>NC_092794.1:31068765-31387087 GCF_918797505.1 Bemisia tabaci
ATCCCCCACGTAGAAGCGTTCCCTCCTCCAAACTTCAATAATACGTACAAGCGGGCTCGTCGCTGACATACAGTGATAATGAATGCCAAAATGAGAATTTTGGGAGGTTTCAGGTTAGAATACGGCGTGTTTCGGTGTCGCGCACCACTCTGATCAACTCGAAATATTGGCTCAAGGTACCTAAGTGGATCACTTAAGAGGTGAGATAGTAAAACCGGATGTCCCTCTTCTTATTTTTTGACACGGAGTGATAATGGGTTCCGAATTCAGCCGAAATGGGCAACTTGGCCGTTTTGAGGTTAGAAAATTGCGTGTTTGGGTGTTGCGCACCACTCCGATCAACTCAAAATTTTGGCTCAAGGTACTTAAGTGGATCACTTAAGAGGTGAGATGATAAAACCGGATGTTTCTCTCTACATATTTCTCCACGCCTAGTCATCAATGGAGGCTATGGTGGCATTTTGGCCGTTTTGAGGTTAGAAAATTGCGTTTTTAAGTATGGCGCACCACTCCGATCAACACGAAATTTTTTCTGTATCTTATTGGATGTATAACTTAAGAAAAGAGGCAATTTTTGTTTGTGTCCTCGTTTCCATACGTCACCTTGCGCGAAAAAAGGAAAAAAATGATTTTTTTTTAAAAATTTTACGAATTTTTTTAGAAGCTAAAATATTATCCGATGAAAATGAATTTTTTTCTACATAAATTAAGCTAATTGATGTAGATTCTGACAAATTTTGGTTCAATTCTAACGAAAATTACGAAAGTTATGAGGAAAAGACGTTAGCATAGTCAAAAATAGCCCCAAAAAGCGGTTTTTGGGGGTCTGAGGGGGGGCGGATGGGGTTGGGGGGCTAAAATTCCCCAAAACCTAAGTTTTAGGACACCCTTGATGACTTAAAATGGTTGAAATAAAAATCCGTTCACAAGGGCATTTTGACATGCTTATCCCGGGATACCCTTTGTCGCTGAAACTTCAAAATGTTTGTCTATACTGATCTCTGAGATGAATTTACACTCTTCTGTGAAAATGCTGTTACGTACAAATATTGCAGTTCCACCACCTTTAAATTGTTTCCTACAGTAACAGGATGCTAATTTAAAATTTTGTAGTAGATTGCATTCTAAGATTTCATCCTTAAGCCAATGCTCAGTTATACAAATTATTTTATGATTTTCTTCATTGATTATGTCTTCAATGATGGAACATTTTAATGGGTCATTCATACTCCGTACATTTTGAACGAACAGTGTGAAGTCAAATTTCTCTAAACTACTAGGTCTTGTCTTATCTATCATTGCACTACCTGTCACTCCGCCTGCACTCGCTATTTCATTGAGTGGAGTGGATTTCTCATTTCTAGGCAAGCTTGTTTTGGCCACGTCAATTTGCATTAGTTTAAATTGAACTTTAAAAGATCAATTACATCACTGATCGTACTAGCCAACTTATCCTTTCCTCTGTTATTTAGATGCTGCCCATGGCGTGTAAACATTGGCCTTGATAAGTTATGGAAATGTAAAATGTAAACATTGTCGTAATTACCACAAAGCTCTATTATCTCCTCATTAAGGGTCCTAATTTCTTGATTAACTCTCGCCCATGGACTGAAATCAAACCTTGGAGGAACAGTGGCTATTATTAGAGGTTACGTTTCCTATGTTCTTCCTTAACAAGAACGCTTACTTCATGAAGAAAAGTTTGGCCCTCACCATTTGCTACATCATTTGAGCCCGCAATGACTACCAAATTTTCATACCTCGCTATATCTGTATTTTTGATTTCCTTGAATTTTGCTCCTGGGAAAATACTTGCTGTAAAATTTTTTTCCCTAAGCCTGTTTACTCTAACGCAGAGTTCCCTACCGTGACTGCCAGCTATTATCTTTGAATCAACAGTAGCCTCTGTATGTTTCCTATGCTGTGGATTTAAGTTACTTTTTCTCTTGTTAGCCTTAACAACATGATTTTTGATCATTACGTTGGCTGAAGTACCTTGCTTACAATTTATATCTATACTCCTAAATTTTTTGAAGATTACAGTATTTCTGAGGCTAAAATCACAATTAATGGGTTTGTACTTATATTTACTATTAATTCTTTTAATACTATTTATTAAAGCGGCATTTCTTCTTGCCAAATGATCCCTTTCCCGCCGCATGGCAGGAGGCTCATCATTCTCTAGCTTGCTTATAGGATAATTAGTGATTGTTGAATTCTTATTTAGACGTTTTAAGAGTATTTCAGTTTCGCTAGTTTTTTGCTCTAGATTTAACTTAAGTGTTCTAATTTCCTCCTTGAGTTTATCGACATCTCTAACTAATTTACAATTAAACTCCTTGACCGTTGCCACTTCATCGATTAGAGAGTCTCTCTATTGGAGTAGATCCATCTCTGGGTCTGTTTGAGTAGAAACAGCATTGTTGACCGCAGCAGGTGAAATTGGTAGGGATGTTGGGTTGGAGATCATGGTCGATCTGGCCTTACGAGTGGACATCTTAGTGGAGCCTAATGGAGATGACTCTGATAGGGAAGGAGATGTTGATCCTCTTGGAGTGGCGCCTCGCTTCTTGATGGAGAGAGAACACGGAAAAAAATAGGTTGTCTCTAACAGCTAATGCGGTATGGTTGAAAAGTAAAAAGCCGTGAGAACCAACAAAAATAGTTGGATTCACCAGCCACGTTGACCGATGTGACCAAGCACGAATGCAATTTACCTATACGCCTAAATTAAATCCGACTGTTGCATCTTTTAGTGGTGCAACCAGCAATGTATGTTATCATACCCTCACATGTAGGCCAAGCCAGCAAGAATCTTACGGCGGATGTCACTGTGGATGAGATGGACGGATTAACCATCTTGACAAAGCTGAACGCGCCATCACAAAGGCGACCCAACCATCAGGTACTGTCAGCGCGGTGAGAGTTCCCGCCTGGCTAAGCTGCGGTCCGCCATTTTTCCTTTGTCACTCAGTTACGAGTTCATCACGTTGTTGTTCGGAGTCTGTGCGCTTGGCTTTATTTATCTATATTAATCCATGTGAATTTACGCGTAATTTGCCCAAATTCGTGTTCGAATCGTTTCTACAGCTACCGTCTTCTCTTTAAATCTATCTGTTTTAATTTTCCACGCATATTTTCCGAGATTTCCTAGTTACCTGTATCGACCACTTTTTGGAGGTTATAAGAGTTGCTGCAATGAATCTGGCTAACAAAATGTGTTAATTCTGAAAACTTGAAGGGCGTTTCGCAAAATTGTACTGTTATTTAGTGAGTGTCGGTTCTGTATAAAGTCATTGCGAAAGCGGGAAGATACGGAAGTCCCTTGAAAATGATAGACCAGTGATTATTGAATACTTCGTTCGTATATCTATTTGTGTTAATATTTTAGAGAATCAAAATACTCTGATGCAGAGTAAAATTTTCCTGGGATATTTGTTGAATATAAGCTTTAATCAAAATTTGACAGTTTCTGTCCCACCGTGAACTGTGGCAATTGGTACTGCGTGTAGTTTATTTTTTTAGGTATATCTTGAACTATCTATCTACTTATTATGAAATCAAACTTTTTGTGAAACTGATTTAGTCTGTAAATGATTCTTTGACGGTAAAAACACGTTTCGTTTTGGTATCATTTACTTGAAATCGGTGAAGCAATTATCTGCTATTTCTCGTCAAATTTGCTTTAACTGCCAGTAATTGTATGTGTACCGGAATTTTTAATCAAAAAGTAAGTAAAATATCTACTACTTTCATATCAAATTTGTTTCTGATAATTTGAGTTAATATTTAAAAATATATGTTGAGTGGATGTTAGAATCCATAAAGTTCGTCGGAGCATCTGGAATTCGGGAAGCTTGAAATTACCATACTACGCAGTCGGAAACGCCACACTAGCATGGTGTCAGCCGTATCGTGTAATTTACAATACTGGTATATTGGTAACTAACTAAACTGCGCAGCTTCATTGGAAAAAAAGCAAGAGGACAGCATGGTTAATAATAACCAAACACTGGTAAATCCGATCATATTTTTTTTTTGTAGCGTGTGTAGTAGAAATAAAAAGTATAATAAAGAAAAAAACAGGCTGTGCGATTTAAAGAAATGAAACAAATGATCACAAATACAAATCTAGATTAGAATTCAGTTATCAAACTCAAGCAGATCGACGTTGACGGTTAAATATAGATTTTTTGTGCTCCTTCATCATCGGTCGTCATAGCTCAATCGTTAGGGTGTTAGGTTAGGATTAGGTAGGTCCAGGTTCAATCCCAAATAATGGGTAGAAAAAATTCTATCGTAGTAAAATAAGTTGAGAAAATTAACAAATTTCATAATTTCATTTTTACAATTTAGCGTTCTCAGATATTTATTTTACGGGGCTCCTGGCCCCCTATTTTCCATTAAAAGCCCCGAAAAGTTGTAGCAATGACCGCTGTCCATTTTGGCAAAACTAAGCGGGCATGGTAGCCCTCAAAATGGGTCACTTTGACATAATTGCTGAGCGCTGCGGCCGAGCGCTCGGGTTGATCTAACCATCTCCGCAGGGCTGACCCAGCCGCGCGGCATGAAGGCAGCGTCGCTACCTGCTGGTTGTCGATCTAGCCAACAATTTAGTTGGCGCGGTTTTCAGCTTTCGAAGATGGTCGAATCGACCATCTTCATGGCTGCACGAGACAACCTTTTTTTTCCGTGAAGATGACGCAATCTTGACACCTGATACCGCTTTTTTTGGTTGATGCGGCAATAGCGCGTTGGGCGCTTGTTCATGCATATCAGCTCGGTCCGTGAGAGTACGCCACCGTTTGTTGTTGCCGTCTCGAGATGCATCAGCCTTATCCGTCGATAGTCGGACCTGACTTCTGTCGCCCTTAGGAATGCCAGAGTTGGTAGATTTGGCCGAACCAGCTCTTGTGATACGGGGCGACAAGTCATTCTTTTTCAGCATGACAACTCTGTTACAAGGCGGAAAGTGAATACTAGAAATTCTTCGAATTCTTTCCGAGGACTGGCAGTGATGTGTCTTAGAGAATTTCTCAAAATTTTTGACCCAAACACCACGCACAGTCACAAATAAAACACTAAACGATGCAGAATTTACTGGCACACACTTGAGAGGTCATTAAACATTTAAATTCTGAGATTAACTTTGGAAAACGTCAGGCATAACTGGAGCACGACGCACCCGCGTCCTCACGATGTTATGAACTTACGCTATATTTACGCTAGGCAGCAAAATTTACTCGTTCGCTTTTGGATTGTTTATTAAAATGTTGAGGTCGCGAGGAATGACAAATAATAGACAAGCACTCCCAACCGCATACTCCTATGCTTTGAATTTCCAAGTTTAACCAACTAGGGGCGCTACGGTTGTTACGGTCGACTGACGGTGCGACCTACCAGTAGAGATAAAATGGAGATTTGATCCGTAATGGAGTTCTCATGGATGGGGATTTGATCCGTAAAAACATTGCTTTTAGATGGGGATCCAATCCGTATATACATTGTTCTTATGGAAGGTGATCCAACCCGTAATTACATTGTTCTAATAAAGGTGATTCAATCCGTAATTACATTGTTCTTATGGATGGGGATCCGATTCGCAAATACATTGGTTCTTAAAGGATAGAGATCCAAAAAAAATTACGGGTAGACATCTTGATATTGACTGACTTCATCCAGTCTAACCACCTGTACAATGATGCAAAATTTCCAAAAAATTAAAGATTGCCTTTGAAAGGAAGACCTGACGCGGCTGTCACAGCAGTGAGCGGTAACAAAGCTCATCGCATTCGATGGCTCCCGACCTTATCTCGGAGCAAAAAACTCGGCGTATAGTATGTGCAACAAGGACCCAGGGGCGGACTGACCATGGGGGCGGGGAGGCGATCCCCTCCTAACAATTTGCCGCGGAAGTTCCGAAGGGGCCCCCGCGGCGAATGTTTTTCAAGTCATCGTTTTTTCCCCCGTAATGTTGTAATTTTTCTATCCTTTTCAGTCACTAAAAGGCCCCGAAATCCTTGAAAATTTGTCTCTAAGAAACATGAAAGGTCACCTAAAGCTTATGTGATGACGGGGCCTACGAAGAATCCTGAGAATGGGTTATTTTGAAGTTCAAGTACTGTAGAATTTAACTCAGATAATGCTTACAATTGAAAGTAAAAAGTGTGAAATTTTCAAAATTTTCCGGGGGAGGGCCCCCTGACCTTCTTAGAGGGGCCCCCGAACGACAGGAGGGGCCCCCACATCTAGGTCGCCTCCTAACTTTTCGACTACCAGTCCGCCCCTGCAAGGACCATCAAACTTCGTCGCACACGGGTGCATCACCTCTAGCTCAACGGATACCTTTTCATCGGTGGAACTGTCTTCCCATTTATTCGTTGCTGCCTAACTGTCGAGGATAAACCATGGTTAGTTATACCGATCGATCTGGCATTGAAACCTACGAAAAAGGATCGATGAACAGGGTGTTCGCAACGAACACCTTAATAATCGATTCTTTACCTTTAGCTTCAAATGGGGAAATATCGATAACCGATCATTCACTCCACGCCACTGCTCATTACTCATTTTCCTTGACGAGTCAATACTCACATACATATTTCACTTACACCATTGTATTGCCACACCCAAATTATTTATTTGAGATAAATCCATTCGAAAACCACCTATGTCCCACGAAAACCCTCATATTCACATAATGGAGATGTAATTGCATGTGTGAGGAATTTGCGATTTGACTATTCATTTTTCCGTAAATATTGGATTTCCGGATATTGACAGAGAGATGGAGCTGTTGGTGGAACAAATACAAAAATGCGCCATATCAAATACCCCAGTGGCCACAAACATTATTCGGCCTTATTCTATCCCAAAAGACCTCCTCAAACTTATCAGATACAAACGCAAATCAAAACGCATTTCAGATAATACTCATTATCCAGAAGACATTTCTCACTCTAACAGGTTAAATAAAATTGTAAAAAAACGAACAGAAGAATTTTTAAGCAGAAAATTCGAAAATTTCATCAATTCGCTTTCCCCCAAGGCAGATAAAAATTATTCCCCCTGGGCTGCCACTAAATACTTAAAACGCCCCAAGCAACTTAAATTTCCTATTCGTAAAAAAGATAACACTTGGGCTAATAGCGATTTGGAAAAGGTTGAAGTGCTCGCTGACCATTTTGAGGCTGATTTCAGCCCCACGATAACATTGAGCCCCCTTCCTCCTATTCAGAAGGCTATTCTTCCGCTGACAGCTCCGACTCGGACCCGCAGGGACAGGGGGAGATGTCTACATTGAAACCAAAAAAAGTCAAGAAAATCCTATCACCTAAAATCAAATCCATATCTCCTTCTAGGATTATAGAGTACAGTACGCTCCGTAAGTCTACTGAAGGTTGGCAAAATATGTCCTTTTAAAAATCCCATGTTGATAATCTCTTGGAACCTCCTTTTATCACTGTGTAAATCAGTGGCGATGCGTGAATGATCGATTATCGATATTTCCCCACTTGAAGGTATGGTAACGAATCGATTATTCCCCCATGCCCTACACTTTTGCTTTCACTACCTATCTCCAGCCTCAAACTTGTCTACAGTCCAGAATGGGGTAAAAAAAATCTCTTGGAGAGCAGTGAAGAATGGCGTTAAGTTCAAAGTGGGGGATAGACCGTGGGCCAGCAAGGGGTAACCCCCCCCCCCCCCCCCGTGGGAATTTTGAAGATGGTGATTTTCTTGAAGCTCTCAACTAGTAGAATAAGATTTTCCGTGTCTGCGCGAATTTTATCGTGGTGGGGGGGAGTAGGCCCCCCCTAAACCCCCCAAAATTGCTCAGAATTCCGACTTTTCCGCGAATTTTCCCACTTTTACCCGAAAAGGCTTGATTTTAGGGCAAAACTTCAAATAACCATTCTGAAAGCTCGTAAAATTCTGGTCTAGAAAAGTCTTAAGTGACTTTGACCAGGACCCGCGGTACCCCAAAATGGGGGGGCTTAAAATGTCAAAATATCTCAATTTTCCGCGAAAATGACCGTTTCGCCGCGATTTCTCGCCAATAACGCGAAGAAGGTTGGTATTATCGTAAAATCGTTTACCCCTATTATAACAGAGCATTAATTTTTCATTCTAAGGGCGGCCTAACCCCTCGTGGGGGGAGGGGGGCCCCCCAGCAGTACACACCCTATAAAAACCGTCAAGATTGGCCGCTTCCTTGGAGTAGCGTTATGCGCAAAAATGGGCGGCAAAATGAAAACAAGTAGCGTTTGTTCTGAGAGAACATCAATTTGGATTCTTGTGGGGGGTAACAGGGGGGAGGGAGGTACATCCTCCTCCCTCCCCCTCCCCCTCCCCCCAAAAAATAATCACGAAAAACGTTACTTAAACGCGAAAATTCCACTTTATAAGACGATTTCAGGGCTTGTCATTGACACGCTTACACTAACATAATTTAACGAGGGGGGGGGAGGGGAGAGGGGTTTACCCTCCCCCCTTCTCACCCACCCCCTCCCCCTCCCTCAAATAAATAATCACGAAAAAATTTGATTAAACGCGAAAATGCCATACTCTAAAAGGCGACTTTCAGGGCGTGTCATTGTCACGCTATCACACTAATATAATTTGAAGAAGTGAGGGGGGGTGTTAGACATCTTAGCCTCCCCAGCCAGCATTAAAAAAGGGTGGGGGAGGGGTAATTTATAAACGTTACTTACTTAATAATAGGAGGGACGGGGAAACCTAGCTGCAGTAGGAGAATTTTAAGATTTGAAGGGATACGTAATTAAATCAGGGAACGTAGAGATACTATTTTATTTTTTGGAAATGACTGAAACTGAGGGGAGTTTATTCATACTTGACGGAAACGTACATACTTAAGCTTATGTCAATATTTTTGAAACGTTTGGACAATAGGCTTAAAGTGTATTCCTGGATCGTTTGCCAAAGTATTCAATCATTCAATGAATGATTGAAACGTCATTAATTTGGGGGAACATGTGGCTGATTATATGAAGGAGGTGTATTCCAGTATTTTTGTTTAACATATTAACTCACGAGAAAATGTTCGTACATTTATCATCTAATATTAATTATTTTTTGATGATTAGTCTAAAACATTCAATACAACCATTAAAAAGTAACACCCATCGTCGGGTATCGAACTCCCAATTGCCTATTGCCCGCTCCTTTTCATAAAAAATGTGGCGACTTAGTCAACCAGGCTATCACGGCTCCGCGGCTGGACGAGTAAAAATAGCATACAAAAGACTCTGACGGTGGGCGGGGCTTATCACAAGAGTTGTTTTCGACGCTTTGTAGCTCCTGAGATATGAAAGAAATGAGCTAAGCGCCTTTCTCTGTGAGACATTGTTTACCTATGCTATCATGTGTCTCAAGGCTCATCCCAGCATGCATTCCGATCGCGGCAGTTGAGCGAAGGCAATATTTGCGTATCCATGAATTAAATCAATCAATCGAGGTCTGATTTTGACTTATTTGTCCGTACCGAGTCCTCCGAAGCAATTTTCGATGGTTATTATGTCTTTATTTCTATTTGTAAAAGAGCCATGCACCAAGTGGCCCATTTTTGGGCCCTCGAAATTGGGGTCGAAGTGAGGTTTTTTTTCATCCTTAGGGTGATCCTTTACACATACTAAAATTTCAGATTGAGAATACGCACCGTTTTCAAGTTATGAGGGGGCAAAGTCCCCGATTTTCACCCATTTTTGCAGGTGTTTTAATGTCGAACTCCGGCTGTTACGAGGTACCAGATTTAGATATTGAAGCGCGGTTTGCGTTGATCTGTTCACCTATTCCTGTAGTATTTTTCCACAGCTTTCACAAAGCCCCAAATGGTTTTTCAGGGGGCGGAGAGGGGGGTTTATTCATACTATCATGACCGTTAGCGCATCTTACTGACTTTACTTTGTTCTCTTCTCTCCACGCCGCAGTCACGATGGTATTTTCTGTTGGGGATTTTTCTTCTTCTTCACATTTTACCAATTGTCATGTCCTCCCCCTCTTTTCCCCTTTTTACCCCCTCCCCCTCAATCCAAACACTTCCTCTCAAGCGCTTCTTCCTGTAAGGCAGATATGACGGGGTCATATGTGGGGGATTATTTTTCTTTCTTTACGATTGATAAACTTTGACCCAACTTACTTCTCCCTTACATACAGGGCCCTCCTTACCCCTGTATTATCCCTGTCCCCTGCCGCCCGCTCCACTTTACTTGAAGTATTTTGCTCCCTCCGCAGCAGAGATGACGATGTTTCCTGTGAAGAATTGTTTCTTATTCATATTTTTCACGTTTCTCTTTCCACTTCTATGTTTGATTTATTCTTTCCTAGGTACATTCTCTTCCACTTTCTCGTCGCGTGACCATATTACACCCACAAAAAAGTGGTAAAAAGTAAAAGCCAAGTGAAAAGTAAAGAGAACGAGGCAAAAGAGGGACAAACAAGAGGGGAAGGGGAAGAGGAAGAAGAGGGGGAATAATAGAGAAGAGTAGGAGGGTGGCTCCCATGTATTCAGAATTTCAGTACCTAAACATACGTAAAACATTCTTTGCCAGAAACATCGTCATTTCTGCTGCGGAGGGAGCAAAATACTTCAAGTAAAGTGGAGCGGGCGGCAGGGGACAGGGATAATACAGGGGTAAGGAGGGCCCTGTATGTAAGGGAGAAGTAAGTTGGGTCAAAGTTTATCAATCGTAAAGAAAGAAAAATAATCCCCCACATATGACCCCGTCATATCTGCCTTACAGGAAGAAGCGCTTGAGAGGAAGTGTTTGGATTGAGGGGGAGGGGGTAAAAAGGGGAAAAGAGGGGGAGGACATGACAATTGGTAAAATGTGAAGAAGAAGAAAAATCCCCAACAGAAAATACCATCGTGACTGCGGCGTGGAGAGAAGAGAACAAAGTAAAGTCAGTAAGATGCGCTAACGGTCATGATAGTATGAATAAACCCCCCTCTCCGCCCCCTGAAAAACCATTTGGGGCTTTGTGAAAGCTGTGGAAAAATACTACAGGAATAGGTGAACAGATCAACGCAAACCGCGCTTCAATATCTAAATCTGGTACCTCGTAACAGCCGGAGTTCGACATTAAAACACCTGCAAAAATGGGTGAAAATCGGGGACTTTGCCCCCTCATAACTTGAAAACGGTGCGTATTCTCAATCTGAAATTTTAGTATGTGTAAAGGGTCACCCTAAGGATGAAAAAAAACCTCACTTCGACCCCAATTTCGAGGGCCCAAAAATGGGCCGTTTTTGGCCCTTTTTGTGCATGGCTCTTTGAGGTGGGATAATGGCGGCTTTTCAAGAGCAACGAGGTAGGCGATCTTTTGCACCAACGAACAGAAAACTGATGGCAAAAAGTAACCAATCGGAACCTCCAAAAAAAAAGAATTTGCCTAAATTCGGAACTTCGTGGTTCTGCGCAGATTTACCAGTCAGACGCGACATCTCAAGGAGAAAAAAAACTCTGTTAGTCTAAACCTCATAGTTTCATGTTATTTTTCAAAAATTTCAACAGAAGATCTTAATTTGTCCACTGATTTCCCATTTTGGACCATTGTGCGATGAAAATTTGATAAACTGAACCCAATTGAATGCATTGATAAGAACATTGTTCGCCATGATCTCTGCAGGGGACCAATAGTCGTACATCATTTTTAAAAAGTTAGGCAGAAGATCTTAATTTATCCACTGATTTCTCATTTTGGACCATTGTGCGATGAAAATTTGATAAACTGAACTCAATTGAATGCATTGAAGACCGATAAGAACATTGTTTCACATGATCTCTGCAGGAGACCAACAATTTTACTTCCATTTTTAAAAAGTTTGACAAAGAATCGTTATCTGTCCACGATTTCTCCCCATTTTGGACCACTGTACGTCCAAAATTTTTGAAACTGAACACAGTTACATGCACGGGGGCTCAATAAGAACATTTACAGCCCAAACCCATCAATAGTGTAACTTTTTCGTCCATTTTTCCCGTCTTTTTGCTGTAAAAATGCTGTCCAGAATGATGGCGATTTGGCAACTTTGCCCCCCCCCATTTCTCAAAAACGGTGCGTATACTCAAGCTAAAATTTTTACCAGAGTTTTAGGGTATCATAAGGTATCGTTTGGGCCCGGTTTCAGAAAAATCCCTTCTGGCCCAAATTGTGCCAAAAAACGGTCGTTTTTGGCGTCGCTCTTTGGTATTAGCTGATGTGGCTTGGTTCCTCTCTGTTTAACGCGGGTTCAAATGTTGGATCGGCTCAAGAGACAGTTTCCAGTCGCAAAGATGCGAAGACGCAAAGAACGCAACCATTTTGCTTGCAATCACTCACCGCCAAGATGCGATCCCTTTTCAACCCTCGCCGTAAACAATAGCCTATTAACATTCAGTGATAAGCCTTTGGTATGAGGTAGCACTAAGAAATCCAAGTCCCGCGCAGAAGTACGGATGCGTTCATTTCGCTCTACAGCGTGAGCGTGTTTTTGACGCAAGGATGAATCGGATCGGTGTCCCCGAGGTCCCAACCCTCGAACCTATTCCTTCGTCCCCTAAACAAACAAAAATCGCATATATGCAAGAAGCCGTGAGTCATTGTCACCGTGAATTGGTGTAAGATTCAGGACTCATTTGGTGATATATTACTGGGTACGGCGGGGTCAATGCTACGCAGGTGTGAAAACGCAATCAAAGCAGAAAAAGAGCAAAGGCAGAGAAATGATCTTATTCGGAACTCGACAAAAGGAGATGCTAGATTGGGCCATGGGCAAAAAATATCCATTGTTGACCAACGCTGCCCATTCCTCACCCTCAGCGAACGACAAGCCAGGTAAAATCCTCGGCCACAGTTCCATAGGTAGTGTGTCATGCGGTATGGGAAGGAGGCCGCCTGACCAAGCCGCGATTGAGCACTCATCTGTATTTAGGGAGAGTTTTCCAATCTTAATCCTTTCACCACTGAAAAAGTGTGCCTCCTCTTGCGAGTCTCAGAGTAGCATTGCAAACACTCTGCTCCTAGTTTTGAACCAAGGTAAACAAACGAAATGGTAATAGAAACTCCCCCCCCCCCCCCCCCCGGGGCAAGTCAAAAAATATCAACTATTGAATTTCAAATTTTGAGGAAAAGCTCCGTCCTGATGTCAAATTAACGTGAGCAAAAGAATTCTTCGGAAAAAAAGGAATAACCTCTTACGTATGCCGCTTTTATAATTTGTGTCAAAAAATAACTTACAAGGTTTGTTCAATAAGAAACCGGATTTTGGTGATAATTAGCCTACCGTGCGTCCGAATTAGGATTTCTTGCACATTCCTGATAGCTGAAAATATATATTCAAGAACGCTAGATTCACATATTTGAAAAATCTTAACTAGACTTGTGTCGTACGTGGCTTGAAGTAGGCAACCTTATACAGGGTGTTCCAAAAGTCCAGGCCCCCCTGTCTAACGTTTGAACGGCTCGAGATAGAAAAATGAAACTTTGGAAATGTTCCTATCTCAAAGGTGACCATCATTTGGGGGGAGGGGGGTTAAAATTTTGGTCTCCCCTCAGGGGGAGAGTGGGAGGCCCCACCTTTTTTTTCAAAAAGCAACCCTATCTTGTGATACCTTATTCGAAAGAGCATAAAAAACTAAGAATTTTGGCGCAAACTGCAGATCAATATATTAATTTTTGACCGAGTTATGATAAGTCAAAGGTAAAATTTGACCTATTTTCAAAAAGTCATAACTCCGGTACAAATTATCATAAAGAAAAAAAATAAAACGGGGAAATTCTTCGAATTTTATTCGCTTTTAAGTAAAAATTGCAGAAATCACCTCGAACTAATTTTAGGGGGGGGGGGGGTTCGGACCCCCAAATATGTCAATTCAAAGGTCATTCAATTTTCCCCTCGAAATAAGCCAATTTCCACTGGATTTGCCTCCACATTATCTCAGTAAGGTCAAAATTAGTTCAACATTACGTTGACAAGTCCCCAAAGGAGGAGTAACGTTTTGGGCCTTTTCCGGCCCCACCTGGATTTTGCTAAATGTTTCATATTTTCAAAGTACTAGTCTTAGGTAGACTGTGTGCCAAATATTAGACCGAACGGAGCCCATGCAAGGGCGCAGCAGCGCCTCAAACCCAAAATCCTGGATTCGAAAAACAATTATTTTCGTCGACTTTTTCGACTGTTATCACTCTTCCAGCACATGGTTATCATGTATTTTTTTGCGTACTTTTCGTTTCTGGCCTTTTTAAAGGCCTCCGATAAATTTTAAGGGGCCTTATGGCCCATTGTTGCCATTTTTGGCCCATTTTTAGGGGTTTTTTTCCATTTAACACATTCAAAACTCAATTTAATCCAAAAACAGTGTACATTTTTGAAAAGGAAATAAAAAAATGAATGAATAATGTTCGTAAAATATTTTCCTACGTTGCCAAATTTCCGAGAAAATTGGTCCCAAAGTGTCAAAAACGGCAAAAAATCGATAAATCGCCGTGCCTAAGGTCCAAGAAAGGGGAGTACAACTTTCATATTGTACCAGGTAACAGCTCTTATCCATCCATACAACATATTAAAATATCATAGTCGTACCTGGATTCCCACGATGTGAAAATTCACCGAGATGTCGATTTTAGCGGCCTTTTTATACTTGAAGGCAGCTCTTTTGAATGTTTCTCGACCCAAGTCACCCTCTATGGGTGTGTACTATATGTATTTTTCTACGTACTTTTCATATCTGGCCATAAAAATGGCTTCCTGTGAATTTTAGAAGGCCTAACGGTCCATTGTTGCCAATTTTCACCAATTTTTAGGGGTTTTTTCAAGTTTACGTGTGTGAAACTTAATTTAATCTAGAAACCGTGTACAATTTCGGAAAGAACGTAAAAAAATATTGTGCTGTGTACCTTTTCCCTTCGTTGCCAAATTTTCGAGAAAAATCGTCCTGAAGCGCCAAAAATGCCAAAAATTGGATTAATCATCACGTCGGAGGTTCCAGGAAGTGAATTATGACATTCATGGGACACTTTTTCCACGCATTTTCTGTTGTTCGGTATATTTGGCCCGTTGCAAGCATCTTGAGAACCAAGGATTATCTCGAGGTTACAGGAATAAAGATGTGACCTGGAGTGAAGGATAAACTAAAAGCACCTTGAGGGCCCGTTTTGTCACGTTCTTCTGCGCCATTACATGCTCCTTGAGATGCATTGCAATTTTCCATTTTCGATACGTTCTTTGTGGTGAAAGAAAACTTGAAATTCACTTCCTGGAATCTCGGACGTGATGATTAATCCAATTTTTGGCATTTTTGGCGCTTCAGGACGATTTTTCTCGAAAATTTGGCAACGAAGGGAAAAGGTACACAGCACAATTTTATGTATTTTTTACGTTCTTTCCGAAATTGTACACGGTTTCTAGATTAAATTAAGTTTCACACACGTAAACTTGAAAAAACCCCTAAAAATTGGTGAAAATTGGCAACAATGGACCGTTAGGCCTTCTAAAATTCACAGGAAGCCATTTTTATGGCCAGATATGAAAAATACGTAGAAAAATACATATAGTACACACCCATAGAGGGTGACTTGGGTCGAGAAACATTCAAAAGAGCTGCCTTCAAGTATAAAAAGGCCGCTAAAATCGACATCTCGGTGAATTTTCACATCGTGGGAATCCAGGTACGACTATGATATTTTAATATGTTGTATAGATGGATAAGAGCTGTTACCTGGTACAATATGAAAGTTGTACTCCCCTTTCTTGGACCTTAGGCACGGCGATTTATCGATTTTTTGCCGTTTTTGACACTTTGGGACCAATTTTCTCGGAAATTTGGCAACGTAGGAAAATATTTTACGAACATTATTCATTCATTTTTTTATTTCCTTTTCAAAAATGTACACTGTTTTTGGATTAAATTGAGTTTTGAATGTGTTAAATGGAAAAAACCCCTAAAAATGGGCCAAAAATGGCAACAATGGGCCATAAGGCCCCTTAAAATTTATCGGAGGCCTTTAAAAAGGCCAGAAACGAAAAGTACGCAAAAAAATACATGATAACCATGTGCTCGAAGAGTGATAACAGTCGAAAAAGTCGACGAAAATAATTGTTTTTCGATTCCAGGATTTTGGGTTTGAGGCGCTGCTGCGCCCTTGCATGGGCTCCGTTCGGTCTAATACTTGGCACAGAGTCTACCTAAGACTAGTCCTTTGAAAATATGAAACATTTAGCAAAATCCAGGTGGGGCCGGAAAAGGCCCAAAACGTTACTCCTCCTTTCAGGAAAAGTTCTAAAAAACGAAATTTAAGATAATTAAATTCAACCGTTTAAATTTGGTTTTTTTTTTTAAAAAAAAAAAATTTTTTCCCGAATTTTGGGGACTTGTCAACGTAATGTTGAACTAATTTCGACCTTATTGAGATAATGTGGAGGCATATCCAAGGGGAATGGGCTTATTTCGCGGGAAAATTAAATGACCTTTGAATTGACATATTTGGGGGTCCGAACCCCCCCCCCCCTAAAATTAGTTCGAGGTGATTTCTGCAATTTTTACTTAAAAGCGAATAAAATTCGATGAATTTCCCCGTTTTATTTTTTTCTGTACGATAATTTGAACCGGAGTTATGATTTTTTGAAAATAGGTCAAATTTAACCTTTGACCTAACATAACTTGGTCAAGAATTAAAATATTGATCTGCGGTTGCGCCAAACTTTTTATTTTTTATGCTCTTTCGAATGAGGTATCACAAGACATGGGTTGCTATTTGAAAAAAAAAAGTTGCCCCCCCCCACCTCCCTCCCCCGAGGGATGGAACCAAAATTTTGACCCCCCCCCCCCCAAAGACGGTCCCCTTTGAGATAGGAACATTCCCAAAGTTTCATTTTTCTATCTCCAACCGTTCAAAAGTTAGATAGGGGGGCTGGGCTTTTGGAACACCCTGTATGTGTTCTGCGATTTTCGTGTATGACCGAACTTGTCGCTCTTTTTTCGGGCTTGCACTATATTTTCCATCCCACAAGGATGATTGGAATTTCGTCCCCATGTTGTAGCCGTGCAACCAAGTTTTGTTTCCGCTATTATTATCCTATCCAAATATGCAGAATCATTGTTAGAACGTTAACCTCAAGTGAAATTTACACTCTGTTGGATTTTTGCTTAACAGACAAAATGATCGCGGGACAATTTTAGCTGAAACTCGATGCATGTCTAAATATTCTTTCAAAATTGTATGTACTGAGCCTTCAGAAACATCATACTGTTTAGCAAGCTCAAAACGACCATTTTCGATCACTTTTTCTCGCACTTCTTCCACGTGGCAAATGTCAGCTGTTGTCGTTGATGGTCGATTCCCCTGCTACTCATCTTCAACGGACCCCTCCAATTTCTAACCTTTTAAGCTATTAAAAACACATAGCACGATTCAAACAATGATCTTGGTAAACTTTACGTAGCATACCAAAAGTTTTGGCACTTACACGCGATACCGAGTTTAAAACAAAATTGAATGTTGAATTACGGGCTGTATAGACATACCGTCCGTTCCGGGCTCAAAGGCCGAAAATTCCGGCTGCTGGAGGCGTAGCTTTGATTGCTCCGGGTTCAGAAGCCGAAGCTACGGCTCCAGCAGCCGGAATTTTCGGCCTTCGAGCCCGGAACGGACGTTATGTCTATATAGCCCGTAATTGCGGCTCCCACGGCCGGAGTTTTTTTTTCAGTGAAACTGTAATTCAAGGTGATGTAAAATGAACACTGATCAATGCAAACAAAATCTATGAATCTAGCATTCTTCAGTGTGTTATTAGTTATCAGGAAAGTCCAAACAAATCTAATTTGGACGCACGGTATGCTAGTTATTACCAAAATCCGATTTCTTATTGAACAGACCTCGTAGTTCAAACAGTTTAATTTAAAAATTCCATTGTACTTTTAATTCCACTGTTTTGCATCGATAATTTTCATCCAATTTTTGCATGGAAATGAAAAAGTTACATGGCAAAATGGGACGAGAGCCAAATCGACCATGGAAGTTTATTTCCACGCCAGGTTGAACATGGATATTGGTTAATTTCCATTAGAAATGGGCATGGGAATTAGCCGTATAGCAAAATTTCCGTCCTATTTTGCCAAAAAGCTAATTTTCATGCAAATCGCATGGAACATTTTTACCAGGACAAAGATTTACAAAAAATTAACCGCTCGTAAAACGTTTCGCCTCGCGACGGCGGTCCTATCCGTTGGATGGAGACGATGCACCTTGCAATTTGGAAATAGGTATACCTATAAGGCGCGTGCCACGATGAAAAGAAAAGGAAAAACGGCGCACGGGGAACGAGCAGCTGAGATCACAGGATTATCATTCTTCAAAATAACGCCGCTGACCCGTAGAATAAGGTGCCGTAAAGAATTGGAGTGCCAACACAATCACTGTTATTGTCTGCCAACTCTTGGAGCCGCTGCTGGAACCTTTTTTGGGTGCGGGTGGCGACGGAGGCCAGCTGCAATGTTTCGAAGCAGATGCACCTGGCAGATTAAGGTTTTGATGACCCTAACATCGAAAAAAAAATCACCAACATGTACGGGCATTATCATTAAGAGCTATCGAGCTTATACCTATTGATCGAGCGTTGGTTTTAACCTGTCTCCTGTCTCCTGTGGCTACCTATGAATCTTTCCGAGACATACCTACGCAGAGATTCACGTAAGTAAACGTGAGTTGCCTTGAATGATGCATAACTGTGTGCAGTCCAACTAATCTTTTGGCGATATTCAGGTGACTGACTCAATAATAAGATATCCATAGAGACAGTGTATCAGTCATCTATCTTTAGAATTAGTCCTACGCTAAGAGCTTGTTCTATCACCCCTCGGGAAATATCCTCAGGTTGAGCGAACTTTCAAATAATCATTGAATACCTACGCCTAACGCGCTCACGAGGAAAAGGATCTTTGTCCATATGGGAGGACAGTTTCCCACTTAGCAGCCTAATATTCTGTGAACGTTCTGATAATATTTTGAGGCAAATTCGAAATATTCTGACATCGTTGTAAGAATATTCCGGAATATTCTCACAACATTCTCAGAACATTTTCGTGAGACAGAACGAAATCCCCAAAATATTCTGGAGATATATGAAAATCCCCAAAATATTGTGTGGACATTCTAGGGATATTTGAAAAAATGCTTGAAAATTCCACAGAATATTTTCAGGATGACCTCAGGATATTCGTAAAATTCGCAGAATATTCACAGGATATCGTGCGGATATTGTCATAACAGTGTTATTAGTCCTCCCTCCCTTTCTAGCAGTGGATGAAATGAGCCCTGAATTAACTCCATTAAGAACGTTGAAAGAAAATTTGCCATGGACCATCCAACCTTCCCATCAGGGGTAAGTATCTTTTCTCCTTTTCTTGAGGACAGTATACTTAAAACATTAAGAAAAAACAGAAAAAAATTGATCTGTTCGGATCAGAACGGGATCAATTGATTTCAGTTTTTTCATCTGGGTACTTATAAATAGTTAAAAAATCAGCGAATTTTTGTTCCCTAGTAGCAGAGTTATATAAAAAAATTGTTTTTAAAAGTATAAACCGTAAATAACCACAAGCTAAAGAAAATTCATTGTTTATGTAATGGATGTAAAGTTTTTTAGTTAAAAGTTTACATTATTAATAAGCTTTTTATGTAACCCTTAGTATAAAAGTTATACAGCCAAATTTAAACAGTATATAAAATGAATTTTCATTATTCTTCCTGATTGGTAGCCCACTCTAGTTATGAAGTGTGCAAGTTTTTTCGGTTGGTGGCGCCCTCTAGTTGTGAGGTGTACAAGTTTTCTTAAGGTACAATAAGCGGGATCGTTATTCCTGCAAAAAATAGTTTTCCGTAACCCGCCGTACATGACTCATTGTCAGTTGACCACAGGAGATTACCCGGGCCCGAAGTCATGTTAGTGAAGAAAGCCTTTCCCCTCATTGATATCGCACCTTCTCCGACCGTATCTCTCACATCTTCGTTTCTCCTCATTGCAGCATGCATCAAATTGCGATTATCCGGAATATACGATCACATGCCTTATCTAATCGGATCCGTCGCCCACTTTTACTAATACGGAAGGCAAGACTTGTCTCACTGGGTCAACAGTCGGTTAGTTTAATTTCATTTCGAAGCAGAGGACAGAAGACCCATCGCTCTTGGCGCCCTGGCCCTGCTGATATCTAGGCGCCGGTGTAAGGCGCCATGGAAGCAGGGGGGGGGGGCAACCAGCCTTTGTGTTCGAGCTAACTGAAAATTACTTCGACTTTTTGTTTCTTTTTAATATTACTTTCTTTTTAAACCGTCAAAATATTCAAAACTTTTGTAATACAAGTCGTTGGTTATAGATCACTTCCATTTATTCTTGATTATAATACGAAATGAAAAAAATATTAATCAGGTTTCAATCGTGTTTAATCGTTATAGTATTTTCTTTCCTTTTATTTAATACTCGTTGCCCCCCCCCCCCCCCCCAAAAAAAAATATTTGATAAAAGGGTATAACTTGATAACACAAAGAAACTGTAAATAATGCTTCAGTCGTTTGTGGATGAAATATTTTGCTCTTCAAAAAGCTTCCGTGAATACTACTAAATCGTCACCTTCCCGGCAAAGTATCACAAGCGCCATTTTTACCGAAATTGAGTTATGAGTAGTTTCGAAAAAACGAGATGCATTTACATACGAAAATAATAATTTTTTTTAGAACAAAAATCTAGAAATATTAATAAAACTTGATTAAAGTTGATGTACTTTCGTATCACAAGCGCCATTTTACTCGCCGGCAACGTTGCACTCGCTACGTCAGCAATGTTTTTGTAGGTCCGCGGGTATTTACATTCTCGATCATTTTTCTCAATTCTCATCTAAAAGTCATTTTAATTCCTGAAAGTGTTCATGTAGTGTTTTCTCTATTTATCATGTAATTTTAATGAAATATCGATTTACGGTAATGATGCCACCGTCAAAATATTCAAAACTTTTGTAATACAAGTCGTTGGTTATAGATCACTTCCATTTATTCTTGATTATAATACGAAATGAAAAAAATATTAATCAGGTTTCAATCGTGTTTAATCGTTATAGTATTTTCTTTCCTTTTATTTAATACTCGTTGCCCCCCCCCCCCCAAAAAAAAATATTTGATAAAAGGGTATAACTTGATAACACAAAGAAACTGTAAATAATGCTTCAGTCGTTTGTGGATGAAATATTTTGCTCTTCAAAAAGCTTCCGTGAATACTACTAAATCGTCACCTTCCCGGCAAAGTATCACAAGCGCCATTTTTACCGAAATTGAGTTATGAGTAGTTTCGAAAAAACGAGATGCATTTACATACGAAAATAATAATTTTTTTTAGAACAAAAATCTAGAAATATTAATAAAACTTGATTAAAGTTGATGTACTTTCGTATCACAAGCGCCATTTTACTCGCCGGCAACGTTGCACTCGCTACGTCAGCAATGTTTTTGTAGGTCCGCGGGTATTTACATTCTCGATCATTTTTCTCAATTCTCATCTAAAAGTCATTCTAATTCCTGAAAGTGTTCATGTAGTGTTTTCTCTATTTATCATGTAATTTTAATGAAATATCGATTTACGGTAATGATGCCACAAATATCGGTGATAGTTTTGTTTATTTTGTGTGAGCTGTTTTTCATGGATGCTCAGATCTACGTGCAGGCTTCTCATTCACAGTAAGTTTGTTCAAAAATATTGTCACTTCAATCCACTATAGCGATTCTCTGGAAGCCGAAAATAAGTTAGGCTTGGGAAAAGTTAACTGTCTACTCTTCTGTAACTGCATTTGTAAGCACAGACAGTAGGAATGGAGCAGGTCTACATCGATGGTAAAACCGCACGAATGCGTATCTGGGCGCGCAGTGTTTCAAACTTCTTGGTTGCCGTACTTTATTTTCTATATGGATAACGACTGGACGTCATTTCTTGAAAACTTCAGTTATTTGCCTTCTCTTTGTGAAGAACATACTGTGAAAATTTCAAGCCATGATGTTGGTTTAATTTCCTTTAAGAGAACAAAATAGAAGCAGAGATTTTGAAGCACTGTGACCAAAATATACATTTCTGCAGCTCTACCGCTGGTATAGCATAGAACAATTTCTATGGATCTGAATCTCTGTGGCAGGAAAGAAAACTACAAAAGTTGTCTATTCATGTAGTTGTTTACTATCTGGCCCTATGTCATCAACAGTTAAGTAGGTCCTTCTCACAAGACAAGGACTTCGGATCCTGATTATCAGACAAATCCAAATCTATAGGTGGTTAAATTGAGGAGGTTGCTTCTAAACCCAGCAAAGTGTTGCCAACATTGTGAAGTTTCTCTCATCACAAAAAAGTGAATGGATAGAGTTGAAATGAACTGTTATCCAGATGGTTTTACAGTGAATAATCAAAGACAGGGAGAACATGGCAAACATATTGAAACTTGAGTTTTGATGACAGTGCATGACAATAAGCACAATCTTCACAATGTCCTTAGTGACTTTGCTGGGCTTTAAAATCCACCTTCTCAGTTGAAACACATAGGTTCCTTTAGATAATCAATCACCTAAAGCCACTAAAATGGATTCGTTACAGAATTGTTGAAATTTCAGCATTCAAGCAGAGACGATTGTTGTTATTGAGTTATTGGTTTTGATCAACTCATATTTTATTATCATTTTCAAAAGTAAGGTGATTTTCTTCTCCCTATGAAACCTAACATAAGTATAAGAATTTCAAGCCACAATGTTCCGTCAGTGTGCTTTTACCTTAAAAAATAAAGAAGGGACAGAGACTGAAAATACGCAACCGATATACACATTTTTATAGCTCCATCGTTGATTTGTATTGAAAACACTGGCAGGCAATGTTTTTACATTAATATGGAATTTACTACTGTAGATACCAAGTTTGAAATGTTTCTTGTTTTATTTTTCAGTATTATCACAGAAGGTTCGCTCTGTCACTAGACAGTAGAAGACAGTTGTCGCAAGTAGAATACAGGCAATTCTCGGTCAAGGTGCTAATCCCTCTCCATATATTCTACACGTGTCTGCATTTGTACTGTGCCTAAGTTTTTTTCTATGTCGTCCACTTTTTGGAGGAGCCTCCGAGCTGAACTTAGCTAGTCATCAAATCGGCATGATGCTTTTGTTGGAGTTTTTATTATTTGTCTGAGAATTGTTATTATTTTTCTGAGAATTTTTATTATTTGTCTGAGAATTTTTATTATTTTTCTGAGAGTTTTTATTATTTTTCTGAGAGTTTCGCTGCATAAAATGCAATCTGCCTTGTGATACTGTTTCTGGCTGTTAATTAAATCTTAAGCTCTTCTTTATACTCCTATTAATAAATGCAGAATGTGATATAGAATGTGAAGTTTTTAGTTTTACTGCAAGCCCTCTTTTGCCTTCTGTAAGCTTCTAACTTTCAAAGGTCTTAACTATTTGATTGAAAAAAGAAAAGCAGAAGCAGAGAATAATTTTCGATCTGTTTTCTTTGAAATGTGAGATATTTGGAGTGCTAGGTGCAAGTTCAGATTTTGAAGAAAAAAAAAAAGAAACCAAAAGAAAAAAAAAAGGTTTAAAGGTTGCTCTAATGAAGCTAGTCGCAGTGTGACACTTTTTACAGTTAAACACCAAAGCATCATTTTTAAGCTGCATAATTTATGGTCAAAATTCATTTCGACCATGTGGTGCCATGAAATTTAGAAATTCAGACTCATTTTTCTGAAACGAATAAAAACTGCTTCTTTGCACTCTGACCTCCAAGAATCAATAACTAGAATCCAAGGATCCTTAAAAAACTTGAGTCCCTTTATTTCAGAGGAAAAACACTTTGCGAATACGAATACGCTAGAATATACGTCGAAAATTAGCATTAAGTGCGTTTCTCCATAAAATATTGAAAATGTTTAAAGATGCCTCCCCCCAAATCCCCCGATTTTGAAAGACGATCAGCTGGTCTCTAATTTTTTGGCAGCACATACAAAGTGCATATCATTTTCTATGCTGCCCTTCTCAAGTGATTTTGATTGCCAAAATAAAGAAAAAAAATACGAGGGGGGTAATTATTTTCTGCAATCATCAGCCTATCGGTCAATTGCAACTTTTGACTCTTTAGCCCCGAAAGTATCGAGTCAGTCCTTTAGCGACGTCCATAGAATTAAACAGCCTGCAAATTCCGTTGATGCCACCCGCCATGCGTCCCGTGACTATGTTTTCACCCTTTCCGCGTTCGTCACGCAAATATACGTGTCAAAACATTCACAAGTGTGGAAACCTTTTTGAACATGCAAGTCTGATCGCTTTCTCTCTCGATTTTATTCTCTCTAAACTGGCGGATGCGATACTTACATCGTTACCACTGAAAAGGAACTCGTATCACAAGCGCCATGTTCGTATCACAAGCGCCAAGGGGTTCGCCGAATGGCCCGAGAACGCGATATCACAAGCGCCAATTTTCGAATAAAAAAACGTTTTTTTAAAGAAATTTCATTAAAAATCGAAGCAGGGAGGTGTGCTGGACCTACATTCCAAGTTTCAAGCCTAAAACCCGTCTTTTGTGACCGCAGCTCAGTTTTTTGTGTCTCCTGAAAAGTTGGCAAAGTGGCGCTTGTGATACTTTGCCTGGAAGGTGACGAAATAATGTTAATGAAGATTTTTATGAAATTTAAATTAAATGTATTTTCTGTCTCAAGCAATGAGATTCTTCCAATCATGTGGACAATTCAAATAATAAATCAATCAGGAAGAAGAAAACTCCTAAATAGAGATGTAAGTTATAAATCTTTGAAATTAAAATAATTTATATCATCAGTAGAGGAGTAGAAATGAAACAGAATTTTAAAAAAAATCATAAGTCAACAGAAATGGAGAAACAAAGTATAACAAAAATACATCACAATTTGTCACAAAATAAAAAAGTTGAATCCCAAAGCCTTTCAAAGCTACAGCGTAGCTCCATATGAGATTTCTATATTTCATTTGACCTAATTGTAGAACAATTTAATAAAAATAAATACAATCTTCTACGCTATATTTTACACGCCTGCCCTTGAAGAGTTATTGAAGAAATCTATATCCTCAATATTAGTTAACTTTGGTCGAAAGTATCTCGCCCATTGTTAGAAACCAGGAGGAAATAATGAGAAAGCTAGAAAAAATTATTTTTTTCAGGGTGGATGGTGGGCCAAACATCAAATATTCAACATAAAAATCGAGATGTCGTAAAACCAAGTAATACTGAGAAAGTTGAGAGGAGGGTGGCATATCTCTTGCCGAAAGAGCTAATATGACCTTGATTAGCATTTAAAGCACCCAAAAGGAAGGAACTTCATAGGGGTTGTTATCCTATAGCTTATTTGACTTAAATATCTGACACGATTAACTGACTGTTTAAAAAAATAATGAAGATTTGACAATTAAAAACAATCCAAATAAATACAAAACTAGCTGCTTCAGCTCGCTACGCTCGCTTGCGTCGCTAGCCCGGGGCTTTGCCCCCTGGACCCCCAGTCACTCGCTACGCGAGCCAAATTTTGCTACTACAAGTAATTAAAGGACTTCCTTGAATACGATGTTTTTTGTACGCCTACCTTCAGGCACAAAGAAGTCCGTGGCAAAGACACAAATATGTCGTTATCAAATCGAGGTAAACTTTGCAACATCGGTCACGGAGATCGCATAACCAAAGGATGTTGGCACATCTAGAGTCTAAGAGCTTTCATTTAAAACAAATCCGAGGTAAATTAGTCCAGTAGTTTTCGAGATCGAAGTAGCACAAACTGTCACAACTAAAAAAAACTATCACCGACTTTGTCACAAACTATCACCGACTGGCCCGACCGTGGAGACAACGATGAAAGTAGGGGAAAGAGGAAAAGAGCAAGAAAATAAACATGGGATTCCCAATCGCTGATGAGTCGTCAATGTGCAGAGTCGGTGCGAGAGCTATTATTCTGTGGCCACTATAGCGGTGCACTAAAGTGTATGGCGGGTTACGGAAAACTATTTTTCGCAGGAATAACGATCCCGCTTGTACATTAGACATTTGTTTTTCGATACGATCTTTGCATTCGCATTCAGATGTTACACAGACTAATTAGACACAAGAGACACGCCTCATATTAACTACGAATTAAATGACTTACCAATACACCGTAAAATCTTCGTGGTCCTGTGAAGATTTGAACCCGCAACGCCAGAGTTATAAGCCAAGCACGCTACCAACCGAGGTAACGGAGCTCCTCGGCTTGTTTGCCGAATTATCCCCTTTTACCTCGTCTCGGAGCCCTCTAACTAATACCTTTAATAATACCTATCCCACGCAGTCTGAGAGTCGAGGGTGTTCATTGAAATGAGATCATCATCATCATTCCTGAAAATGAGATAGGTTTACGTGAAGGTCATTCAGATCATTTATATAACATTTATATTAAGCAAATTAAGCAAAAGGAATTTACTCCTTTGAGGACGTTGAAAGAAAATTTCCAATGGACCATACAACATTTCCAGCTTGTAAAAATACATTATCTACTTTTCCTGACGACAGTACTTTTAAAACATTCACAATGCCTAGTAACAAGATTCACTTTCCCCTTTCCTAACAAACGTATAAGAAATTAATAACGGTTATATAAGCACCATTTAACTAAAGTTTAAATATCGTGTATATAAGTTTTATATAAAATGCTCGTGAAAATAATTCTTCATATTTTCAGAAGATAACGTTTATATAAAATTTATACAGGGTGTTCGAAAAGTCTCCTACGGTAACGGAGCTCCTCGGCTTGTTTGCCGAATTATCCCCTTTTACCTCGTCTCGGAGCCACTAATACCTCTAATAATACCTATCCCACGCAGTCTGAGAGTCGAGGGTGTTCATTGAAATGAGATCATCATCATCATTCCTGAAAATGAGATAGGTTTACGTGAAGGTCATTCAGATCATTTATAAAACAGTTATATTAAGCAAATTAAGCAAAAGGATACTATGCGTATAAAGAAAATTTATAAAAACCCTTCCTCGATTATACAGGGTGTTCGAAAAGTCCCCTCCCCCCCCCTCACACTTTTGACCTAATTGAGGTAGAGATTTGAAACTTGGAGGGTGTTCCTAGATCAAAGGGAGCTACTTTTTGACCCCCCCCCCCCCAAATTTTGAGGGCCCCCCCTTGGGGGGTTAGGGACTCTAACTTTTTTTTTCAAAAGGGAAGACCCCCTTTGTGATACCTCGTTCGAAAGAGCATGGTTTGTCTCCTACCCAGATACCCCCAAACACCGAGTTTCAGGCGAATCCATCGGCAAAAAGTCGAGGTTGCCAATTGTTGACCATTTTGAACTTTAATCGGCGACCATTTTGAAAAATTAGGGTTTGTTTAAAAATCTTACGTGGAATTCGTTCTTCTCGGGTCAAAATACCTCCAGATACCGACTTTCAGGTGAATTCATTGGCAAAAAATCGAGTTTGTCAAATTTTAGGGCCACTTTTAGCCTAACCCGGCGGACATTTTGAAAAATTAGGGTTTTTTTTTAAAAAATCTAACGCCAAATTCGTTTTTCTCGTGCCAAAATACCCCCAGACACCGAGTTTCAAGCAAATCCATGTGCAAGTGGCAGAGGTGCCAATTTTCGGCCATTTTGAACTTTGACCGGCCGCCATTTTGAAATGGTTTGAGATAGTGACTTCGGGTTTGCGCGACAAATTTTCTTTTTTTATGCTCTTTCGAACGAGGTATCGCAAAGGGGGTCTTCCCTTTTGAAAAAAAAAGTTAGGGTCCGTAACCCCCCCCAAGGGGGGGCCCTCAAAATTTGGGGGGGTCAAAAAGTAGCTCCCTTTGATCTAGGAACACCCTCCAAGTTTCAAATCTCTACCTCAATTAGGTCAAAAGTGAGAGGGGGGGGGAGGGGACTTTTCGAACACCCTGTATAATCGAGGAAGAGTTTTTATAAATTTTCTTTATATGCATAGTATCCTTTTGCTTAATTTGCTTAATATAACTGTTATATAAATGATCTGAATGACCTTCACGTAAACCTATCTCATTTTCAGGAATGATGATGATGATCTCATTTCAATGAACACCCTCGACTCTCAGACTGCGTGGGATAGGTATTATTAGAGGTATTAGTGGCTCCGAGACGAGGTAAAAGGGGATAATGCGGCAAACAAGCCGAGGAGCTCCGTTACCGTAGGAGACTTTTCGAACACCCTGTATAAATTTTATATAAACGTTATCTTCTGAAAATATGAAGAATTATTTTCACGAGCATTTTATATAAAACTTATATACACGATATTTAAACTTTAGTTAAATGGTGCTTATATAACCGTTATTAATTTCTTATACGTTTGTTAGGAAAGGGGAAAGTGAATCTTGTTACTAGGCATTGTGAATGTTTTAAAAGTACTGTCGTCAGGAAAAGTAGATAATGTATTTTTACAAGCTGGAAATGTTGTATGGTCCATTGGAAATTTTCTTTCAACGTCCTCAAAGGAGTAAATTCAGGGATCATTTTATCCACTGCTGAAAGGGGAAGCGATATGTTTTTCTATTGTCCTTGGGGAAAGCAGAAAAAACACGCGTATGATCAAAAACCACTAGGGTGGATAAATAATAGGGTGTTCCGTTTTTAGACAGCCATCTCAAAACCTTGCTCCCCGGGCTTTTTCCCATTCCTTTTGGTCCCCAAAAGACAAATATGAAGTTTCAGCTTCATAGCTGAAGTCTACACTTTCCCCCAAAGCGATGAAAATTTTGGGAGCAATTACATTGGTTTAAATGGGGAGAAAATAGGCCGATTCGCGGAATTACGTTTTTCGGTCGTAAAATGCGCCGAAATGATTTCAAACCTGACCATCTCTTGAAAAGTCGTCCAGGGGCCTATTTTGAATGAGGAAATTCCACTTTTGACCCAGAGATGGGGGGAGGGGGGGTCACGGCGCAGTTAGTTTAGAGGCGCTGCGCGCAGCAAAATGATAGCATTTGACAGTTTTTGATCAACCTCAAAACAGGCTCTCCGAAGCTGAGGAGGCTAGTATATCTCATAAATTGTAATAAAATAATGTACCAGAGTTGTTTTCATCCCTTCAGAACTATTTTCGACCATTTACACTGTTGCCAAAATCTACCCAATTGTTGTTTTAAATTTATAGTTAATAGTCACTGCAGGTATGCACACTGCACCCATACCATATGTATTATTATTAATCAATAATTGCAAAAAATGGATTAATTTATCGAATTTTTGATGAAAAAAATTATAGAATTGTATGTATCTGCAAGTATCGAAGATTCGACATGGCAAGTACCGACTTGCAAATTTTGGCCTACCTATCGGAATTTGAGCCTAGGACCTACAGTATACGAACCTAACACCCTACCTACTTAGCCATCGGGGCTTATGTCTCAGTTGGCCGAATTTACGCACTATATAAGTCATTGACTTAGGCTCTCACCATTATTGTGATAGTGAATATGCGTGAGACCTGATGGGTTAAGATTTTTTGAACCCGAAAAGATGAATTTGGAGCAAATAAGAAATACGCGTGTTACTGTCGTCACTTTTTTCACGTTTATATTTTTTTCTTTCCCATCTCATATTAATTTTTAATCTTTTTTTTTTATTATTATTAAATTAAAGATGTACAACTGCCCCTTGCGGAGCATTAATTACATTAGTGTTAATGTTAAAAACTAAAGCTAATCTTAGAACTAAGGTTACAAGATTTTGTTAATAAATAAAAACATTCAAACCTGACCTACGCTTACAATTATTACCACCTCGTTATCGTCATCAATCATACAAACATACACAGTAGAAGGAGGGCAGATGCCGAAAATCTGGCAAATATTAAAATTAATAAACTATTTTAATGGCTTTACAAGTAAGGGCCATCGTTGTCATGGACCCCCACTGCAAAGCGAAAACTCACCTAAAGTGTTCTGCTTAAGGTGATTCGATGGACGCCATATTTTGTGTCAGAACGGCCTGCGATATATCGCATCAATTGGTTCCATTTTTTCAGCTACTCATCATATTTCTCCAATTTTGAGATCGCAATTCTGTTGTCAGGAGACTAAAGCACTCACTTACTAATTTTGACAAAGAAATTCAACGTAATGAAGGCGTGGTTTTTTAGAGAGAAAATATCGCATTCGAGTGCAGTTTCGATATCAGTATCGAATGCGATGTTTCCTCTCTGAAAAAACCACGCCTTTATTACGTTGAATTTCTTTGTTAAAATTGGTAAATGAGTGCTTTAGTCTCCTGACAACAGAATTGCGATCTCTAAATTGGAGAAATATGAGGAGTAGCTGAAAAAATGGAACCAATTGATGCAATATATCGCAGGCCGTTCTGACACAAAATATGACGTCCATCGAATCACCTTAAGGTGGACCATGGTTGCTGATTTAATGCAACACCCCTCTGGCCAAGTCATAGGGCTTTACCCTACGCAGCCTCCTGCTGGGGTCATCGCTGTGTGCCTGTTGAGCTAGCGGGTTAGGGTGTGCGTCCAGTCTCATGTGATGGCGCACTGCCGCTCTCTCTATCACTTCCTTTACTGATTCAACATTTAACTCCTCTCTGATTCTCTCATTTGTAACGAACCATGGGGCCCCGGAAATCTGCCTCAATACCTTGTTTTGGAAAGCCTCCACAAGATATCGATTCGACTTCCGGGTACATCCCCATAGCTCACATGCATACATCCAGACTGGACGCAGCACTTGTTTGTAGAGTAGTACTTTGTTGCCTGTGGAGAGTGCCGAGTTCCTCCCCAAAAGCCAATACATTTTTTTATACTTGATGTTTAGCTGCTGGCGTTTCTTTTTAACATGATGTTTCCAACGCAATTTTGAATCCAGAGTTACCCCTAGATAAGGCGCATTATCCGTGAACGGCACCGGATCCCCGCCTATCATTACTGGTAAATATCCAACCTTGCGGTTGGTGAATAGCATGTGCAGGCACTTGGGACGACTGAGAGCAATTCTCCAGTCCCAAGCCCAGTCCACAATCCTATCCACCGACCGCTGTAGTTTAGTAGTGGCTTCGGGGAGGTCCCTATCACTCTCCAAGGCCGCAATGTCATCAGCAAAGACGCCCATCAGACCGTTCTCCGCTGTTTCGGGTAAATCCCTAGTGAACAGGGTGTACAAGATTGGACCTAAAACACTACCTTGTGGAACACCCGCAAGGATAAACCTAGTCTGAGAGTATTCATTGCCAAATCTTACTCCAAAGAACCGGCCCTCCAGATAAGATTAAGCATTTCGCAGTGATATGCACGTAAAATGCTGCTTAATTTGAAGGGCAACCCCTGGTGCCAGACTCTATCAAAAGCCTGTGCAACATCCAAAAAGATTGCTGCACAGACTCCCTTTTTTTCCAATGTTTCTTCCACCAGGTTTACTACCCGATGTACTTGCTGAACAGTAGAGTGTTTTTGCCTGAATCCAAACTGCACATCGAGCAGTGCCTTTGTTTCAGATAGCACTGGTTTAAGGCGTTTAAGATAGAGCCGCTCCCAGAGTTTACTCAACACTGACAATAACGAAATTGGTCTGTGAGAGCTCGGTTGATTTAGATCCTTTCCAGGCTTTGGTATTAGAATAATTTCAGCTTCCTTCCAAGGCGTAGGAAAGTAGTTGTTTTCAATAATATAATTAAAAATACGTGTAATCTTTCTTATCGCCTTGCCAGGAAGCTGCTTGAGTATTTCTCCCCCAATTTGGTCTCTTCCGGGTGCCTTTTTTCGCTTAAATCGAAATTTTATCTCGTCCCTGACCTCATCGTGAGTGAAGCGAGCTATTTCTTCCTCACGAACAGGTTCAGGTTGAGGCAGATCTTCCAGATATACACCCGGAATATCCTCGTTGGGACAGAAAACTTTCTCCAAGTGCTCGGAAAAGACCTCCGCCTTGTCTTTATCAGTTTTAGCCCAACTACCATCCTCCTTTTTAATGGGAGGAGAGTAGACGGCCGTGTTTTTGAGATACCGTATAGCCTTCCATAGTGAATAATCCGAGGAAGGCTTGGCATCTAAACCTTTCAAGAATTCAGCTGTGTTTTAATGTTTGTACTCCCACATTAAAGAGTTCAATTCTTTATTAATTTTATTAAATGTTGTTTTGTCGCCAGGGAAACGAGTCCGATGCCATAGATTACGGACTCGGCGGCGTGCTGTAATTAATTTTTTCACATCATTCGGTATGCGAATGCTATACGGCATCTTTTTTGTAGGCGGAGTGCAAGACTTAGCACACTCCTGTATCTGAAGCACAAGCAGAGATATTTCGCTATCAAGCTGGTCATTACTAATAATAGGGGAGTCGGTGATTAAGTTCGACACTTTCTCGCGGAACGCGTCCCAATTTGTTTTATCATTAAATAATGGCCTGGGCTTGATGCGAAACACTCCGGACGTAGAGAGAGTCATTAAGACCGGAATATGATCTGATGATAAATCTCTCAACGCGTATACATCACAGCAATTAACTGCAATGCCCCGCGCCACGAAAAAATCAATCACATCCGGCCTTTTCCTCCTATCTGTTGGCCAATAAGTAGGATACCCTTGCGAGTGAAAGTCCAACTTAAGATTTATCGACGCCTTTTCAAGTTCTCGTCCCTTCGTCAGCGTGCGTCTGGAACCCCACATTCTATGCTTACAGTTCCAGTCAGCGCCAACGATGAAACGAGGACCTAGATGTTCGAAATAATTAATGTAATCTATTTCTTTAATGTCTTTTTTTGGTGGGCTATAGAGCGATGCCACTCTGATATCCCCCATGTTTGTTTTGACAGTAACAGAAACCGATTGAAAATATGCAGTAGCGTACGGTAAATCTAGATAGTGTTTCAAATCCACCCTTATGATTAAAGCAGCTCCCCTCCGAGCATTTCCAGATGGGTGAACCGTATGGTACAGGTTGTACCCCGGTAATTTAAGATAAGAGTCAAATGTGAAATGCGTTTCGGAGATTAAAAGAATATCAATGTCCCCCTCTTTGAGGAAGTTAATGACATCCATTCTTCGTTTCAATAATCCGTTCGCATTCCATGTTACTATCTTAAATACCGGGGTACCCCCTGGGCCACTCGGCACTCTAATTTCATCCCATTCATTGATAGGATTTGCTCGGAGATTGTTCAGGTGTTGTAAGCCCCTCCCCTCATCTACGGCGTTGAGCATTGGATTCAAGGGACTCAATTTTTTTCTTGAGAAACGAGATCTCATTAGATTTAGCCTCTAGTTTTGATAAAATTAGAGCTAAGTACATGTTTACATCTAAATCGGGAGAAGCAGAGTTATTAGTTGTGCTATTTGAGGATTTTCCCTTGATTGCACTAGAATAGCCCGTTCCCGTAGCCGCTTTTGGAGGAGGAGGAGCATTTTCGATGATTTTTTTGTCAGTTTTTTTTCCCTTTTTGGGTATATTTTTCGCGAATTGATTGTAGTTCTTTTGGAACTATACAGCCGCGATAGTTAGCTGTATGCTGTTCACAGCAGTTAATACATTTAGGTTTTTCTATGAATCTACCTTTAGGACATTCTGAGGATAAATGCCCACCTACGCACCTGACGCAAAATGGTCTCCTGAAACAGTATCGTCTAGTATGTCCCCAGGCCTGACAGACAAGGCACTGGGGGATACTATCCGATTCCCTGTGATATGGTAGAATTTCCACTTTGCAGTGGAGAACATGTTTTATTTTAAAAATGTCTTCAATATCTTGATCCCTAGAAAAACAGACATGAAAAATCGGTAAAGGTTTTAGGAACTTTTTACGTACAATGGTTTTAATGTGATTAACCTGGTCTGTCGATCCAACTTCCGAGGTGTCCTTTTGTCCTTTATCTGTCGGATTTGAACTGTCTTCCGATGGCTTTGAATTTCCATTGTCCTCCGTGTCTGTCACAGGAACTGCATTATCTTTAGGGACTTCGGTGGTGATTTCCACGTCCCGATGTTCTGCAATTTTGACATTGTATGCCTGGATTGCTAAATAGCCTCGTTCCTTCAGGTCTGAAACTATTTCTTCAGGCGAGATGGATGAATGTAATCCTTTAATTACAACTTTTGTGGGTCTTGTTACCTTGTTTTCAAAGATAACAAACTGCAGTTTGTTATCTTTGAAAGCCGAAAGTAACTTTTCCCACGTGGATTGCGTACGTGGAAATACTTTAATAACATTATTGTTTAAATTTTTAATATTAAAACCAAAATCTTTATCTTTAGCAGGAATGTTATCAATAATGTTTAATATTTTACGAATATCAGTAACTTCTGATACTCTTAGAGGAGGTGGAGTAACTTTCTTTTTAGGGGGTACTACTTTATTGGCAGAATCAGCATTAACGCAAGAGCTATTATTAACAGGTTTGCTGTTAATGGAATTAGTTTTATTCCTCTGATTATTTGAATCAGAAAAGTGTGAATCAATTACAGTTTGTTTACGTTTTGGCTTACTAGCTGGATTGGTAAATTGTAAACTTGTTTGTTTCATCTTTGATGAAGAAGAAGAAGTAGAATTTTTCTTCTTACTCTCTATAATTGAGGTTGTAGCAGCTGTTTGTGGTAATGCAGGGAACGCCTCTCTTTGCCTGCGGTTTCTTTTGACGATCCAGTTGGTCTCTTGGGCAACTGTAAGATCTTCCTCGTCTTCAGTATCCACTATCTCCATATCTGAGTCGTCATCCTGGTTATGGTTGTCAGTCTGGTCTTGCTCGCTCGCGAGGACATCAAACTTGTTTGATAGATTAGTGATATGGGCACTAATAGGATTTTCTAATTTACTATTAGAGGTTTGGTTAGCACTTGATTTAACCCGTTTTTTAGCAGGGTTTACAGGTTGTTGAGTTTCTAAATTATTTAAACGTTTCATTACATCGTTTAAATTGGTTTTTAATAGTTCGTTTTCAGATTTAAGTGATTCAAAAACTTGAATCACTTGATTTGCAGTAGATTTCAAAGTCATCACTTGAGCCCTAGATTTATCGTCAACTACGTGAATTGGGTCTTTACATGCTTGTCTTAAATTACTAATAATAGAGACCGCACTAATTTTAATGTCTGATAAATTCATACCTTCGGAATTTGATTTTAAAGGCGTATGAAAAACGTCAATTTCCGAACTTTCGGGGTGTGACGGCGGTTGAATAGGCTTGTCAGCCTGAGAAGTCACATGGGCTTCCATGTTGCCACACCGAGGTATGTGGCAACTGGCTATACAACACTATGTCATTTTGGGTTATTTCACAATAAAAACAATAGATGTAGCAGCACTTTGTAGGTTAACCGAGAGAACACTATCAAGATTGAGAACTCGATAAGAGAGCTCTGTAAAGTGCACGTCTAAACGCTGTGACTGCTTTATCAGAACTCATCTTTTTTTTCAAAAAAAAAAAAAAGAATTTAATACAATTCACCTTTTTTAAAATTTTTCTCTCTTCATTTTTTCTTGAAGAATCGCTGACTTTAAAAAAAAAATACGAATAAAGAATGAAACTCTTCGAAAATTTTTGTAACATAATAACTTTTTATCTTTGATGACTGAGATTGTTACATTTTTTTAAATATTAAAAGTCCTATTCAATTCGACTATAATATTCAAGAATATTCTGGACCATTTATTAGACTTTTCTATTTCAATTAGAATATTAATAGTTCTATTCAATAGTTCTAATTAATTAATTCACATCGGGTGGAAAAGGAAGAATGTGAGCACTTTAAAAGAAACATTAATAGTTCTAATTCCTTACTATAAAATATAAGATTTGAAAATTAAGGTTTGAGAATTTTTGGATTAAGGCATCTTTTTCCGTGGACAGTCACAATTTATTCATAAGAAAAGTTCAATCTTCGATTACTCTTATATTTTACTCAGTTTACATAATCACACGCGTGACGTTCTAATATTTTATTGTATAGCTGCACTTCCTTTTCTTTACACTCTCTAAAGTTGATAGGAAGGTGGTAAAGAAGTGCTGGGTGGATCCACCCTATTTTGCAGGAAAACAAGGTGAAAAGGTTTAAATACTTCAATTACGGTAAAACATGTTGAGCTCTTATGAGTATCCGTACAAGACTGAGGAAGGGGGGGGGGGGAGATCGGTCCCAACAGGCCCTTCGACCCAAAATTTCCCCGAACACCAATGAATCAAAGTTTTAAATATCAACAATTTTGCACTCGCAAATTCCTTTCGAAAATACAGAAAAAACTTTATTTTTTTTCGATCCACTCCATCGTCGCGTCCATAAATCAAAGGGACCCAGAAAATCGATATTGAACAGTGTATACACTACGTAGCAGCAGAGTTATTCGATTATCTTTATCTGTCAACTTGGTGGGTAACATGCTGAAAAGTATGATTCTCTCCACATGTTTTAATTCCTTCCTCGGCCCTTGGCATGAGCATGCCTTTTATTTGACACTTTTTAATTCTATCTGCGAGGGATCTTTCATTCATCAGGACAGGAAAAGTAAGGAAGAAAATAAAAAAAATGCGATTATTTAGTGTGAAGAAATACATTGTCCGATGAAACTGAACTGATGCAAGTATTAAGTCCTCTTTATGAGGCCCCCTTCATTTAAAAGTAAAAATTAAAACTTCAAATGCAGAATGCCGATCTATTTAAAACAACGCAAATATTTTCCTCTTCTTCTCCTTCTTTACTTCTTTATTTATTTATTTAATTTTTTGTCGACGCCGAGCATATGAGTGATTTCTCAAAGGACGCATTGAATGAATTTCTCCCTAAACAACAATTATTTTGTAGACAATTATAATGGGCATCTTGATTTTTTAACTTCCGTCTCCTTTTATTCCGTCATAAATGGTGTTGGTTTAAGCAGATGCTAACGGCATCTGGCAGCAATTGCATGCATCATTCTCATAGGAGGCGTCATCATCCGGTTTACTAATTTTAAGGGAACTGGTTTCTTCTTAGAAGCAAAATGTTGTATTGAAAGTAGGCAACCACACATGTCCCATGCCGCATCCGTTCCCCGCGGAAGGGACTCACTCCGTTTACTACTTTTAAGGTAACTGGTTTCTTCTTTTGACGTAGCGTGTTTTCTTTCATCAAACAAGCTGTTGTTATTAAAAGGCAACAGCGACTAGCTAATTGTATCATGCTCCACTGAAGGTGTTCACCCCGTTTACTAATTTCAAGGAAACAGGTTTCTTCTTTCGACACAACGTGTTTTCTTTTACCAAGCGAGCTGTTGGGTTAAAATAAGGCAACAGCATCTGGCTTATTGCATCCTCCCCCGCTGAGGGCATTTGCCCCGTTTACTAATTTTGAGGAAACCGGTTTTTTCTTTCAACGCAACGTGTTTCACTGTACCAAGCAAGCTGTTGAATTGAAAAAAATCAACGGGCGTATTGCTAATTGCATCCGGTCGCCTCAAAAGGAGTTAGCCCCGTTTCCTAATTTTAAGAAAACTGGTATCTTCTTTTGACGCAACGCGTTTTACTTTATCAAGCAAGCTGTTGACTTAAAAAGAGGCAACGGCCGGACTCGGAAGGCGTTCACGCCGTTTACTAGTTTTGAAGAAACTGGTTTCTTCATTCAAGCAAAAGTTGGCTTATTTTAAAACAACGTTTATTTTACTTAAGAAAACACGATTCGCTGGTTTCAAGCGAATCATGTTGTCTTACATTAAGAAAACCGTTGGTTTCTTCCAAGTCAAACCCGTTTTGAAATAAGTAAAAAATCCAAGTAGACGCGTTTGCTTGAATTCAGGAAATCTTTTTTTTCCGTGCATTATAGATGTATGTATGAGGGGATTTTAGTACGAATTGATTTTGTATAATTTAAGTATCATTGAAATTATGATTATAGCGAAAATAGTCCTTAAGGTTAAAATATTACAAAGAGCTACCTAAGTGGTTCCTGAGAGTTTATTCTAGTCTTATGGGAAGTTTTGGATAATATTTTTTTAAAAATCAACAATCAACTTTAGGAATAACTTTCGGTTGAAACCTTCCTCTATGAATTTTATCCTAACGATATGGGATCGGTCATAGGAAAGGTAAATAGAAGTCCCTTTTATACGAAATTTTAATTGCAGGAATATTTGTCGAGTTAGATTGGGAAATCAAATTTTAAAATTCCGACGGTGGTTTATGTTTTAATTCCCACAGAGCGTGATTTAGAGGATCAGTTTGTTTTTTGATGAAATCCCCCGAAAGAGGAAAATCCAGCGACGCTGACCATGAACATGACAGATTAGAATTTCAAATCTCGTTCCCTCTCAACGTTTCATTTTTTGACCTGCAAACTTCAAACCTCCATAACTCTGATATGGAATGGTTACCTGATCTCTTCAGGCGTTCAGTCCAAAAAGTGCAACAAAACACTTATCGTATCAATGACTCAATTTTGATTTTCTACGGAATCAATTATTTTTCCCGCGAACGGGTCACATGCCTCCAAAGGTTTCCTGAAAAGATCCGGTAAACTAGTGGGAGCATTAGTCCGAAACTTATCCTTTTTGAGCAAGCGAGTTGAACTGAAAGCGATCAAGTCCAACGATTCGATTTCGGTTTTGCAGAGGGAGCAAAACGCAATGAGATTAGAGCTGAGAAAATGTTGGAAAAAATGACCCAAAGGTGACCTACTGCGACTGAGGAATGGTAAACCGCCAAATATGACACATAAACCCCATATTATATCCTAGTAGGGTTAGAGAGGTGTGGGGTCAATGTTTCATTACCTCAAGCTCCTTGTGGCAACAGCAGATCTTTGTTCGATGTGACACTCAATTGTATGTATAATTAGAATGAGAAGACGGGCCTCCGGGGTTAAAACTGGATTGGCGTGGCGCCACCGTTTCCGCCACAGGATACGCGCACGAAAGAAATTAGTCCGTGAAGAAGGCAAATAACTGTGATATTGAATTCGTCTTTTGAAAGCTCGTGCTATAAATTAAACTAATTGCATCTAAAGCAGGGAATCGACGAGGAAAGATAGCCGTAAAGCGGCGCGAATTTTGAGGATGCGCCCTCGGCCCTTTTCTTTCAAGAAGTTTGGGAAGGGGTGGTGGAAACCGTTGTGACTAAACAAGTTTCGGGTCCTTATCCCCGCACACACCAACATGGTGCTTAGCCTTCTATCTGTAATACCGTTCCCTAGTAGCAGAACAAATTTTTGTTCTTCTAAAAAGAATATAAAATAAAACCACATCTGTTATCTAAATGGTAGTCTTACATAAAAAACGTGTAACGCTTATATAAAAAAAAAAAAATCAAAGTTCAGATCTGACCATAATATATGAAAAATGATGAAAGCTACATAATGACATTTTTTTATAGACAATTTTTTTTTTATTTTTTTATATGTATAACGGATGCATGCGAAAGTGTTAAAATTGAACATTTTTATGTAACTATTATATAAAAAAAGGTAATAATTTTCGAGAGCTTTTCGCGAATTAGAAGATTTTTTAGTATGTTTGCGAAAAGCTTACGAAAATTATAACTTTTTTTTATATAATGGTTACATAAGAATGTTCACTTTTAACACTTTCGTATGCATGCATTAAATAAAAAAAATTAACTTTCGCACATAATCATTATCTTTTCCTTCTATGGTTCTGCTACTAGGGGTTCCGGGTAGAAACCGCGCATGTGTGTGGGGGGGGGGGGGTCCATTCTACCGACATGGTTCTTAATTAGTATGGCAGATTAGCCTGAGGTTATAGACTTAAAACGCAAAGGACTCTAGAGTCATTAATACTGGAAGTCGGCCACCTTGGTCGCCTTTCGCGTGTGTTTGTCTCATTTTTCATCACCGAAATAATTTTAAACAATATTTTGACGAATTTTCTGAATGAAATTTTTTGTCTGGTGGAAACACGATACGTGAATGAAAAGGGGACGTTCCGAGATAACCCCGTTCAAGACTTCTATGTTGCCAAAAAAAGTGCAAGTGAGTTAACCCTGCAAGATGTATTGCTGGGAATATTGTCTTTGCATTTATTTATTTAATCCAGCATACAGACATGCCGTCAAATTACGGCAATGGTACATGTCAAGAGGCAGACTTTGTACAAGAATGCATAAAAACAATGACAATAATTGTGTTGTACATCATTAAAGAATTTATGAATAACAGACTAAAATTACAAACAAATTAACCAACATAACCTCCAATTATAACTAACAATAACACACCGCCAACGCGACACCGCGCCCCCGTGTATTCTTTCACTACCTACTGACTCTACCATCATATTGATCTTGACACGTACTTTCTGAAGCCACAAGCGCGGTTCAAGCCCCGTTTTGGGTCATCCTAATATTTGACACTTTTCGATACAACTTTTTTACTGGTTGCAGTCATGAAAAAATAGGGGAAAACTGTAAGCTTCCCATCACTTACTAAGTACTTTTGATTGACAGAATACAACAAATACTTAACAGCTCATTGTCTGTTTAAAATTTACGAGTTTCCGACTTTTCTAACCAGTCGGCACGGGTTGGGTGTCAATATGATATTATTTAAGAGGGAGGAGGAGGAAGAGGGGGAGGAAGAGAAAAATTGGAATAATAGGGGAGAATGGGGTTATTTGAGCTAGTTTTAGGAAAACGCCCCTTAATCTTTTTTAAAACTTTAATACAATCAAGTATACTCTCAGCTATTTAATTTATGCCGGAATAAATTTTTTGTGCATGTCCAGTTATTCCGTGCATGTGCAGCTAAAATCTGTATTGTAGCAGGGTAACATTTTTGGCTTACTTAACCTCGATCATGGGGTTTGATTAGTCACCCCTGGGGTTGACTGAGTCACCTATTGTAAATCATTCTGGACACATTGAACTTAAAATAGATATTTGTCAAACCTATGAAATATATCTTTAAATGTTTCAATACTGCACGATGAAAAAAGTAAATGAAGAAGAAATACTGAAGGGGAGTCTGGGTTTCCCTTTTTTATCCTTCAATGTAAAGTTTGCACTGACTTGATGATCAATTTCTTTTTCTTTCCTTTTTTTGGTAGAGATTTCTTTAATGAATGAGGTAACCTGTAAATAAGTGAATGGATGAATACATAGATAAATGATTAATGATAACTTTTGGTTGGTATGAGAGGAGTGTTGAAAAAAAGGAAAACTTAAGAATATTTAGAAATTCAGAATAACAAAGAGATAAAAATCCACTTTTATGGCAAATATTATGAAATTTCTTTTAGAGGCTTAAATAAGAATTTTGGAAAGTTTTGAATATGTGATAGTAAACATTTTTTTTTTCAACTCCCTGGTATAACTGGCAAGTGCTCAGATCAGTAGCACTTGCCTTTGGAACAGACCTAAACACTGATGTCAGTGCTGCCGGGCGCTGAACTGCTACCTCAGTGTTAGGTCTGTTCCAAAGGCGAATGCCTCTGATGTAAGTGGCACTGACCTAAGTGTCTCAGACGTAAGGGGAGTGGAAACTCCCAGAAATACTGTAGATGCAAAAATGTACTTAATTACCGATTCGCCAGGTACGTCAATTCATTATTTGACGACTAGGGAGGACTGCTGTGAGTTTTCAATCGCATGTAAGTATCACTATCTTCAGGGGACAACGCTCGTTCCCATGCTGTCTCCAATCTAAGTACTAACTAAGCCCGACGTAGCTTAACTTCGGTGATCGACCTAGCGATTGAACCACTACACTACCTGCGCGTGTAAGTGTTAGGGGCGCAATTTTGTCATTTCAGGGCCCCCATTGGAGTAATTTTGCCAGCAAATGATGGTTTTGTCTTTGAATGTGAATCGGATACTTAAATTTTCTATTATTCTTTTTTAATCTATCAACATCTATATATTTAATATCCTAAGGCCTTTTTTGGCCTCCAACAGTTTGTGCTAATTCGATCTCGAGAACTACTGGACCGATTTTCCTCGGATTTGTTTTAAATGAAAGCTCTTACGCTGTAGACGTGCCAACATCCCTTGGTTTTTCGATTTGCGCGACCGACGTTGCAAAATTTACCTCGATTTGATAACGACATATTTGCATTTTTGACGCTGGACAGTTTGTGCTAATTCGATCTCAGAAACTACTCGACCGATTTTCCTCGGATTTAAGGCTCATAAGCTGGTAGAAGCTCATAGGGTCTAGATGTGCCAAGACACCTTCGTTTTTCGATTTGCGCGACCGAAGTTGCAAAATTTACCTCGATTTGATAACGACATATTTGCGTTTTTGACGCTGGACGAGTCATATGGTTGGGGGACCTCCCACCCTCTGATTTTCCGTTTCCCTCTCCACGTAAACCCATCCCTACCTGCTCACAACACGTGTCACCCTTCTATTCTAGCATGGGTCCTACGGCAGTTTCACTCATGTCGGGGGTCGGCTCATGTCTTCTTCCAAGAGAAGTGGTGATTTATCTTCACCCTTTCGCACAGTTACATTTTCAAAAAGTGTTCTGATTTTCTTTTCCAGGAGTGTTATTTATTTTTCAAGGTTGTTTCTTTTTCTAAAAGTGGGTAATTTTTAGTTTCCTATTCTTTGTTTTTGAATTTATCATTTTGCCTCCAGGAAGTCCTCTAAGCACTGGTAGTAGCAAAATTTGGCTCGCGAAGCGAGCCAACAGTTACTCGCTGAGCGAGTAACTGGGGGTCCAGGGGGCTTGCCCCCGGCTAGCGGCGCAAGCGAGCGTAGCGAGCTGAAGCAGCTAGTGTAAATGAAGTCTTATAAGTTATGTTTCTTTGAAAAAAAATGGATCGCATTGAAATTCAAAATTACAGCTAATGATGCAAAAAAAAATAATTAAGGTTGAAATGATACAAAAAATATAAATTAGCAGGTACAAAAATTGAAAGTAAAGGAGTAAAAAAGTTGGAAAAGAATTAAAAATAAATTAGGAAAATTTAAAAAAAAAATTAAGACTGAAACATTTTAAAAAGAGTTATAACTGAAAAAAATTAAAATCAAAGAGCCGTATGCAAAAATGACATTTTTCGCCCCCCCACTAAAACTTATTCAAACTTCGTCTATCAGTTACTAATACTGGAGCGCTTCTTTCCCCAAATTTTCAGACCCCCAAAAAATTTTGGGGGGGGGGGCGCTAGGGGGGGGTGGAAGTCAAAACCTGTGACCCTAGATATCTTTCGAACGAAACAAGATATTAAGGCCCGGTTTGGATGAAAAATCGTCGAAAATTGCATACTTTAAGATTCTAAAGTTCAAAATCCCAAAATTTAATTTTCAACTTAACTTATGTGCTTTTTTTCAGTTTTTGAGGAAAAACAATTTCTTTTAAACAGATTAAACTGAAATTTCACATTTTTTGATTTGAACCAAAACCAGTTTTTTAAATTGTTCGTCTTTTTTCGCATTCAACGAGTGGTCGTATAAGCTGGGGAACCGAACGGTTCCGGAGTTATGATCGATTGAAGTTTCCGCTCAACGCGCGCCGACCGATTTTCGCGCGCAAAAAAGTCGGATTTGACTGTTATTAAATCAGATTGAATGTTCTAACTGAGCAAAATGCATTATTAGGGACTCTTGAGGGTCGCTGAGTCCAGAAATTACAGATACTTCCAAAATATTCACGTTTTTAAAATTACAGCTCCGTAGCGCTATTTTAGAGGCCCACTGAGCGCCGACCGGCCGCTCAGTGGTCCTGTGCGGAGCTGTAATTTTAAAAACGTGAATTTTTTGGAAGTATCTGTAATTTAAAACCAATTGGATTGTAATTTAAAACCATATAGGACTCAACCTTTTTTCAAATAGCAATCTCCCACTTGGGATACATCGTCGGAAAGGGGACAAAACATATCAGACTTTTGGCGCGAGTCGCAGGTTTATTCTATTCAACATGGCGGCCGGTTGAAGCTTTTTATTCAAGACTTTAACCTGCCGCCATTTTGAAACAAATGTAGATCTTCCGAGTGGAACATCCGTTGGAAAGGAGATGAAAAAAGAAGACTTTTAGCGCAAGTCGCCGTCTTCATTTGTTTCAAAATGGCGGCCGGTTAGTCCTGAGTTTAAGAACTTCAACCGGCCGCCATATTGATTAGAATAAAGATGGCGACATGCGCCAAAAGTCTTATTTTTTTGGCCTCGTTACAACGAGGTATCACATTGCTATTTGAAAAAAAAGTTGGGGCCCGTGGGCTCCCATGGGAGGGCCTCCCGAAAATGGGGGGGGGGGGCAAAGTTTCGTTTCAATCAGTTAATGAGGGAAAAATTTACGGGGAGAGGTTTTACCGTTTCTTTTGCCCATACCGGTATCAAAAGATACTTGTGATTTCTATATATAACCGTCATAAATCGCTCATATAACCGATACATAAAAAACCCTCGTTCATTGCTTTATATACTCGATAAGAACTTCCGTATATTTGTGAAGCATTTAATTTCATTATTAAAAACTTGTGCTTTCTTTATATAACCCTTATACATCGCTTATATAACCGGAAAAGTGAAAACCCTCGTTCATTATCTATACTATAAGCTCCAAGACCTCCTAATTTTGCGAAACTGGTAACGCTTAGTTCCAGCGTTTTACCGGGCCGATTTTCATGATTTTTGCGGCTATGGACGGGCAATTGTCTCTAGATAAGCCAACTCTTTTCAGATTTTCAAAATATGGCCCAGGTTTTTTTATATTACGTGGTAAAGTTGCGAATTCTCCCATTTAAACAATGTAAATTTATACTTTTTGTCATAGTTCGTTTGAGCGTTCTACCGGGCCGATTTCCATGATTTTTGCGTAAATCGACAGGTTATAGGCCCTAGATGAGCCCGCTGTAATCAGATTTTGGAAAAAGGACCCAGGTTTTTTTTAAAATCACGTTATAAAAGTGAGTGAGTTTACAGAATGCTCCGATACTGCTACCGCTATGCGCCGGAGGATGCGCAGTGGTTGAGGAGGTTGCGCAGTAGCTGTGTCGCCTGCGCATCAGCTCTACACTTATCTACACAAGATTCGCACCTACGACTTCATGTCGAGTGGTGGCCGAGTCGTCTAAGATGTCAAATGCGTCCCGTTTGATCACAGTGTGGGTTCGATGCCCGACTCATGAAGTCCCAATTATTACCTCACTATCATTATTCATTGTTTTACTGCAATATTTCATCAAGCAGTCATTACAAAACGCGTCCTTTTAATTTTAAAGTAATTTTAAGTAAAGTTTAAAATTAAAGCATACCTCATATCGTAATTTTTTAGGGGAAAAATAAAACTAACACTGATAGAGGGTAAAAGTAGGGCCGCGAAGCGGCCCATTGATGGCGCGGAGCGCCTTCAGGGGGTTGTGCCGCGTAGCGACCAGGGGGCGTAGCCCCCTAGTTTTTTATAATCGTTAGGAACTTTTTTATTTAACGAAGCTTTTCATTTCATAAATAGAAGCTTGTGCTTTCTTTATATAACCCTTATACATCCCTTATATAACCGGAAAAGTGAAAACCCTAGTTCATTATTTTTTATAATCGTTAAGAACTTTTTTATTTAACGAAGCTTTTCATTTCATAAATAAAAAATTGTGCTTTATTTATATAACCGTTGTACATCGCTTATATAACCAAAAAAGTGAAAACCCTTGTTCATTATTTGATATAATCGTTAGAAACTTCTTTATGTAACGAAGCGTTTCATTCCTTACTAATAATCTCGTTCTTTCTTTATATAATCGTTATTCATCGCTTATATAACCAAATAAGTAAAATCTCTCGTTCTTTGCTTTATATAATCGATTAAAACTTTTTTATATAACGGAGCACTCCTTATCTTATGTAAAATCTCCTGCTTTCTTTATATAATCGTTATACATCAGTTATATAACATAATAAGTAAAAACTTTCGTTCATTGCTTTATATAATCGTTTAAAACTTTTTTATATAACGAAGCATTTCACTCCTTAAATATAATCTCGTGCTTCCTTTATATAATCTTTATACATCTCTTATAAAACATAAAAAGTCAAAACTCTCGGTCATTGTTTTATATAATCGTTTCAAACTTTTTTATATAACGAAGCATTTCATTCCTTATATATAATCTAGTGATTCCAATATACAACCGTTATATATAGCTTATATAACTGATAAGTTAAGACCTTTCATTCATTTCCTTATATAACGTTTACATATATTTTTATATAACCGTTAGACTTACGGCTCCTGATATATAACATTTATATATGCGTTATATAATCTTTATATAAATGGCCATTTATATAAGATTTATATATCTGTTATATTTTTTTTAAACAACTGAAAAAGGAACACTGCTACTAGGGATGAGTACTGGTAAATTCAAGTCAATAAATTAACAAGAGGTTAGAAAGAATCCTAAAGTGAAAGAAAAACACTTTTTCAGTAAAGAAACTTTGTTATGAGTGAAAGAAACGGGTTTTTTTAAATATAATTAATATTTACAATTGTAGAGATGACAAAATTATTACTTAAGGTAAGACATGATATACAAATCGGAAAATAAACAAAAATCAGTGGCAAGAAATAAAGACGAACGATCAATGGTTTTAAGTTGCTCCATTTTGCTGGTGTCAATCGCAATTTTGCGTTTGAATTTACAGGATAGATTTTTTTTTAAGAAGCACGAGATAAATTTGACCTAATTTGGTGGGTATTTGGTATGATTTCTTATTGGCAAAGAAGGTTCATTTTAACAGACTTTGTCAACAAGCACTTGCTCATTACAATTTTTTTGTTTACCTCTGAAACAATTTGTACGTATATTAGGTTAAAACAAAAAAAAAAAAACAAATTGAAGGTGTGGTTTCTTTTTTTTCTGAAGTGGGTCAGACTATTCACGTGGTGTGTCTGGGGATTCATGAAGGGAATCCCTCTGGGCGAGCTGAAGGGTAAACCACGCAAATGCAAATGCAAATGCTATACTACGGTAAATACGACTATAAATATAGTCGTATTTACCGTTTTATATTAATTATATTTAAAAAAAAACCCGTTTCTTTCACTCATAACAAAGTTTCTTTACTAAAAAAGTGTTTTCCTTTCACTTTAGGATTCCTTCTAACCTCTTGTTAATTTCTTGACTTGAATTTGCCAGTACTCATTGCACCGCCACGTATTATGGAATTTTGGAGGAGGGAACGCTTCTTCGTGGGGATGGGCGAGCCTCCCTACCGTCATATATATCCTGGGAGTTTAGAGGTTTCCCTGAGTGCTTGGGTGTTGCGAACCACTCTAATCGACACGAAATTTTGACTAAATGCACTTAAGTGTCTAATTCATGAGGGAGGACAATGATATTGGATGTATCTCTTCTTATTTTTCCACACGAAGTGATGATGGGTGCCGAAATGGGCAATTTCGGCGTTTTGAGGTTAGAAATCGGCGCGTTCGGTTGTTGCGCACCACTCTGATCGACACGAAATTTTGAAGAAATGCACTTAAGTGCCTAATTCATTAGGTAGGACTATAATATCGCATGAATCTCTTCTTTTTTTTCACACGGAGTGATATGGGTGCCGAAATAGGCATTTTGGCCGTTTTGAGGTTAGAAATCGGCGCGTTCGGTAGTTGCGCACCACTCTGATCGACTCAAAATTCTGACTAAATGCACTTAAGTGCCTAATTCATGAGGTAGGACAATTAAATCGGATGTACCTCTCCTTTTTTTTCACACGGAGTGATAATGGGTGCCGAAATGGGCAATTTCGGCGTTTTGAGGTTAGAAATCGGCGCGTTCGGTTGTTGCGCATCACTCTGATCTACTCGAAATTTTGACTAAATTCACTTGAGTGTCTAATTTATGAGGTAGGACAATAATATTGGATGTACCTCTTCTTATTTTTTCACACGGAGTGATAATGGGTGCCGAAATGGGCAATTTCGGCGTTTTGAGGTTAGAAATCGGCGCGTTCGGTTGTTGCGCACCACTCTGATCTACTCGAAATTTTGACTAAATGCACTTAAGTGTCTAAATTATGAGGTAGGACAATAATATCGGATATACCTCTTCTTATCTTTTGACACGGAGTGATAATGGGTGCCGAAATGGGCAATTTCGGCGTTTTGAGGTTAGAAAATTGCGTGCTTGGGTGTTGCGCACCACTCTGATCGACTCGAAATTTTGACTCTAGGTACTTAAGTGGATCACTTAAGAGGTGAGACGATAAAACCGGATATTTCTCTCTACATTTCTCCACGCCTAGTCATCAAAGGAGGCTAATGGTGGCATTTAGGCCGTTTTGAGGTTAGAAAATTGCGTTTTTAAGTATGGCGCACCACTCCGATTAACACGAAATTTTTCCTGTATCTTATTGGATGTATAAATTAAGAAAAGAGACAATTTTTGTTTGTGTGCATGTTTCCATACGCCACCTAGCCGCGAAAAAAGGAAAAAAATGATTTTTTCAAAAATTTTACGAATTTTTTTAGGGGCTAAAATATTATCCGATGACAATGAATTTTTTCTACACAAACTTAGCTAATTGATGTAGATTCTGACAAATTTTGGTTCAATTCTATCGAAAATTAGGAAAGTTATGAGGAAATGACGTTAGCATAGTCAAAAATAGCCCAAAAAAGCGGTTTTGGGGGTCTGAGGGGGGGCGGAGGGGGTTGGGGGGCTAAAACCCCCCAAAACCTAAGTTTTAGGACCCCCTTGATGACTTAAAATGGTTAAAACCAAAATCCATTCACAAGGGCCTTTTGACATGCTTATCCCGGGATACCCTTTTAGAGATGCTACGAATCAAAGTGCCAGAGCTGGTCTTAATTGATGCTACTCTAGGTATGTTGTCATTACCTGGGTGAAGCTTTATAATTCGGCCCATTCTCCAAAGCAGAGGAGGCAAGAACTTATCTTTTAATATCACTAATGTATTGACCCTAATATTGGTTTGTTTTACCCATTTACATCTTTGTTGCTGCTGATGCAAGTATTCCATTGACCAACGTTTCCAAAATTTTTCATATAATTTTTTAATTAACTTCCAATTTGTGACCGACGAAGTTGGATATTCTGCTTTAGTATTTAATATATCTATTATATTTGGGAAACTAGGAATGAAGAAAAGCGAGCGACACGATGAACAGGACGAACAGAATATATTGATAACAAGTACAATTGCCCCAAGCAGGGCTGTCACCCTAGCAGGGGCTAATCTCCCTGCTTACAGTACCAACCTAACGATACAACAACTCTCCCCTAGTAGTTTTAAAAGTGGAAACTTTTAAAAATAGGACTAGGTAATAGAGGAGATAACAATAACTGATCTATCACATATTATTATTTTGATAGAAGCTTTGAGAAAGGGAAAAAAAATTACAACTTGAGTTCAAAATAATTAGGATGGGCTGAAGCGCCTAGGTGGATTAGACTGTCTGAGTGACTGGCGCTGCGGCAACAGTAGACATTCATGAGTTTTGAGTTTGAGACCACGACCTCGACCACGAGTAGGAGTAGGTCGGACTATGCTTGAAACTGGAGTAACAGGAACATTTGCATGTACAGGCTGTTCTTCAGGTGTATAGAAGCCTAAGAATTCTGGAGAACCGTCATCGGAGCTTGGAGTATTACCAGTTGATCGAACTTTCGAAGTGCTGAGAGGAGGTGTAAGGGTAGCTTTATTGGAATTACTTTGCGTAGCTTGTATATCTTGATGTGAAAGTTGAGCTTGATTATCGGAAGACTTAAGAGAAGATTTTTGTCTAAAGGATCTATAACGAGTGTTGTAGGTGGGTGAATTTGTAGTGGAGATGCAATTCTCATTGATGTCAAAATGAACTTTCTTACCACATGAACGTAATTGGTCGATGTGACGTTTATGGATTCGATTGTCATGTAGAATTTTGTAGTGTAATTGACCTATTTTGGAATGAACTAGGCCTTGACACCATCGACTTGCTCCATTGTAAACTCGAAACATCACTTTGTCTCCGATTTGAAATGACCGATATTTTGATTTCAGATTTTTCAGAATGCATTTTCCTGAAGGTTGATGGTTAACTGCTGTGGAGATGGATAGAATTTGAATCGATTGCCGTTTTGACGGGGTCACAAGATCTATTCTTGTGTTAATGGTTCGACCCAAAAAAAGTTGTGACGGAGGTTTACCAGTTGTTTGATGGGGTGCTCGGTGATATCTTTGGAGATAATTATCAATCATGGATTGAAGATTGTTCGGAGTTGCTCGGAGGTTGAGGATTGCTTGTTTTACTGTATGAACATAACGTTCTATGGCCAAAGACCAGATGAGGTGCTCTAATGTGGTGGCCCTAAACAGGGCCGTTGGAATTAGGCAAGCCGGCCGGCTGCATGATGTCCGCTAGATGAGAGATGTGATCCGTGTGGTTGACGGGAGCGGAGTGACCAGAGTCGGTGTGGTCACGACGTATATAGCCGTAGTTGAGACTGCGTCGGCCAATCAGGGGCGAGCATGGGCTGCGTCGCCAGAGGTGAGCGGTGATTGGCCGCCACAGTACTTCCCTGCAGTTGAGACGGAGTCTCTGTGGGTGGTTGGAGAAGTGAGTGGTGAAATTGGATGTTGGAGTGAAAACAGGATTGGAAAATGTGTGTAAAGTGGATGCAAAGTTGAGGATTAAGGGAGTGATGATGGAATATTTGAGGAATTGATTTAGTGATGGTATGGGTTGAGAGATGGTTGATTGAGCGAGTTGAGGGTTGATTGAGTGAGAATCAAGAGGTGCATGTCAGCGTGCCGGGGAGCGCCACTCGACCCGGGTGACAAACGGTTGAAGTTTTGTGACCATCATCTTTCCGGGCAAAGAGGTTGCTGCTCGGGACAACAAGTTGGGAACGTGCTGTGTTCTCAGGCAACTTGCTGGAGCGTTTTAATTTGCGCGGCGGAGAGAGATGGATACGATGTGGTGATGATGCTGGAAGCATGCAATGCTCATGCTAAGATGATCAAGTATGGCTGTTCCAGTGAGAGATTTGAATATGAGTGCTTGAGTACAGATTACTAGAGAGAAGGTTGAGCGTGTTCTTGAGGTGAGGATGCATGAATGAAGTGAACCATAAGGCTGAGCGTGTTCACTCACGTCGGGAGTCACCAATATGGCCAAAGACCAGAAGAGGTGCTCTAGTGTGGTGGCTCTAAGAAGAGCCGTTGGGAAGGGCAAGCCGGCCGGCTGCATGTTGTCCGCGAGATGTGATGTGTGATCCGTGTGGTTGACGGGAGCGGAGTGACCAGAGTCGGTGTGGTCACGACGTATATAGCCGTAGTTGAGACTGCGTCGGCCAATCAGGGGTGAGCATGGGCTGCGTCGCCAGAGGTGAGCGGTGATTGGCCGCCACGGTTCTACTTGCCCATTTGTGGCTGGATGATAGGGCGCTGAAAATTTGTGAAAGCGCACGCCTTGAGATTTCAAAAATTTCCTGAACAAATCTGACTTAAACTGCGGACCGTTATCACTAACAACCGTTTCTGGAATACCATAGAGTGCGAAAAGTGAATTGAAATGTTTCATGGTTGCTTCCGATGTTATTTTGTTGGTTACAAAAACTTGAGTCCATTTGGAGTAAGCATCAACGACTAATAGCAAATATTTACCATGAAGCGGTCCCGCATAGTCTAGGTGGCTGCGGTTCCAAGGTCCTTCTGGATATTCCCAGTGATGCGTGTTACATTTTGCTGGCATTTTTGCGTTTGATAAACACGTAGGGCAGTTTTTTGCTGTTTGTTCAATATCTCTATCAATGTTCTTCCAATAGACAAGTGAGCGGGCGATACCCTTCATTTTTGTGATTCCTATATGACCAAGATGGAGTTCTTTTAGGAATTTTTCTCTTAAACTTGTGGGAACAACTACTCGATGTCCGAACATTAGGCAACCACAGGCTAAGGTGAAGTCTGCCTCATTCCCTTTGAAACCAAGAGCTGAAAGGTCTTCATTATTTTCAATTGCTTCTTTTATTCTAGAAAGATGAGGATCCTTCTGTGTTTCGACAGCGATTTCATTCGCCGTTGTGGGTAATTGGAGAATTTGGTCATGGACAAAGCGATCAAAATCATCTTGAACATTTTTAACAGAATCATCGGGGGTGACTGATTCTAGATAAATAGTCAGCGTTTGCGTTAGCAGCAGAAGTTTTGAGCTTGAGGCCATACGAGAAATTTGATAAGTATGAAGCGTAATTGTTAAGCCTTGAGAGTGAGAATTTTGGGAGAAGCGCATCAGGTGCAAATATGTGCGATACAGCTTTATTATCACAGTACAAGGTGAAGTGACGTCCGTAGACATACTGAAAAAATTTCTTCACGCCCCATACGATGGCTAATGCCTCTCTATCGTTCTGGGGATAAGCACTTTCTGTGGGGGAAAGCGCTCTGCTGGCGTAAGCGATTGGTTTTTCTACATTGCCTGGAAGTTGGTGCGATAGGACGGCTCCCAAACCTGTAGGACTTGCATTTACCGCCAAAATTAGGGGCATATTTGGATCATAGGGTACAAGTACTCGTTCAGAGACCAATTCGGTTTTAAGTTTTCGAAATGATTCAAGGCCTTCTTCGGTCCAAGTGAGTTCGCCGGAGCGAGCAATCTTGAGCATTTCACGGAATGGGTGAGTCAGAGAAGATAGGTGTGGAATAAATGCATGATAATAAGTGACCTTACCAATGAAGGATTTTAATTCATCTGAACTGGTCGGCAGTTGTGCTTGGAGAACAGCTTCGATGTGCTTGTTTAGCTTGTGCAGGCCCTCGCCGTCAATTAAATGACCAAGAAACTCGATGCACTTCAGAAAAAATTTGCATTTGGAGAGATTAAGAACTAAGCCTGCTTCAGAAAGCTTGCGGAAGACTTCTTCCAAGATTCTGAACATTTCTTCAATTGTGTCTGCAAATAAAAGAATATCATCAAAAAATTTAGCTGCACCCTTGGTGTTCAGGAGAATTTCTTCAAGACGTCTTTGCCAAACAGCAGGAACACTAGAGATGCCTGGTTGGGCTCGAAGAGGAAGAATAAGACCATGTGTTGGGGTGTTAAGTGTCATTAGTTCGCATGATTTTTTGGTGCATGGAAGGTGCATGAATGCGTCAAGAATGTCCAAACGACAAAATACTTTAGCTTTGCCAATTTTGTTAAATAACTCGTCTACACGAGGAATAGGGTGCTCATCTACTATCAAATGTGGGTTGAGGGTAGTCTTGTAATCTCCGGTCATCCGGATCTTATCACCTTTGACAACTACATGGGTCGGACTTGCCCATTCTGAGTGGGTGACTTTTTCATATAAACCAGATTCAATTTTCTTGTCGATAGTTTTCTTGTACCGTTCTTTGAGGCTATATGGAATGTGACGTGGATACGTAAACTTGGGTTTCGCATTTTGTTTTAAATGCCATTCGACTTTGGGACCTGTCATTTCACCGACTTGATCCTTGAACAGCGACGGAAACTTATCGCAGAGTTTGTTTAAACGAGTCTGAAGATCTGGTGTGATATAAAAACTGGATTTAATTTGGTTTATTGATGTAAAGTCTTGAAAAGAAATTAGATCGGAGAAATACTTGATCCATTCACGGCCGAAAAGACTATCAGCGCCAAAAGCGACTACATAAAGATCTAATGCTCTGGTTCTACCTTTAAAAGTAACATTAACAGGTACATACCCTAAAGTGTTGAATTTAGTTTTGGTAAAGCTCGAAAAGTTCCGGCTAGAAGGAAGTAGCTTAGCATGAGGAAGTAAACGGTCTTTGGTTTTAGCACTGATGACAGCTATAGAAGAGGCCGTATCTAGCTCCATGGACAATGGTTGTCCATTGATAAGAACATTAAGACGCATAGAGGGTGGAGGTGCGTTTGCATCACATTGGGTTCGATAAACGTTACCTGGTGCTGAATTTCTGGATTCGTGACACTGAATGCGATAAATATTATCATCCTGTAAGTACTCAGTTTCTTCGACAAAATGATTTCGTTCAGTGATTTCATGGACTGAATTTTTCCTGTTTGATTTCCTGCAAACAGCGGCAAGGTGACCTATTGTATTGCAAATACTGCATTTATATTTACGATATTTGCATTCGCTTCGCCAATGCTGGCCACCGCAAGACTTACAAGGGTAACGAGGTTTACGACTCCTGTGAGTAGAGTTATGAGATCTGACTGGACTAGAGGGAGTACTACGTCTAGGAGAATTTGAATAATCATACCTTGAATTTGGTGGACTGGCAGAGTTGTAACGTCTCGGAGAATTTGAACTTGAATGACCATATCTTGGGCTTGGGCTTCGATATCTGGAGTTAGCACCGTGTTGTCATGGGAACGGAGTTCCCCATGATATTACAATCGTTTCGTTGCTTTCGCTATGGGATTCCCTATACCTCTGCGACCTTGAGCGTTTCGCCCAGTCTCCGATTTTTGGTTGATTTTCCGATGTATCAAAAACCGTGGTATTTTTTAGCCAATCATGTCTCTACGTCAAGTTGTGTTGATTTCTAAAATTCGCTTTCAGCGAGTTTTTTTCCACCTTGAGATGTCGTGTCTGACTGGTAAATCTGCGCAGAACCACGAAGTTCCGTTTTTAGGCAAATTCTTTTTTTTGGTAGGTTTTCATTGGCTATTTTTCGCCATCAGTTTTCTGTTCGTTGGTGCAAAAGATCGCCTACCTCGTTGCTCTTGAGAAGCCGCCATTATCCCACCTCAAATTTTAAACATAGATATAAAGAAATAATAACCATCGTACAAGGCGGAAAATTGTTCTGGAGGACCCGTTACGGATATATGAGCCAAAATCGGAACTCGATTGATGGATTTAATCCATGAATACAGAAATATTGCCTCAGTTTACCGCCGCAATAGCAAATGCAAAATGAGATGAACCTTGTGACACATGAAAGCATAGGCAAACAATGTCTCACAGAGAAATGCGCTTAATCCGCTGTCTCTTAACAGCAGTGGCCGGATGTCAAGGTCGTCTTTTGTGAAGCCCCGCTCAGCGTCCGAGATCACTTAACTGTTATCTTTTCTCCATCCGTGAATGAGCGTCGAGATAGCTCGGTTGTTTGAGACGTCAACTTAGAGCTACAAACATATCCTTTTTGTTGCGAGCGGGGGTTCGAATCTCGTAGACGACAGTTAATTTTAACTGGTTGTATTGAATGTTTTAGACCAATCATCTAACAATAATTAATACTTGGCAACTTAGGAAGCACATAGGTCCCTTATGATGCGTATTCGGGCATATGTGTAGAGTAAAAATATCATGCGTAGGGTGTCCCAAAAGTACCGGGACTGGTTCTGTAACTTCAAAAGTAAGATAGATACAGACATGATTTTGGTCTCATTTTGAAGATCAACTCAATACCTATCGATTAAAACCGAGATCAGCTCAATCGAATAAAAATGGACCGAGTTATGACAATTTGAAATTAGTGAGGAAAGTTTACTCCTACGGTTTTTAGGAAGATTTTTCGCTTACCAGGATTCAAAAAGTTAATATTCGTATCCACTTTCCTCCGAATCTTCCATAACTTCCTTTTGCTTTTCAAAGTACCGTCCATCAAACCGGATGCACTTTTTCATGCGCTCTTGCCACTTATCCAACATTGCTTTCCTGAATTCTTCCTCTGGGATGTAGTTGAAGAAGTTTTGAATTGCATTCTGGATTTTTGTCTTCGATACGAATCTTCGTCCGCGAAGCTCCTTTTTAAGCGTAGGAAACATCCCAAAATCACATGGAGCCAAGTCAGGGCTATAAGGGGGATGAGGGATTGTTTCAACTCCATTTTTACTCATAAATTCACGTGTTAAGCTCGATGTGTGAGGCCGCGCATTGTCTTGATGGAGTATCCACGAAGCTTTCAAGTCCGACCGTTTCCGGGAAATGTGCATTCTCAACTCCTTTAGTACTTTGCAATAATACGCACTGTCAACTGTTGTGTTTGATGGTACAAAATGTTGATAAATGACACCTCGAAAATAAAAAAACACAATAAGCATCACTTTATCGGCCGACTTTTCGATTTACGGCGATGAAGAATCTTCCTTAAAAACCGTAGGCGTAAACTTTCCTCGCTGATTTCAAATTGCCATAACTCGGTCAATTTTTATCCGATTGAGCTGATCTTGGTTTTAATCGATGGGTATTGAGTTGATCTTTAAAATGAGATCAAGATCATGTCTGTATCTATCTTACTTTCGAAGTTACAGAACAAGTCCCGGTGCTTTTGGGACACCTTATGTAAACTTTACGCCGAAAAAGCGAACCTGAAACTTAAATGCGTTAACTTCCGAAAACCATATATAATCCAACGAAAATAAATAGGTACATAACAGCTTTCTTGTATGCAAAGAAAATAATTAAAAATGTTAAAAAAGAGATGTCAACACAAAATTACATGGCCCCTTCAATTCAGAAGATACTACAAACGAACTGTACCTTAACATTTTCATATCCCAGAAGCTAACGTTCCCATGACGAATATTGCCATCGCTCGCGATTGCAAAATCCAACTTGTTTCAGTCTTGGACGCTTATCATGAAGAATGTTGACCGTGTGATCTGATGAATTTGAAGGTTTTAACATCTTTGTCGCAGCCTTTGATGCTTCCATGTTCATAGCCATAGTTACCGCTTCCTGAAAAGTCTTTGGTTCTGATAAGATGATTTCATCCCTGATATCATCCCTGCAGATCCCGTGTATTAATTGAACTGTAAGAGAGTAGTCGAGGAATTCTTCAAATTTACAGTACTTAGCACCAAATTTTAGCCTAGCGACAAATTCAACAATTTTCTCTCCAGGCTTCTGAAGAATTTTACAAAAATTTATTGCCTCGCTGAATTTATTGTGAGATTTATCATAATAACTGGTTAGCTTTTCAGTGATAGCTTTATGATCTAGGGTCTCTATTGCAGTAGGGTAAGTGAGATTACTTAGCACTGAATTTAGTTCAGGTCCCATGTGGACCCTGAGGTGGGACGACCAATGTGCTTCCGGAATATTGCGAAGTTTCAGCTGGATTTTGAATCTGGAGAGATATTCCTCAAGAGTTTCAGGGGAATCAGCAGAATAACTTTCAAAACGAAATATAGACGAATTATTAGTTGGATTTTGAACCTGTGACTGGAGTTGCATGTTAGTGAGTTGACTGACCAAATCCGTTAGTTGGGTAAGCTTCAGTTCCAGAGATTGGAGTCCAGGTGGATTCGCTTGTGAGGATGCCGCATAGGGTTGATCATTGACCATTGTGCCGAAATGAGATTGTAAAGATGTGATTGCAACAGGTGTGGTTCATGGGCCGTTTAAGAGAGCATTGACACCGGATTGCAGCACGCTACACCGCCGTTCGAAAAGATCGCGGACGGATGGGTTTCGGACACACGGAATTACGCGACTGAACGAAACGTGACAGAATGAAAAAAATATGAGTAATATTATTAATATTATTAACTCGTCGCCATTCTTATATTTGGGAAACTAGGAATGAAGAAAAGCGAGCGACACGATGAACAGGACGAACAGAATATATTGATAACAAGTACAATTGCCCCAAGCAGGGCTGTCACCCTAGCAGGGGCTAATCTCCCTGCTTACAGTACCAACCTAACGATACAACAATATCGGTCATTGCAGAACCAATCAAGAAGTGGCCAGGAATTAGTGGAGAGAGGTCATTAGGATCGTTTGACATTGGCCAAAGAGGTCTAGAATTTAGGATTGCTTCGATTTTGTTAAGGATTGTTGCGAATTCTTCGAAATGAAGTACGTTTGTTGTTACAGTTTTGGAAAAATGATGTTTAAAACTTTTGACACAACTCTCCCATAAACCACCAAAATTAGGAGAGTAACTAGGGATGAACTTCCATTCAACCTGTTTCTCTTGCAAGTACTTTAAAATTTCAGCTGGAAGGTTATTTTCAAACAACAGGGGTTGCCTAAGATTATTTCTAGCACCAATAAACGTTTTTGCTTGATCCGAATATATTGTTAGAGGAATTCCGCGTCTAGATACAAATCTTTGAAGTGCTAAAAGGAATGAGTAAGTAGTTAGATTACATGTTATTTCCAAATGAACAGCTTTTGTAGCGAAGCATATAAATACAACAATATACAATAAATTAACAGCTTTTTTGTTAGGTTGCAAGCGCACTTTAAATGGTCCACAATGGTCCAAGCCTATGACTTTAAATGGTCTCTCAGGTGTGACTCTTTCTTGTGGTAAGTTTCCCATCAACTGCGTTATGTGGGATGGTCTTACTCTACGGCATGGCACACATGAATTGACTATTTTCTTGGCCAACTTTAAACCATTAATTGGCCAAAATGTCGCTTTGACCAAAGAAAGTAATAACTGTGGGCCGCAATGCAACCCTTTGATATGCTCTGATGCAACAATCAAAGACGATAAAGGATGATCCTTAGGCAGTAAAATTTGATGTTTTGCATCGTGGGGAATTGATGCATTTTGTAGCCTTCCTCCGACACGAATTAAACCGTTTTTGACGAAAGGGCTTAAACTGATGATTGAACTACTTTTTGGCAACTCTTCATTTTTTCTCAATAAGCTATACTCATAAGAAAATCTCTTTTTGTGCGATTTTGCACAATCTTAATTTAGCATTATTTAACTCCTCACAAGTTAAGTGCCCAGTTCTTTTATTTCTCCTTTGTAAGTTCAGCTTTAAATTTTCAATAATTCTAAGACAGTACGAGGTTACACGTAGTAACTTATTAAAACTTGAATATCTCGAAAATAAAAACATTGGCTCACAATTAACCGCACTCAAACAAACAATATCAACGTTTTGTGGCTCTATGAATATCCTAGGTGAAGCATTGGAAACAGTTTCAGCACTTCTAATGCATGGAGGACCAAACCGCCATAAAGGGGATTCTCCCAGTTTTTTAGCATTGACTCCTCTGGTAAGAAGATCAGCAGGGTTCTCAGCTGAGGGTATGTAACCCCAGTTGTCAGCACATAGGTATTTTCTTATCAGTTCAACTCTACGGGATATAAATCCGTCTTTACTCACTTGTGTACTTATTTGTGTTAACATTTTTAATCCAACTTAGCGCAATGTTGCTGTCAGACCACATCAATACATAATTTATATTTACATCTAATATACATAAAATACGATACACTAGTTCAGGAAGCAACACCGCACTGCATAATTCCAATTTTGGAAGAGTTACTGGCTTTTTTGATGCAACACGAGATTTAGAACATAATATATACCTAACTCTGAAAATTTCCATTCAATAGTTGGGATGATATATATACACATGCGCCATAAGCGCGGGGAGATGCGTCACAAAACCCATGAACACAAATTAATTTATTTGAAGTTGCAATGACTTGCCTCGGCACGCGCAAGTTTTGAGCCAACTGAAGTTCAGTCACAATGTTTGTCCACACCGAAGTGTCCTCCGAAAATTATCATCCCATTGCAATTTGAGAGTCCATAATTTTTGATAGAAAAGTTTAGCTCTAATTATAATCGGTTGCAATAACCCAAGTGGGTCATAAATACTATTTATCGATGCTAATACTGCTCTTTTAGTAGAATCCTTTGGTAGTTGGACCTACGTGAAGAATTGAATTAAGAGAAATACCATTAGAGCTAGGCGCTGATGCATCGAATACTACACGGCATTTGGTTGTTAAGCTACTTTCATTGAAAACGCAATGGTGAGGAATATAATAAGTCGGTAAGTTTTCTCCTTGATCAGAATGAACTGGAGACATATGCCCCAATTCTAAGTATTCGTGCATGAACTCATTATATTGTTCTCGTAGCTGCGGATGAATTGATAATTTTCTTTCGAGAGAAAATAAACGTCTAAGTGCTGAGCCATACGTATCACCTAAAATTGCTGGAGAATCTTTCAAAGGTAGTTTCACCATAAATCTTCCATCTTTGTCGATCTTTAGGGATGACCTAAATAATATCTCAGCTTCATGCGTTTGTTTAGCTGACTGTAATGAGTGGCATTGAAACATGCCTATTTCTGTTTGTTTACTATCATTTTTATACTTATGTTGATAAGAAGAAAGAGATAAATTGAATCGAGGTATGCGAAAACGTCCGATGTCCATTTTTTTGGATTTTGAGTTTTTTTGGCTTAACGTCATCTTCGAGGGTAGGCGCATCTATGTGTAGACGGATTTGACCTGTTTTTTGTTTTTTCGCCCCCATTTAGGGGGTCGAACCTCAAAAGTATGCGAAAACGTCCGATGTCCATTTACGAGGGTCATACAATGAGGTTCCCTACCTCTTATCTTCCAAACGAAAAGAGATAAATCAAATCGGTAAAGAAGTTCTTATAAGGCATACTATAAGCTTTAGAAGAAGCTCAAGTTTTTGAAAATTGGTCGAGGGGTTCGCGAGGAAACTTAATTTTACTGCGACAACTTCCTGTCGCCGCGCGCCCACCTTCGGAGTCTGGATGCGCGGAGAGTCGATTATTTCAGACTTGGGTTTTCGCTGCTAAGCATCATATCAAAAAGAAATTTGAAGGTTTTTATTGAGTGGACCTTTTTGACGTAGTCTCCACCTCTGTTTTGACATTTCTGGTGTCAAGATTGCAGCTTCTTGATGCCTTCCGCGTAGAGGCTGGCTCTTGTCTTGGCACCGGAATCCGTCATTGACAGCGCTCTGTACTTCCGAATCATTCGGATTCTGCTTTCCACCGAGGAAGTTTTTCAGCTCAGTGAACAGACGAAAGTCGCATGAGGCTGAATCGTAAGAGTACGGAAGATGGAGGGAAATTTTCTTATGCAAAGCAACTGATTCGGAAGTGTAGAGGGCTTGTCAATGACTGGTTTCGGTGCCAAGACGAGAGCCAGCATCTACGCGGAAGGCATCAAGAAGCTGCAATATTGATACCAGAAATGTCAAAACAGAGGCAGGGACTTCGTCAAAAAGTAAGGTAAGGTCTACTCAATAAAAACCTTCAAATTTCTTTTTGATATGATGCTTAGCGGCGAAAACCAAAGTCTGAAATAATCGACTCTCCGCGCATCCAGACTCCGAAGGTGGGCGCGCGGCGACAGGAAGTTGTCGCAGTAAAATTAAGTTTCCTCGCGAACCTCTCGACCAATTTTCAAAAACTTGAGCTTCTTTTAAAGCTTAGAGTATGCCTTATAAGAACCCTGCCGGAAAAGTACCAATTAAATCCCAAAAAGTACGGGATCTTTCGGCTCTCACTGAGTACTTGCCGAGTGAGTTTTTGCCATTTTACAACGAGCTGCAGGGTTGGCCAACTTCAGACGATGTTCCTAGCAGTGGCGATGAAAGGGAGGCAGAGACCGAGACCAAAGATTGAGTAAATGAATAGTGAGGAATTTTATGTCATTTCATTTTTAAATTTATGAATTTTCTACATATTATATATCTAATTAGTTTTTCACATTGAACTCATTGAGGGGCCCACATCAAGAAGCCTTTATCAATCATACTTTTATCTGTAGTATCTATATTTTCTTGAAAGTTATACTTTTGTACCGTCTATCCCTGAAGTTTCTTTTTAATTATGTGATTTTAATCTTGAAAGTTCCTTTTTATTTTTATCATCTATAATACTGTATTGTGTATTTTCATTAAACTGACTACATTACGACTTTCTTTGAATATTTTCTTTAAGCCGATGACTTTAAATTCTGCGGAAACGGTACATGATAGCCCATGATTTTTGTTTAACAACCTGTATAAGTAATCGAAACTTTCCCAATCTTTTTTCAATTTTTAACTTGTTTAAGACGCATTTCAAAAACATTTTACTGACTGTAAATTTTTTATAGATGAAAAGTCATGATTAATGCTAAAGTTTCCGTCCGGTAAATGTATTACTCCAGTATTTGTCTTGTTCTTTCTCCTTCGCATGAGTTTTCCTGTTAAAAAGTTCACACTTTATTTTGTTTAATATCGATTCACCCTACTTTATATAATTACACTTGATTTTGTGCATTCTAGGCAATCATAGAGTAGAGCAAAAGAGTGGAGTGGTTGCGCGGACTGCACCGCCCCGGAAAATCCATTTTGAGACGGTAACTTTTGCAACGCTGGGGTGCCGTCTCGTTACGCTCTAAGGACAAGCTTGATACACGAATTTGTAGCATTTTGAATCTTCTTTCATTTCAAAGGATCTACCTACTTTAAAGAATAACTGAACAACAGTTACAAGCAAAAAACCATTAAAAAACGAAATTTTGAAAATTTTGGGCTATCTATGAGAACCCTGTAATGACCGCAATTTTCATCAGAAAAATTTCAAACCGGGTTAAATAAGACCGAATTTTTATCTGCTTTCATGTGAGATCCACAAACTCTGTCTTAAAATTAACGGCTTTGGCGATAATAGCCGTAAAACGAGAGAATAACCTATTTTTGACCGTTTTTTATCGGGGGGGGGGGGGTCTTGGAGGGGTCCCCATGATTGTTCGAGGGGGCACTTTTGGATTCTCGTTAAGGTCCCCCTATAGATGAGGAATTAAATGAGAAAAAAAGTTCTGCTCCCAAAACATGCGATGGTAGCCGAAAAACGAGAGAAAATAACCGATTTTTGACAGTTGTTTCGATTATGGAGGGGTTTTCGGGGGGGTCCCCATGATTGGTCGAGGGGGCAAATTTGGATTCTCGTTAAGAACTCCCTATAGATGAGAAATTATATGAGAAAAAAATTTCTGCTCTCAAAATGTGCGCTAGTAGCTGTAGGGGCCTTAATCCCTAATTTAATTTCAAGATGAGAAAAGCTACCAAGAGCGCGCGGGCCTGGCTTCAGCTCCCTTGAGCTGGGGTTCCTAACTAACACCGGGCTCGAGCCGGGGTCCCTACTCTGCAGTTCACCGGGCTAGCCGGGGTCCCTAAACTACTCTCCGGGCGAACCGGGGTCCCTATCTAAACTTCTCCGGGCTAACCGGGGCTTACAAACTAATACACCGGGCGTACCGGGGAATTACCTGTGACACCGGGCGTACCGGGGAAACCTTACCTTATGAGCACTGAATTGCCGGGCGCACCTTGGAGCTGTGGAGCCGTAGACTGCTGCTAGCTGAATGGCGATGAAATGGCACATGTATCGGCGTGCACCTAGGACCTGGGTAAATCGGAATCCCGCGCCCGGCATAGGAAGTTGGAGAACAAAAAACACTTCTTAGAAAAGAACTTAAACACCTTTAACCTTGAAACCTTCTTTGCTTTATTTACATTTATTTACAACTGTGGGAACCAAAAAACTTATTATTTTCCTTTTCTAAACAAAATAAAATGACCTTAGTAAAACTTAAAACATCTTGGCGACGCGAGCGCTCTCTAGGGCAGCGCCGCTGAAGCTGGCCGCGGCCGGCGTCGCGGCGCGATTAGCTGTGCGCTAGACGGCCCGGCGCGGCAGCAGAAATTACGCGCTAGAGGCGCGTACATACCGGCGCCCCTTGAAATAACCACGTTATTTCAAAAATAACAAAAAGGCTGCTTCAGCAAGGAAAAACATCATCAAATATGCCATGCGAGGACTGGCTGTCCGTAATAGCCTCGATGGCTTTTCAATAAAAAGCTAAAAGGCTGCTTTAGCGGATGAGAGAGGACGAGACGCGAAACCTCTAGTTTTATGCTTGAAACGTAGGTAGCGCGCTTTACGCCGCTCAATTCCAGATAGGTCTTCCGTGGTAGGATGAGCGGTCTTGGTTACTGACAACCCAACATTGACACCCTCATTGGCGCGTGTAAAATACGCTGACGCGACAGGACTGGATCCTTCTTTGGCGGGACACCGTCCAGTTATAACCCAGCCAAAAATGCTATCTAGCGCTACCGGATAATCCTGAGTGTGTGAGATTCGCCTACCCGTGTAAATGTACGGAAACACGTCAGCGCCGATGAGAAAGTCAATTTCTCCAGGCTTATCAAAATCCTCATCCGCCAGCTTAAGTTTACTGTACTTTTTACGAATATCAGTTCGCACTTGCTTTGTAGGTAATTTACCAGTGATTTGATCAATTACGATGGTTCTGGTCTTTAGCAAGGGTTGTTTCTTCTTGCAAGGTCTGATCAAACAACATGTGGCACCGGTGGCAGTGTCGACGCGGTGATCTCCTAGCCCATAAATAGTGGGTTCTTCGGATTCGAGAGCGAGTCCCGCCCTTTTTGCAAACGCTTTTGTGCAAAATGATGTCATTGCGCCACTGTCAATTAATGCCCTTGCCTTAAAAAACTGCTTATCTCGTCCCCTCACCATGAGTGACGTCGTTCCCAGGAGCACTGTTGTGGATGCACGCGAAGTAAGTGCAACATTTGTCCTGGCCCTGGCTTCGTGTCTGTGCGTGGGAGAGTTCTCTTCCTCGTTTTCGTCGCAAGATGCGCCTTCATCGTGCGTCTGTGCACAATGTGTTGCGTGGGCATCAGGCGCTGATCTATTTGGGAGGTGAATCAGGGTGTGATGCATTCCTCCGCATTCTCGACATCGCCCTTTTGAGGTGCACTGGTATATGCCGTGTTTTCCATCAAAACAGTTGAAGCAGAGTTGATTCTCCTTAATTGTAACTCGTCTCGACTCAGGAGACTTTGCCAAAAATTCCCGACATTGTGCCAGTTTATGCGCAGACCGACACAACGGACATTTGGGAAATCTCACCGAGGAGCCTTGCTCCGCAGAAGCATCGGCCCCTTTGGAATTTTGGGATTGCTTCTTTTCTGCTTGCGTTATGTCCTCAAGTTGTATGCATTCTTTTTCCAAGAATTTTAGAATCTCATCAATTTTTGGAAAATCTGTGTTAACGCCTCTGTAGTCTTCAAGACGTGTGCGCAATTGGAAAGGAAGTTTTCTCAAAATTAAAAAGACCAGAATATCATTACCATCCATTACGTTTCTTTTTAGAGAGCTTAGCGCTTGGGTATGCTCCCTAAAATTTACTAAGAATTTTGTGATAGACGTCGCGTTGTTTTTTACTTCCTCTAAATCCAATAATTGACCGATGTGGTAGGAAATCAATCTGCGCTCGTTGTGGTAGCGAGCTCTCAGAAGATCCCATGCCACCACATAATTAGCCGCCGTAATTTCTAAGCCCTTAATTAAACTCAGAGCATCGCCTTCTAACGTGCTGATTAAATATTGGAATTTTTCCACGGCGCTCAAGGAGGCAACACCGTGAACAGCAATCGTGAAAATGTTGGTGAAACTTAGCCAGTCTTCGGATTTTCCCGAGAAATGTTTTAGCTCGAGTTTCGGCAATCTAACGGCAGGTCGCGCTGCGGGTTGGGCTGGCTGCAAGTTTTGAGCTGGCTGTTGCTCGAGTGTAATGCCTTGCTCTGTAAATTTGCATTCGATTTTTTGAACAAGTCCCTCAAAAGCTGAGCTAACTTGGTTCACCTCGAGAGCTTCTGGCTTGGATACATAAGTGTTGTACTCTAAAATTTCCCATTGAACTGTGTCAAATTTGCTTTTCAACATTTGCAACCGATCCAAAACTGCTCGATGCGCGCTGAGTTCATCTGGCTGTAGCTGTGACACCGTGTTGTAGAAGGCTTGGACTCTACCGAATATATCCTCTCTTTTACCTTTTGAAACCGCCAGAGCGCGCTGTGCCTTGCTCAGCTGTGCGGGCTGCTCTGCTGACGTCATCCTTAATTTTTTAGAGTGTGAACAAAACAAAAACCTTAATTCTTTGCTTCTCAGCTACCTCTAAAAAGTAATGTGAACCTTGACTACCTTATACCTTAGTACCCTTTCCTGAACCGTTCATAGGCTGAATCCTTCTAATCAGCTCAAAAGACCTTATGTCCAGGACTAATTCATTAAAACGACTCGAAGGTCCATTATGTTGGGGCCTTAATCCCTAATTTAATTTAAAGATGAGAAAAGCTACCAAGAGCGCGCGGGCCTGGCTTCAGCTCCCTTGAGCTGGGGTTCCTAACTAACACCGGGCTCGAGCCGGGGTCCCTACTCTGCAGTTCACCGGGCTAGCCGGGGTCCCTAAACTACTCTCCGGGCGAACCGGGGTCCCTATCTAAACTTCTCCGGGCTAACCGGGGCTTACAAACTAATACACCGGGCGTACCGGGGAATTACCTGTGACACCGGGCGTACCGGGGAAACCTTACCTTATGAGCACTGAATTGCCGGGCGCACCTTGGAGCTGTGGAGCCGTAGACTGCTGCTAGCTGAATGGCGATGAAATGGCACATGTATCGGCGTGCACCTAGGACCTGGGTAAATCGGAATCCCGCGCCCGGCATAGGAAGTTGGAGAACAAAAAACACTTCTTAGAAAAGAACTTAAACACCTTTAACCTTGAAACCTTCTTTGCTTTATTTACATTTATTTACAACTGTGGGAACCAAAAAACTTATTATTTTCCTTTTCTAAACAAAATAAAATGACCTTAGTAAAACTTAAAACATCTTGGCGACGCGAGCGCTCTCTAGGGCAGCGCCGCTGAAGCTGGCCGCGGCCGGCGTCGCGGCGCGATTAGCTGTGCGCTAGACGGCCCGGCGCACAGTGCGGCATGCTTATGGACGATGTGGACAAAAATCGTTACAACGATGAAAAAAGGATTATTGGCCCAAGAAAATGCTGATTCTGAAGTAATTTTTGCCGTAGAATCCGATTCTGAAGCCAAAAATTCTCAATGATTGGAATTTTGGCCTCAAAAACAAGATGGCTGCCGAAAAAACCTCAATATGATCCTCTCAATAATGCAAAATTTGAATTGTACGGATGCAGGTCTTTGAGGCGTCAATTCCTACGTAATTTTTCCCGTAGAATCCAATTCTACAACCTAAAATTCCCTAGAACTGAAATTTTGGCTTCAAAAACAAGATGGCTGCCAAAAAACCTCAAAATAATCCTCTCAATAATACAAATTTTGAATTGTTCGGATGTAGGTCTTTTAGGTATTAATTCTTCTGAAAATTCCCCCGTAAAATCCGATTCTGAAGTCAAAAATTCTCTAACACTGAAATTTTGGCTCCAAAGTAAGATGGCTGCCAAATAAGCTAAAAGTGATCCTCTTAATAATGCAAAATTTGAATTCTACGGATGCAGGTCCTTCAGGTATCAATTCGTACGTAATTTCTCCCATAGAACCCAATTCTGCAAACTAAAATTCTCTAGGACTGAAATTTTGGCTTCAAATACAAGATTGATGCCAAAAAACCTCAAAATGATCCTCTCAAAAATGCAAAATTTGAATTGTACGGATGCAGGTCTTTGAGGTGTCAATTCCCATGTAATTTTTCCCGTAGAATCCAATTCTACAACCTAAAATTCTCTGGGACTTAAGTTATGGCTTTAAAAGCAGTATGGTAGTAAAAAAAAAAAAAAAAAAAAAAAAAAAAAAAACTCCTCATTAACGAAAAATTGGAATAAAACGGATAAGGTAAGTATTATGAGCCACAAGATTTCAATTTGTTCATTCTTCATGAGGAAAACTGAAGTTGGGTGAAAAATAACTAAATATTTATTTTGTATTTTTGTAGGGATAATAATTCCATGCCCCAAAGATACCTTCTTGATCTTTATCATAGAATGAGCAAAGTCACAGTTGGTTCCTCTACAGATTTCTAAATACACATACCTGCATGATTCATTAAAATGAATCAAAAGCACACTAATCATCACTGACTTGTATGAAGAACACTGCAAACCAAGTAACCTGCACACATGCCATCTCCCAAAACGGTTGTTTTTGGCCAAATGAATGCAGCCTGAAATAACAGCCTGAAATATATTTCCCTTAATTTGACGCCAAAGTATAGTCAGTGACAGGAGTAGGTAATTAAATCCATTAATTAGTGATGTAGCATCGTGGAGGCACTTTCTTAACCTCTGCGTTTGCGCTTAAGCATTCTGCGCTTTGGGCAATGCTGATTCTACATGAGAAATTATGAAATCATAGGATTGGTGCTGCAGCGCAAATGAGTTTTAACATAATACGGGTCAAATCTTGGCATGACATATTATAACAGAATCCCTCTCAAATCATCAAGGAGAATATATTCATGACTAGACTGATAATGGTTGGCATCATGATACGAATATGCAGGAAATAATGGTAATTTTAAGAATGCAGAAATTGGAAACTAAAACACCTAACTTCCTAATTAAGGGTCCTGAATGAAACAAAATGCAGGCCCTGATTTGCTCAAATATAAAGGAGGAAATAAATTTTCTATTGAGTAGAAAGAAAATGAAACTCACCACGCAAGTGTCCTGAGGACAAACCAGAAGGAAAAATACTCAAGAGTAAGTATTTCGTCACACACCACATTCAGGAGTATTTCACTCATTCTCATAATGATTGAAAACGAGCAGGAGCACAGCCTTTTATGAGATTCAAAAACTAAGGAACGATTAAGAACTGTATAGGATGGTAAGCAGCGAACATGACTTGATTAACGCGCACAGTATTCAATGTGACGATAAGTAGGTATAGATGAATTATCACTGCTAAATTTTTAAACAAAGCTGAAGCACAATATGTGATCATGCCATTTGTTTAAATAATTTTACAGCTACTAATGAATTGAGCAATGGATCTTGCGTTCATGAGAATTAGAGGTTATACTGTTAACGTCCCGCACTATCTGACCTCAGCGTAACAGTCAATACTCACTAATCAAGAAATTCCACTTGCTGAAAGGAGGTAAATTGTAAAGGCAGACTTTACCTGAACAATAGAGAAACCTTACTTCATTCAATTATGGGAGGAAAACGTTTGGGGCCTGAGATATCAGGTCATTCAATTCGCTGAGAGTGAGAACATTGAAAATCATACATTCTGCCGGGTAAAGGTAGAAATCCGCACTTTGTCTGGAAGCTTTATACATTTGAAACAAGAAGGTGTAAATATTTGTTACCATGGTTAAGAATGAACAACGAAATCCACGAATCTCCAAGTACTTATATTTGCACCCAAGACACACATTTCTAGAGCTAGCTATTCTATGTTTCACTTCCGGTTAACTGAACGAAATGGATCACAATTTTCTCGCTAAATCTGAGCGAATTAACTTCGGCACATGCACATGATTTGAGCTAAATTGGCTAAATACGATTGTATCTAGTGATAAGCGAGACGAACAAAACACAAGATATGTTTTGTTTTGTTTACCATGAACGCTGTCCAGTGGGATTTGGGAATTCCCGCATGGGAAAACCCATACTATGTTGCCGCCTTCAAAAATTGATGCATTTTAGGTTGAAAACATAACACTTAACTTCAAATAACAAAGAAAGTAGCATCAACATAGGGAAATCCTTTGGCACAGTCATTCCAGGACATATAAGGAATAAGAAAATGCTAATATCTCAGGATATTTTGCGTATTTCTCGAGAAAAGTCCATTTGAAGTTGGCAACCTCGAATAAGCCCTATGCTACCCATGTAAAATCCACGTATGCACTAGAGTCCCTTTATTCTGAGAGTCAAGACAATTTGAATCCATTTCTGATTGGTTCTCGTATTTTAGGCCTCCACAGTGTCACAAATGGGAATAAAGATTACATTTTCACCAATTGCAAAGATTATAATCTGGAATGGACCAGGGAATTATGGGTTCGACAAGGAGCAAACGGAATGAGAGGAGGAACTAAGAAAGGCATTTGAGAATGGGCCGATCAAAGATTACAAAAAACGTTCAATTTCTGTAATCTTTATTCCCGTTTGTGACATACACGAGCCGAGTTGTCTCGACTCTCAGTATAAAGGGACTCTAGTATGCACTTATTACTCAAATTTAAAGTTCTTATAAAAAAATTATTAGCAGCAACATAGGAAAATCCTTTGGCACGGTCAAAGTATGATACCTAAGGAATAAGAAAATGTTAACGTCCAGGAGTATTTTGCGTATTTCTCGAGAAAAGTCCATCTAAAGTTGGCAACCTCGAATCAGCCCTATGTTAGCAATAGGGATGTCGATACTCAGGGAAGTATCGATACTCGGTATCGATACTGGTATCGACTCTAAGCATCGATACCGGTATCGAGCATCGAGCTGAAGTATCGATACTTATGAGGTATCGATACCATCGATACTTTTTCTGAATTATGCCGTGATTCTGAGTGTGCGAATGTCTGTCGGCCGTTAAATTCCGCCAGATTTACGCCTCTCTCGAAAAAGCCCTGTTCGCGTCCTTCGTCAACTATTTTGAGCCCTTAACTACACTTATCGAACTGAGCTTTTAACATTTTTATTGAAGTATAATCATTTTGAGAAACTTGATTACTCCGTCGTTTGTCACAGTGCATCATGAAGGTGAAATAGTGGGGAGAGAATTTTTTAAAAAAGAAAAAGAGGCCTTCTTCATGGCCAAATCAGATTAAGTATCGATACCGTCGATACTGGGGTCTTGGCATCGATACTGCATGGTATCGATACCGTGGAGTATCGATGCCGAGTATCGTTAAGTATCGATCGAAAGTATCGATACTTTGCAAGTATCGGATAAGTATCGACATCCCTAGTTAGCAATGTAAAATCAACGTCAAATACCCAAACTTTAACTTCTTATAACAAAGATATTAGCAACAACATAGGAAAATCCTTTGGCACGATCAAAGTAGGATACATAAGGAATAAGAAAATGTTAACATCTAGGAGTATTTTGAGTATTTCTCGAGAAAAGACATTTTAAGTTTTTTGTCTTTTCCCCATATGTTTTCAATGGGGAAGATCATTCCCGAGATTTTTCCTTCAACTTTTCCCGCTTATCCATGGTGATCTACGAATGGAAATCACAAATAAACTATCATTCCTTGTCAGAAAAACGTTCCTCACCATGAATATCAAGAAAAATTGTGCGTTTTCAAAAAAAATTTTTGATGACTTTTTCGATTTTTGTCCACGGAGTGCCGCACTGTGCGGCGCGGCAGCAGAAATTACGCGCTAGAGGCGCGTACAGTAGCAGAACAACGAGAGAAAATAACCAATTTCTGACTGTTTTTTTGATGTTAGGGGTTTTCGGGGGGGTTCCCATGATTTGTCGAGGGGGCAAATTTGGATTCTCGTTCAGGACCCTCTGTAGATGAATAATTTCACCCTACTTTATATAATTCTAATCGATTTCATGCATTCTAGGCAATCCTGAACACATATCTTGAGGGGCAATCTCAAAGTATGCGAAAACGTCCGATGTCCATTATTTTTCTTCTTCCGCCGTCACGTAACTTTCACTGAAGCCTCGAAGAAAAGAGAAATATTTTTTTTTGTGTTACTGGAGGTCTGACATTATGTTTTACTCTAGTTTAAAGGTTTTTGGAGGGGTCAAAAATAATGGTTTTTGGGCAGATTTTTGCAATGTATGCGAAAACGTCCGATGTCCAAAGCCCTTTTTTTTACAATTACTCAGCACTGAATGGGAGTTGGAATGGGACACAGTTGTGTCCCTTTTCTACAACCCTTTACTAAGAAACACATGCCTTGATTTTCTTCAAAACGCCGATTCTAAAGGCCTCCACAGTTTTTTGCGGTTTACCAAAAGTTGATTTTTTGGACATCGGACGTTTTCGCATACCTCGATTCAATTATTAACAGGTGTCAAAATCCATCCTAATTTCGTACTTTGCAAAATTGGGAGTTCAGGGCCTAATGAATATTTTTTGAATTTCAATAAACTCCAAAAAATTGATGCACCGAAAATAACATGTACTTCGCCTCGTTGAAAATAAATAGGGTCGGCCAATTTCGATTCTACCTTGGATGAAGTAATATCGAACTTTGGAAACGTTTTATCTGGAATAATTAGTGGCAGACTTGGCAACACTGCACAAGTTGCTTCAAAAGAAAAGTTCGAGTTCAAAGATTGCACTGTGATAACAGTACGAAATTTCGAGATTGATGTTCCTACACCTATAATTTTTATTCCCTGTATCGATTCTACTTTGTTCTTTAAAGTGGCTGCTAAATCCTGTGAAATAAAATCAGCACTGCTGCCACAATCTAATAGCGAGCGGCAGATTTCTGTACGTCCGTCGGAACCGATAAGGCGGACACAAGCAGTGGATAGTCAGGATGACTTGGACTTGGAGTAGAGAACTACTTCTTGATTTGTAGACTGTGGTAAATGCAAAGAAGTATGGTGCTTTCTGGAGCACTCGTGACATGTTCTGACTGAAGAACATTTTTCCTCATGTTTTCTCAGACATTTTAGGCATAATCCAAGAGTTTTTGCTTTAACAATTCTACTTCTGACATGCATAGACAAAAATTCAGGACACTGATAAAGGACTACGTGCAAAACGGGCCATTTGGGGCTCGGGGCGGATACTTTTGAGACTTGCCCTATTCATTCACCTAACAATGCCCCATCTTTTTCCAAAGTTTCAAGCCCCCCAAAAATTTTGGGGAGACGCGGCGGGGGGTCAAAGTTAAAAACCGGCAAAATTTTCGCGAATTTATTACTCGAAAATCAAGAAGTTTTGGGAAATGCGGTTTAAACGAGCGTATTCAGCGTGACAAGAGCTTTCAGAAAATGTATAACATCATAGGGTTTTGTCAACTTCAGCTCGAGTTATCGCCTCCGAAGCGCCGGAACGCTCAAAAAAGACCCCTTATTTTTTCACGTTTGGGCCGATTTAAAAAAAAGCCATTTTTTTATTTTCATGAAAAACTGATTTATTGTTCCTGACTCTCTGTAGCCCCTCTAGCTCTTTACCGCATGATGGGGAAATGTTTTGGTCGCGAGTTATAAGAGCGGAAAGGAGCGAAGGTCGGGAAAATCGGCTATTTTAAACTGCGCGCGGTGACGGATTAGGAGACATGTGGCAACAATGCGAGGTCGGCAGAGGAGTGTGATTCGCCGAACTGAGTGGGAGGGAACGTTTTCCCTCCGATCAACGCCGTGCGCGCAGTTTAAAATAGCCAATTTTCCCGACCTTCGCTCCTTTCCGCTCATATAACTCGCGACCGAAACATTTCCCCAGCATGCGGTAAAGAGCTAGTGGGGCTACAGAGAGTCAGGAGCAATATATCAGTTTTTCACGAAAATAAAAAAATGGCTTTTTTTTAAATCGGCCCAAACGTGAAAAAATAAGGGGTCTTTTTTGAGCGTTCCGGCGCTTCGGAGGCGATAACTCGAGCTGAAGTTGACAAAACCCTATGATGTTATACATTTTCTGAAAGCTCTTGTCACGCTGAATACGCTCGTTTAAACCGCATTTCCCAAAACTTCTTGATTTTCGAGTAATAAATTCGCGAAAATTTTGCCGGTTTTTAACTTTGACCCCCCGCCGCGTCTCCCCAAAATTTTTGGGGGGCTTGAAACTTTGGGAAAAGATGGGGCATTATTAGGTGAATGAATAGGGCAAGTCTCAAAAGTATCCGCCCCGAGCCCCAAATGGCCCGTTTTGCACGTAGTCCTTTTGTGTGCTTGATTGCAAAGAGGACATCGAAAGCTATTTCTGATTTTTGTGGAATTTTTAAGACTCTTACCTTGCTCTCGCTGATCATTTGGCAATGTTGACACAGTCAACGCTCGCAATACCTGACACCGTCTTTCCAAAAAATCAAACAATTGGCTCTTAGTCGGGCATTCTTTTTTGGGAGCCACTTTTTCCCATTCACTCAAAGTCTCTTTGTCAAATTTACTAGTAATTAAGAAAATCAAAATCGGATCCCAAGTTTTCGTTTCTACCTTTAATGCATCTAATGCATGACAAGCCTGTTGAACTTGAATAATTAATTTACGAGTTGACTCTCCTGTACACACGTCTGGCAAATTAACTAGAAAACTGACATGTTTATCCACAATGACTCGCTGATTATCAAAATGCTCTGATAAAATTTCTAACGCTGCTGGATAATTTTCATTTGTTAACTCTAAATTCTGCAATAGAGCAGCAGCATTTCCTTTTAAAGCAGATTTTAAATAAAACAACTTTTGAACTGAAGAAAGAGACCTATCTGCATGAACAATGCAGTTGAACATTTGCCGAAAACTCATCCAGTTCTCGATCGAACCATCAAATGTTGGAATATTAGGTTTTTTCAAGGAGGAAGTCCTTTGAGCAAAATTGTAGCCGTGTTCACTCACATTAGTGGATGAACTGGAACCCCAATCAGACAGTCTGCCGTTGGCAACTGACAACACACTGAAATACAAACTCTCAAAATTGCTTATGTCATCAGAAATGTCTGCATCGCTGATGTTGGAAATTTCGTGTACAATATTTAAGTATTGAGAAAAAATGGGCGTTACGGCACTAAGTCTCACTTTGAGCTGTGACGTGTCGGCTGCATTTTGGGCTAAATAATCGGAAAATCTCCGTAACTGACCTTCGTACCTTAGCTTCGTGGCACTTAACGCATTAAGCCGCGCAACCGTACATTGGGATTCGTTATCCGACATGTTATAAATTCACAAAAATACACAGAAATACGCAAAAAAGTAGAGAAAGCGCCGACTAGGGGCGAGAGAGAGTGCCAAAAGCGAGAGCGGGTGCCAACTAGGGGCTATGGAGGGTGCCAACTAAGGGCGAGAGAGGATGCCAACTAGGGGCGAGAGAGGTTGCCAAATGAGGGGCGAAGGAGGGTGCCAACTAGGGGCGAGAGAGGTACATAAACAATGAAAAAGACATGAGAACAAAAATGACCAATGGGGCCCCAAATGGACGGAAAAATAAAAGAGTTCAAATCATATGATCAAGCACCAAGATGCGGTGTAGAGAGACGGAGAGACGGAGTGAAGGAAGGTGAGCTAGGCGCTGGGCGGAGAAAGGAGAGGTAAAGAGTCTGAAGAAATGTCAGCTGAGAGAGCAGGAGCACAGGTGCCGTTTATAATCGCACAATCACAAGTCAATACTACGATGAAACATCTTAACAGCCCGGACAAAAGCGGAAAGTGTTACTATGGCGATTCGTTTTACTCCGCTATTTCGAAACGCGAAACCGGCGATCGGAGGTTAGACTGTTGACGCGCACGGAGAGCACTCAGCTGATGATAAAATCGTCGAATAAACTCATAAAAAATGGGTTTGAAGGTTATGAGGGTTATAGGTTTTCAAAGTTAACTGTTACCAAAAATGCACTTAAACGAACGATGACGATGAATCCCAAGTCTCGCGTCACTAGACAAGGTCAAATCACGTCGGGGTCACCAAAACTGTAGGGAAAAGGGGGGAATGGGAAGGAAATAAGGACAAATCTATCGGGATCAGAAGAGCGTGTATGAACGTGAGAGAGGATCAGAAAGACAAGTGGTGGTGCGTAACCATAGATACATACAGGAGATATATACATGATACAGTCAAAATCGTACAGGGCTCATGTCATAATGAACATAGTTCCGTTTGACAAAAATGCGTTCAATTAATACTGTCATCGAACAGAATTTTTTATGAGCTCTCTTTGCATTTTTAAAAATGACCTCTGAAAATGTTATAAAAAAATCCCTAATAATAGACTGCTTTAATGACTAAGTCATCGCAGTTTCGATGGTTCAATCATAAACAGACGCATAACCTTGTCGTAGTCGCACTGTGGTCAGAGTGCGTCTGATTTTCTTGTGACCAAATGGATTTATGACTTGCTGATAACACAATTTCAATCGACTACTTAACACACTAATCTCACACAGAATTTAGGTATGAGGTTGTCATCCATTGTTTTGGTTTGAACCATTCGCAAGAATGACGTCTAGCCACTAAATCAGTCTATATTCAACTAATAGGAAGTATTTATGCTAAATGGAACTGTGTGGAAGTGGAAAGATGGGGTGTGCTCGTTAGTTGAGGGCCATAAGAATGAATGGGGATTTTAAGTGCCAGTGACGTCAGCGGTGACAACCGAGCAGGACAAGCTTGTCGCTTGTTCTTGGGGCACTTTCACTCATGAGCCCTGTCCACAACACTCTTGTCACATGTCAACGGCTCACAAGTTAGCGTTATCAGTTCCTTTTGATTTAATGTCAAATCCTGCTTTTCCATTTTCTCAAAAGGAACTATGTCCACTTTTAAATTGGATGTATTTCTATCAAACGGAACTATGTGCATGAAGGCATGAGCCCTGATACCCATAAGAGTACATGCACAACAGGGCTCACTTTATAATGCACATAGTTCCGTTTGATAGAAATATGTCTAATTGTTTCAAATTCAGCCTCCACGAGCACACCCTATCTTTCCACTTGCACATATTTCCATGTAGCATAAATACATCCAATAAGGAAGATAGTAAATTTTGAGAAACATCAGTGGAGCTCCAAGTTATTGTAGTTTCACCATCAGTAGTAGAGAATGATTTAAATACTCATTACCTCGCTCAACGCAACTTTCAAGTAGAAGTAAAGAATTTTCCTATGAATAGATGAGTTTACACCAAGTCACACTTCCTTTTGGCCTGCAAAAATCAAGCGAGACATACGGAAATGCGCGTTAACTTTCAATCTGTATCTGAAATATAAAAAATATAATCAATAAAACAGAATACATGATGCAACCATGGCTGGGTGTATCTAGTTGGTTTGATGAACCAAATTAGATTGAAAGATGTGCACATAGAATGTATTTCTGATCTCCTTAATTCCAATTTCAATAGGTACATTGGGCTGAATACAGTTCCGATCTGTGGTGTCGATCTTCCGATCGACATTTACCACCGAAGCTGTAGGTATCTTTGCAAACCAGGAACTTCGAAGGTACCCAATAGACAATATCACATGGCAATGATACTTGAATTAATTTAGGGATAAATACTTAGTAAGTACCTAGCGAGATAAGAATAACTGATGAAATAAATAAGAGTTCTTCTAAGATATATGTTTACAACTTACCTAGAAAGTTTTCATGAGAAGTATTCTACTTTGTTTCTCTTTGGTTCATCATTTAGGGTAATTTGGTCCGTCTGCAGCAGATTATTCAGTTGACTTCGTTAATAAAATTTTAAAAGCATCCATAATCACTTCGAAGCAAGCTTACATCGGCAATTATCTTTTATTTATCGCCACGCATTTTTGTTGACTTTTTGCGACGGACCGGCATGGAACCAGTCATTGGTCGAATTGAAATCGATTACTATCGATTGATCGATATTTCATGAGAGATCGAGTTAGAAAAATTCGATTGATCGATACATCGATGCTCCCGATCCTTCAAAATTTTGGAAAGCAAATAACTTCTTACAGAGAAACTTTTGAAAGTTGTAATTGCGAAAAGGCACAATGGGAATCCATTACGCATCGATTCATAAATGGTGTTCTGGGGTTTTGATCACTGGTTAAGGTGGTAGAGCGTATAATCTTACGATTTTGGCCCAATAATTGCGATATTAAGTTGATTTTCGTATTTATAAGCACACGCGTTACGTATTATAGTCAGCCTTCAATTTCAACCGATACATCTAATCATACACTTAGGTTTCTTTTGTTGCTTCAGTCTTGTTTTAAGGTTTCTTTATTGCCGTCTATAGCGCTCTACCGTGCACTTATAATCTAGCGCTCTACCGTGCGCTTATAATCACATTGGAAAAACGTTGATATCATGGTGATAACATGCTGATATCATATATTATAACAGGTTCCATTCACCCTGATGCTACCATGTTGGGCCAGGTCAATTTGTTACGAACATGGTCATTTTTAGCAGGGAATTCTTGGAACCTTCTTTTTTCTGATAAAATTTCTGGTAATGATCTCTGCTGAAAACAAATATAATTGAGAAAACCAGTTAAAATCGTAACCTTGGTGAGTGGCTCATTTTGACCCCTCCAAAAATAACTCATTGAGCCCCAAGCAGGTTAGGATTCTCAAATCATGCTGAGGAAATTTCGAAATTATTTTTTTCAAGAGGCCAAAATGTAGGATAACAAGTCTACTTTTTAGAACAATTTACAGCATAATGATCCAAAAGGAGCACTCAACAATGTGCACAAACTTCACGAATGAAAAATCGCCGTTTTAGGCCGAATTCGACGGCTCCGCAGCTAATGCAAAAACAAAGAATGCCGATGACGTCACTGCACATTTTTTCGGTAAAATACAAGTATTGTCAACTACCTACGCCGGCAAAACCGAAAAATCCCCCTTAGGTGGGAAAATATCCCGTGTGTGACTCATTGAATCCCACGGCCCAAATAACCCCTCCCTAAAGATCGCAGCAGGAACGGAGGCGGCACGGCGCGGCGCTATACGCGCAGTTCTGCAAGGTAGCGGTAGTCTGATTTAGGCGGCAAATTCAAAAATTTTGAGGGAATGTGATGGTGCGGCCAAGTTAACTTATGAAATTGGATTTCATCAGCAAACATCGAAGAATGCTATTGACCGCATAGATTTCTATACTATTAGCAATGGTATTTAACTCAAGACCTAAATTTCTATCCAAAATTGACCTTTTAGATGCAAAAATTTAAACCGTAGTGGTGGCTCGTCGCATGTGGCATGGTGGCATCCGTCTACCTGAAGTGTGAGCGCAAAACAAAAGAGCTAGTGTCCACAATATATCGATCCACTTTCTCAGCTATCGAATCATAATCATTATGATATGCGGTGTTTGATTGCATCCCGATCCATCCCGTTTCATTCCGTTTCATTCCGATCCGTCACGTTTCGCCCTGATGTACCCACGTACTGCAATGTATCCCGATTTATCATAGTTCAGCTCATTTCAATGCAATGTATCCCAGCTTATCCAGATTTATCCTGATATTTCACGGTTTATTCAGATTTCTGCATTTTCATCCCCGGTATATATCCATGTATCCCGTTGTTCTCATCGCGATCCATCATATCGATGGTGAAAGTGCAGAAGTGCGTATCTCGATTTATGATAGTTAATTGTGTTAGCTGCATAAATATGTTGATGGAGATGTCTGTACTATAGAACTTTTTTCTCAGTGCCGAAAACGCGAATCTCGGCATTTCTGCTGCATTTTCTAACAGTTCGGGAAAAAATTCAAAATGGTGATGGAGTCTGAAAAATCATCTTAAACCTGCTATCTTCAAGTATTATTATTACCTACCCCTCTAATGACAATAAGGAGGAATGTAGACAGTCGTTTTCCTCTCCTGGAAAATCGTCTTTTTCCGAGATGCGCACTTCTGCACTTTCACCATCGATATATTGTCCTATATTGTACCGTGAAGTATCCAAATTCATCCCGATTCGAGGATATGCATCCTTAATCCAGATTTATCCTAATTCTCATTCGTTTTATTCCGATGATCCTCTGTTTCCCGGTAAATGTCGGTGTATCCCATTTAATCCCTTTACATTCCGTTCTATCCTGATCTATACCAAAACACCTAGTCTTAATCGATTACATCCCGATCCATCCCATGTTATCCCCTTCCGTCATGTTTTGTTCCGATGTACCGTCATACCTACATCCCGCTCAGGGCTGGATTAACGATTTTGCCGCCGTGGACACGCGGAAATTTGCCGCCCCGGAGGGATGGCCGGAGGGGGAGCGGCGCCCCCTCCCGACCGAAAAATTTGGAAAATCTGACCGCTGTAAGATGCAATTTTAGCCCATTTTTTACTTAAAAATTTCCAAAAATGAGGCTGTAATTTTTTTAGTTTTTAATCCAAGTTTTACTATGGGTTTATTGTTTAATCAAGAACATAATTTTAGATGATTTTAAATAATAAACTTATTTGTGTAACGGGATGTCAGGCACCACTCTACTGACACTAGTCTATTTTTTTTTTTTTTTTCCTTTTTCTGGTGGGTTGCCCCATGCACTGCGACCTCTCGATCTATTGTGCCCAGTTGTTGGTTCCTGGTTAGTCCCAGAAGCCCTCCCCTTCAACAAGTTGGAGGAGAGTGCCCGCAACTAACTCAGGTGCTAGACAGTCATCCCAGGAGTTATCTCCTCGGATGTCCTGTCTTTTCTTTTCCAGAGCTTCACAGTCGAAGATGATATGCTCTGCAGTTTCCTCTTCTACCTCACACAGCCTACACTTTGGTTCATCCTTGAAGATACCCATCCTGTGCATGTGTTTCCGCAGGAGATTGTGTCCTGTCAGTAATCCCGACAGTATACCTAGCTGCTCCCTGCTACGATGCAACAGGTTTGCAGTCATTTTCCTTGAGTAGCCTTCCAGCATTTGCTTGGAATGTCTCATGCCTTCGGCATTCTGCCACTCTTTGTTCGCCTCTTCCATCACCCAGTCCCTCACTGTTGTTCTGAATCCTTTTTTGGTCAGTCCAAACACTGGTTCTGGTCCGATGTAATTTTCCTCTGATGCCTCCTTAGCTAAGCGGTCAGCAGTTTCGTTCCCCCTCACACCTGTGTGCCCACGAACCCACACCAATGTGACGTGGTTGTCGTTGGCCAGTCTTGTGAGCCTCTGTATGCCCTCCATGGTCAATTTTGAATTGACCTTGAAGTTTGATACCGCTTTTAGAGTTGCTTGGCTGTCCGAGAAAAATGTGATCCTTTTGTCTCTCCAGCCTTTGTCTATAGCGTTATTCGCTGCCATCATTATGGCGTATAGCTCCGCCTGGTTCACCGTGGTGCTCCTGCCGAGACTCGCCTTCAGTTTGCAGTTTTTGTTTCCGTACACCGCTGCTCCTGTCTTATCTCCTGACTTAGATCCGTCAGTGAAGTAGCTAACTTCCGAGGCAGCCAGGGCATCGTCTACCATTTTCTGGTTCCCCTCGCCTTCGCTGATGCGAGCCTGTATGGAATGTCGAAGTTGTACGTTGTTTTCATTTGATCAGAGACCATGTGTAAAGCCGGAGGGAAGCTTGGACTCTCACAGAGTGACTGGTGTCTTGGCCGCAGTTTGCCATCTAAGCTGTTGGTTTTCAGCCTAAAGGCTCCTGCTACTGCCTCCCCCTTCACTGCTAGGTGCAGGGGTGGCAGGCCTAGCATCACCTCCATTGCCGCTGTTGGAGTTGTTCTCACTGCTCCTGTCGTGTACAAGCATGCCAGTCTTTGCAGCGAGTCCAGCTTATTCCGAGCTCCCTTTTGCTCCGTTTTTTCCCACCATATGCATGCTGCATATGTTATGATGGGTCTTACTATCGACGTATAGACCCATTTGGTTATCGCCGGTGTCAGCCCCCACCTCTTGCCAACCGACCTTCTGGCCAAATTCATGGCCCTTTTTGCTCGGTTTATGATGTGCTCTAGGTGCTGGTTCCAGTTCATTCTTTTATCTAGGTAGACACCTAGATATTTGACTGTGTCAGCCACCTTAATTTCACTTCCAAAAATGCTTGGAGCTTGGATGTTACCTAGGTTGTATTTCCTTGTGAATGGGACCAATGTCGTCTTCGTAGGATTCACCCTGAGGTTCTTATCTCTGCACCACTCCTCCACGATCCTGAGAGCTCCGCTCATTAGGTCTGAGAGGTCGTTGCAGTGTTTTCCTCTTATCAGTATAACGAAGTCATCTGCATATGCTTGCGCATAGTATCCAGCCTCATTTAGACGAACCAGAAGTTCATCTGCTACCAGGTTCCACAATTTGGGAGAGATGACTCCCCCTTGTGGGCAGCCCCTGGTTGCGCGAACCCTTCTCGATTCTCCGAACAAGTCTGCATTTACATGACGACCTCTAAGGAGGGCCTCTACCCATCTGTATGTGGTGTTGTTCAGCCCCTTTGTCCTGGCAGAGTTTAATATCGCATCAATGGATGTGTTGTCGAACGCTCCTTCGATGTCGAGAAAAACAGCTAATGCTACTTCCTTGCTCTTCATAGCTCGTTTGATTTGCTCAACAAGGGAATTCAGTGCTGTCTCCGTGGACTTCCCAATCTGGTAGGCATGTTGGTGGCTGTGCAATGGTGCTACCCTCAGTAGCCCCTCACACATCCTTCTGTCAACTAGCCTTTCCAGTGTTTTAGTTATGAATGAAGAAAGACAGATAGGCCTATATGCCTTGGCCTGGTCGAAGTTCTTCCGGCCATGCTTGGGCAGAAAGACCACTCTGACCTCCCTCCACCCTTGAGGTATGTAACCAAATACAAGGCTGGCTCTTAGGATCCTGATAAGCGCAGGTTGCAATATTTCAGCTCCCTGTTGTAATAGTGCTGGCAGTATTCCGTCAGGTCCAGGTGCCTTGTATGGTTTGAAAGATTTCACCGCCCACTTTAGTCTGTTGACCGTGACAGTTTCCCTCGCCTCGTGCCAGTCCAGTCTGCCCGTCCTCCTTACGAAGGTCTGGGTCCCCCTGGCCTCATTCGAGTTTTCGTCCTGTAACGGTTCGCATTCGGGGAAGTGTGTTTGCAGGAGCACCTCCAGTGTTTCCGCCTCCGTCTCCGTTAGCGATCCATCTGGTTTCATAAGGTTGCCTCCTTTAAACGCTGGGTCTTTTGCTAAGAGTCTCATGAGTTTAGCTCCGTCTGAGTATGTATCTATCTCTTCGCAGAACTTCCGCCAGGACTCTTTTTTCGCCCTTCTTAACTCTCCCGCCCGGCAAGCCGGCAATGTTGACGTTTTGGCAATGTTTCATGGAAATGTTTCACGCAACATTTCACAGTAATATTTTTCAGCAATGTGTTGATAATGTATTTGCAACGTTGTCTTATAACATTTTCTGACAATGTTTTAAAAATAATTACAAGAAACATTACAAAAACCTTGCAACGCAACATACTTGAGTAATATTTCATGATAATGTTACGATAATATTTAACGCAATATTATTAAAACGTGAATAAGTAATGTTATTACCATATTCATAAAAAACACTGCAGAAATATAATACAATAATTTTTCAAAAACATATTTTAATTTAAAATTGTAACAATGTTTATTAAATATGTTTCCAAATAATATTGTAAATTAACATTTCAGTAATGTGTAAGAACTTTATTACGTAAACGTTTCCAAGTGTCACAGCACGCGTCCATAAAAAGTTACTCGCTGTCGAACGTAGATTTTCTTATTCTAGCCGTGTGGACATTGGAAGAAGGACCGATTGTATATAATGTTGCCGCAAAGGCCCTTGAAGGGGCACTGTTTATGCACCGATACGGGCAGTCCGAGTCAATCTTCCTGTAATGCAGCGACCTTTGGCAGCGACGTATCAACTCTTTCGATCTTATCCTATTCTCGACGAAGATTTTTTTCCCTCAGTGAAACATATTTTTGAGTCAAAGAAATTGAGTGTAACTGAAATGAAGTATTTTATTTAAATTTAGAAAAAATTGGTCTCATTGATGTTTCTTTAGATGAAAAAAAAAATATTAATTTTAATTAAAGAAAATTTCTTTGTCAAGAAAAAATTAGCCTGTGTGGGTGCCTTTCTTTAGATTTTCGCGTTTTCGGATGATCTGCTCGTGCTTGAAGAAAGTTTTATCTTTAAAATATGGTTTAATTTATTTGAAAACGTGAGCCGCGCCGTAACCATACGATCATACGATTCGGCTTCTTCCGGAACTTTTCGGGTAAGTACGACAGTGTGCTTCGTAGTTTCCCTCCAAAACTCACGACCTAACCTAACCTACAATTCCGCCGTTTGGTTACTCCGTTAGCCAGCCGTTACCTCGTTGTTACAGCCAGAGACGATGTTGGTCTATTTTTCCAGTCTCTCTTCTAATGCAGCCTCCAAAATAAATGTAAGTACTTAAATTTTGTTAGTATATCATCCAGGAAATGTAGATCGACAGACCCTACCCAAAATTAATGATCTAAATCAACTGAGATCTTCCTCCCTCCAGCAACGAAATTTCTGTTCTCACTTCCTCACATGAAATGACATACCTGTCACAGTGTCATTATTATGAGAAGAAAAGTCGTTCTGGAAAACATGGAGAGGGCAGGTATCGTTTAGGACTCACTGGAAACCATGAAATACTTTTGTCTCACAAGTTGGAAGTCTCTATTACTCTCATGAGACAACACTGCAGTGATAGCGAAGAGAGCGATAAGTGCAGGCTGGGATAAACCTCAGGACAAATAAAATCATGTGCTAATCATGGCTCATGCAGAAATGCGCTTATGGCGGCAGAATTTCGGTATCCGACTCCACCTTGTTTACATTGGAAGGTTAGGGATCCACGGCGGAGAAGCCATTCAGTGGTACCAACTTAACATGTTTTTCACTAGGGCGCGGGAGATTCGAACGCGGGGCGCGGAAACGCGGGTCACTGCCGTCGCCCGCGTCACACTCACAATGACACCTGTGACGGATAATCTTGACTTATTGTGTATTTCTTGCTTTTCAGAATATAGCTAAATATTTTTCCTTATAAATGTGGTTTTTTTTCCATCAAAATGGGGTGTGGGGTGAAAGAAGAAAATCCGATGTTTTTAACCGTAATCGCTACGTAGACCCAATTTCCACAAGCCTGAGTAGCCCAACCTAAGGTAACTTACCTGACGTAACGTAACCTAACCTAACCTACAGGCCCACAAGTTAGGTCGCGAAGTGACCTAACTTGTAGTCCTGTGGGTTAGGTTACGTTACGTTACGTCAGGTAAGTTACCTTAGGTTGGGCTACGTAAGGCAATACTCGGGTGAGTTAGGTTAGGTTAGGTTAGGTTAGGTTAGGTTAGGTTAGGTTAGGTTAGGTTAGGTTAGGTTAGATTAGATTAAATTAATTTATATCTCATTTTTTCCCTCTAAAAAATCAATTCTCTCGTTTTCAGTTTCCGTAAAATCGCCATTTTACCGATTATTTGCGATTAATGCAATTCTAGTGTCATTTCTTCCGTTTTCCGTTTCCGTAAAATCGCCATTTTACCGCTTATTTGCGATTAATGCAATTCTAGTGTCATTCACGTTTCATGGGTTGGTATCACTGCACTTTTTCCGTTCAAAATGGCGGAGGAGTCGGATACCGAAATTTCGCCCTTATGGCTCTCTTCGCCATCACGGCAGAAAGGTGCGCAAATTTAGACCTTCGTCCCGATTTGACCAATGTCCCACTCAATAAGTTGGGCCAAGCTCATCTCGCTATTAAAACATCTCATCGCTTCTTTATTATTAGGTCATACCTCCATTTTCACACAAACTCTGCAAGTACGCACCAAGTTATATGAACATTATGGCTCAGTACAATACAAAGTTGCGTCCATTTGTCCTAGGAGTGACGATATGTCCCGTTCTCTATTATTTTTATTACCCACTCTACCTGGTACGTTTTCATTAGGTTGATCCAACACATAACCTCTTCTAATTCTCTCAGTGAATGTAAAACGATACCTCTTGAATGTTCAGTACATCACTCGCGTGACTTAGCACTGTCAGCGAAAAGGACCTGCAACTAAGTATCATAATTTGTTTCTGTGACATATACAACTGACCCATTGTACTTTTCTTAAAACTGAGCTTCTGCATGTTAGAATATCTAGTAGGGAATAAAAAGAAATGATGTTCTCGTGAGCCCTGCCTCCGTCTCTTTGTCCCTTGATTATTTACTACCACCACGGCAATGTAGATTGCCGTAAAAATTAAGCATGATCAATCATCACATCGGAATAGCATTTCATTAAACTGCGTGTAAGGACCAAGATATGAAAGTATCCAAGCGTTCAGAGGGAGCCAGTTTATCGTCTCTCAGGCTCCGTTTCACTTGTACTGAATGCTAGGGCATTATTACACAAATGAACTAGAGTGCGGTAAGCAGTATGTTTGTTTTTTCCAAGAGCACAATAAATGAGAAAAATCATGTTACATTGCACTAACCTAAATTTTGGGAACTTGTAAGGTCAATTTGCAAAGAGATATGTGTTAATGATGTAACAATTTCAATTGTTGTGTTTGATTGGAGGGGGAGAAAAGAAGATAATTAAAGTCCGATTTCAGATGCCTACTTTTTCTCAGTTTAAATATTTGCTGAAACGGGTTGAAAATAAATTGTTGGCAACTCGGTTTTGGTAAGTGTTCCTCTTACCTGTACCTCACTTAGGTACCTGTTTTCTACATTAGACAGGGCAAAAAATTAAAATCCTCAGTTTCAAGAGAGTTCTGGAAAAAATCTCTGGTATTACCAATTGAGAAGTTACACTGATTTATAGTTTTTGAAAGAACTGCAATTTTATGATTATTTTAAAATTTCATTCTACTTAAATGAAACAGCTGGAGATCTAGGTAATTTTTTTTTCAACGGATAAAATTTGCACGTCAAGTATGAATAAAATCTAAGAGCTAAACAGTCACAAGTCACCTCATCGAACTGTCACCATGCCTTGTATAATGCTGTTTATTTGTCTGTTTTTCAGGTTTTTGAAGGGCTTCCTGCACTCCAGCTTGCTCCCTCTTTCTGGATTTCTTACATTCTGGATTAAGAAAGCGGCTACTATTCTATGACATGGCTGTCAGTTTCTCATCTGAGCAGTCATCCGATAGGAAATTAGCAGCGACTAAAAATCATCTGGTTTTGAGAAATTCACCATGAATCGCCTCAAAGCAACATCATCAAAAGAAGTTGAAGTGTGTTCAGAGAAAATAAACATAAGTACTTAGCAGCTATTGTTTTCCTAAAAATTTTATGTCTGACCGAAAATTTTTTAAGAAATTTGAAGTGGTGTGAAGTTCGATTAGTTACCTTTAATATGCATTGCTCTATTCTAAAGGAGAAAATAAATGAAAGTGAAAGTGCTGTGTTCAAAGTATCATGATTAGCATCATTGGTGTTTTTCTTCAGGTTTTATTTTTGATGAAGGATCAGTTGAATTTGGTGAGTCATATCTATTATATTTTCCTTTTGCATGCTATTTTGCCACAGGAAACTGTCAATAAATTAAATGAAATTACCTAATGCCCTTGTAATTGAATCAATTCTGCATTTTTTCCCTTCGGTTTGTTGGCTCCAAGAGTCTGAAGGATGTAGGTACGAATTTATTCTGAGAAATAAGCCTGAAACGGGTGGTGTATATCACCCTGTTAAATTTCACCATAAAGTATTGCAGCTAACAGGCCTCGTTCCGACACTAAAGCTGCAGTATTATTAAGAAAAAGAAGATAAGGAAGGAGCAAATGGAACTTTTCGGCTCTGAAGTGATGTAAGCTTCAATTGATAATCAATGCATGAATAAATCGTCACCTTTCGGCCAAAGTATCACAAGATCCTTGTGATGTTCACAAATTTCCGCCGCCATTTGATTTTTTTACAGAGAAATTGTTCGACAAAGCTGTCCAAAAATTTCACTAAATTTTCTTAGTGCTGCTGATAAAAATCAGTGAAATGTTCAAACAGATTCAAAGATTTCTCTATAAAATAATTAAATGGCAGCAGAAATTTTTAAACCTCGCATGGAGCTTGCGATACTTTGGCCGGAAAGTGGCGATATAAATATTAGCTTAAATTTTGGTCCAGAAATGGACACCTCAGAATTATATAAGTGTTACTTAATGTACAGTAAATCGTTAGGTAATCATTTGGTAAAACTGATCATGAGTGGCGGTAGCCACCACCGGGCAAGTAACCTATCCTCCAACAATTGGCAACACAGCACAGTCCGGTCGAGGCAACGACACCATAGTTACACGAACTTGGCTTATTTGGGTTTTTAGTTGCGGTTCAGTAAACTTTTCAAAGCAACGGAGCGACGGATTTCAGAAATTTTGGTGTCTAAAGATGCGTCTCGGTCCCGTCTAACAGACTGTTGAGTTTCAAGGAGGTTGATGATTTATTAAACGAGATAATTACGCATATGTGCCTAAAATAGCAAAAAGTATCCACTTTGACCATTTTCACGCTCTGTCAAAGCTATGGAGAATACGAGACATCGGAGCCCTATATAATGTTATATCAAAAGAATTGTCATGTTCCCGTGTAGTGCGCGTTTAAGTTTCATTAATAACCAAGGCATTCTAAGAAAAATATTGCGTCTAAACTGCTTTTCGGGTGCAATGGGCGACCCGACCTGCTGACGTTTATCATTGAATTTCTCGCTTACACTATTCTGGAATGAAATTATGGTTATTTCGAGGGAACATCCTGAAGTTATGAGGATTCTAAAAATTATATATGAGTAGGGGTTTACTTTTACCGTTTAGGCTGTAGCTTTGATTATGTCCCAAAAATCGTAAAACCCGAATTTACTAACACATACACACGGTAGAGTGACAATGTTAGTGCTCTCTGCAGTCAGCATCTCACCAGCGGAACAACAAAACAAACCACGAATGTTAGGTTAGTTCCTGTTTCACAGAGCAACAAAAACGATCGATACAATACGGAATCATTTGGTTTCAATCATTTCAATCCATTTACGACTTCAACAATGTTTGTGACAAGCATTATCATCGTATTTTACAACCTGGAGCAGAAGTTTATCGCCTCATCGTGAAGTGAATTCTGAATATCCAATCTTAGAACTCAAAACCTCACCATTCTACTCTCTCATTGTTCTCTCTTCATTTTTGGTTCAAATCAAGTGATTTAAAGTCGCTTCACTAAAATTATGTGATCTTGAATCCATTCAAGAGTGCGAAGCTCACATTTTTCTGGCATTACAGCCTTTTTACTCCTCAAATTCTACGGATATGAGTCCATTTCTTTCTGAGCTCTGAGCGATACCAAGTGTTTATACATTTAAGATAAGTGAGGTTTGTCTTTTGGTTCTTCTTTTAGCAGTTTTAAAGTAAATTAGGTATTACAGTACCTTCGTCCAGTTTTTAAGAGTCTTTCTACGTTAACACTCAAGGACATACATACTTACGCTCAGGTACCAATACCATTGTTTTTCTCTCACGTCAGGATGTACCTTTAAGCATGCTAATTTACTAAAGAAACTCCTCCAGTGATAAATAATTTTAAGCTTTATTACAAAGTGAAAACCTCTGTGTGGTGTCGCTAAATTTCTCAGATAAGTCTCAGTTTAGACACGTAGAACAGACGTTCACTTTTGTCCGTTACGATCCCTGCTCTTATAGCTTCACATCTTACTTTGATCTCTGATTCATCGATTAATGGTACTTTTAGTTCCATTCATCATCAATCAGTTCAAAGCTATCTCAACGATGAATCATCAAACGTCATATCAAGGAAGAAATTTTCTGCTGAAAGCTATGCGACGGAATTGACAGTGCAACTCAACTTACGAAAGCATGAACCAGGACATAAGAATCTGTCTCTAAGTGAACATTTTTTTCAACTCATCAGGCAGTTTAGCAGGTAAGAAATCTACAGTTGATTAATTAAGGATTACCAGATTACATGCACACTGGTTTTCCAACATTTATGGTAGATAGGGATATTTTTATTGATAATGATTAATGACGAAACGAATATACCAATACCATGGCCAAACTGGGAAACTACTTACCGCAATCCACATAGTTCATCCTCAAAGACTTTCAGTCTTTTCATTTCTCTGCTGATAAATAATTCAACATAATTTCTGAAAATTGTGTAATTAATGACTTCGATGCGTAGAAAATTCTTTTCTGGGATTTTAAGCGTAGTGGTCACTAACTTTTCCCTGATTTTGGAATGTCCTCTTTTGACATTAGGTGTCTCAGATAAAAATTCTTTTCGCAAAAATTTCAAGTTTTTACTTGACTTAATTTTAAGTGTTTAGTCTCTTTAAACTGAAAAGTCCAATTTTTTTACTGGGAGAAGGAATTTCAATGCTCCGCAGCAAAACTACCTGACATATTTTCACAGTGAGGAGGGCTTAATTTCCTAACTTTTACAGAACCTGTCACCCTGTCTATCCCTCAGAAATTCAGTGAACCAGATGAGATTCAATGAGGGTCGTTGATAACTTTACCACTAAATTGATACCGCTTAAAGGATTTTGGAGGGAGCAATTTTACCCACTAACATTGTTGTCAAACAGGGTTTATTCATCAGAGCCCTGAATTGAGGAACCAAGAGAAAATAATTTGTTTTCATTTACTCCTCAAAGATGATACTATGACCATGATGCAGGTCAGTACCTATGAGAACTATATAGATCTCATAAAATTTCAGTAAACCTTGTCGCTGGGGGAAAGATCTAATACATACTGAAGATAATCATCGAATAATGTACTCTCCTAAATATAGACAAAAATTACAATGAAAATGTTCATTATTTGATGAAAAATAAAGTACAAAAATTTTCAGAGTCTCAGAGGACACCAAGAATGCCAAAAAATCTTAAAATAATTTCCTTTCACAAACAAAAATAAAAATGACACTGAACATTTTTAGCAGGGCTTCTTGATAATCAGAGAACAAAAATTTTGAGAGCTTGACACTTTTAATCCTTACAATTTTTAGATTGTAACACTAATGAGGTCTGGGAAGCTGTTGAATGCCCTGATTTCCAAACTTCTATTACTCAAGCAGCTGCACACATTTCTTTGAATTTCAATTCCATGGTAAAATTATTTCTATTGCATTGTAGTGTTGAGAATGTTGCCTATTTACTCATTGAAGGAACAATTTTTAGAGCAATTAATTTGAAATAAGTACCTACCGTTGTTGCAATTTATCATCGAATTTCTTCGTATTTCTTTTCTTTCTTCTTTTTCTTTTCTTGGGATTCTACAATTGTATTTCTTTTCAGGGATATCTACAGTTGTGTAGATTTTGATTTTTAAAACTCATCTCTTTTTAAAACTAAGAGAGCGTTGAAATAATTATCACTTACCATGTACCAATGTACTTACCTTTACCAATTATCATTCCCAACTTTCTGCAAAATTTGCCTCAGTTGATGCTCTCACAAGTTCAGTTGTAAAGTCAATTCAGCCATAGCTTTCTGAAGAAAATTTCTTCTTCGATCTAACAATTAATGATTAATCGTCGAAACAGCTTTGAACTGATTAATTAAAAATGACAGTCAAGGGTGTAAAAAAATAAGACGGATCCGAGAAACTTTGCTACACAGCAAGGAGATATCCACTTCATAGCTATAAGCATTAAATGGATTACATTTTGCAATTAGGAGCCACTATTTCTGGTCCATTTTAGAAACAGAATACATGCTATTGGTTTCCCTATGCAGATATGTGCTTCTATGGGAGAGCCAGAGGTAATGGTTCCTTATTGTAAAATGTAATCCAATTCCTTCACAAGTGCGGGACTTCATTTGGTAAAATAACAGTTTTCTTGCAAAAATGAGATGATATAAACTCCAAAAAACCCAAAAACTTGGGTAAAGAGACTCCGGGCAAGTCACCATCCTCTTGCCAAAAACCTCCAAAAGCTCTTCTTTGTTCCCTCTTCAGTGGAAAAAGAAAATATCACACTACGACAGTTTCCATTTCTGTCATAGAGTACCCCAAGCGGACCAAAGAACGGAACTCATAGTCGTTTACACATTTACCTATTTAACAAAATCTCCAGGAGGTCACAGACAGGCTGGCAGCCCCTCATCGGACCAAAACGCACACCGTACCGTTTTTTTCCTTGTAGGTATGTGCCCCCAAAGTACATGAAATGACTCCTTGAAGGGCGGGCAAGTTTGATTGAAATTCACGTTGTCTTCTGAAAATGAGCTAAAATTTTTACCTTGAAGAAGAAGAAAATCGAGTTATCATTTTCTTCCATACACGGTAGGTATGCCTATGAGAGGCACCAGGAACGCCTTCCAAAATTATTGATGCAACCCGCACGACTCCGAAGTCAGCGGAAACTTTCTTGAAGCGTCTCCTAAGATTTTCCCTACGCAATAATCCCCTTCAAAAATGAATGATGCAACAAGCGCGTCCTGTTTGACCACGAAAGCTCCTCAGATGAGAAGTCTTTTGGTCTGGTCAGAAAAATATTCGAACTTTATTTTTCATCTTCTCTTCTCATTTCCCGCATTGACGGAGGCGAAATTTTTTGGAAAGCATGACGCGCCCGGCCCAATGCGTAAAAAAAAGTGCGAATAGAATATGACCTTCCATTATGAATGATCGTTCAGGAATACTTATACAACAAAGACGGTACTGTTTATTTGGAAGTGTACAAAGCCTCCTCGTAGTCATAATTGACTTTTTCCATTCTGATCCCGTACTATCAGTTCGGAAATTGGCCTCATTCTCAGTGAGCCCGAACATCTGTTTCCTAAATATTTTTAGCAGTCTATCTACAGGTTGATCCTCAGTGAGAGCATTGGGCCGGGCGCGTCATGCTTTCCAAAAAATTTCGCCTCCGTCAATGCGGGAAATGAGAAGAGAAGATGAAAAATAAAGTTCGAATATTTTTCTGACCAGACCAAAAGACTTCTCATCTGAGGAGCTTTCGTGGTCAAACAGGACGCGCTTGTTGCATCATTCATTTTTGAAGGGGATTATTGCGTAGGGAAAATCTTAGGAGACGCTTCAAGAAAGTTTCCGCTGACTTCGGAGTCGTGCGGGTTGCATCAATAATTTTGGAAGGCGTTCCTGGTGCCTCTCATAGGCATACCTACCGTGTATGGAAGAAAATGATAACTCGATTTTCTTCTTCTTCAAGGTAAAAATTTTAGCTCATTTTCAGAAGACAACGTGAATTTCAATCAAACTTGCCCGCCCTTCAAGGAGTCATTTCATGTACTTTGGGGGCACATACCTACAAGGAAAAAAACGGTACGGTGTGCGTTTTGGTCCGATGAGGGGCTGCCAGCCTGTCTGTGACCTCCTGGAGATTTTGTTAAATAGGTAAATGTGTAAACGACTATGAGTTCCGTTCTTTGGTCCGCTTGGGGTACTCTATGACAGAAATGGAAACTGTCGTAGTGTGATATTTTCTTTTTCCACTGAAGAGGGGAACAAAGAAGAGCTTTTGGAGGTTTTTGGCAAGAGGATGGTGACTTGCCCGGAGTCTCTTTACCCAAGTTTTTGGGTTTTTTGGAGTTTTTTAATAAACCTCAAGTAACGATGACTTAAAATCCTTCTTAAAAAAAGTGACAGTTTTACTCAAAATTGATTAAGGATCACTTAATCGTGAAGTAAATGTGAATTCACCATTACTTTAAGCTTACCTCAAGCTTACTTTACGTTTACTTTTCCCTTACTTAATCTTGAAATCCAAATGCTACATGGGATATGCATTGAGAAATTGCCTTCCTTTTTTTTGTACTTTCGAAACTGACTTTTTTACAATCAACAATTGAGCATCTCTGTTCTGAGCTTTCTTTTTTAAGGTTGTGTAAAACAAGTCAAAAATTGTTAGAAGTAGAGAAATGGAGTGTAAAATTTGTTAGGTTTGAACATTATATTGTAAAAACTTGTATATTCTATCTTTTCATTGTATAATAGTAAATCTTTGTCCTTGGTTCAATCAAATAAATTTATTGATGACAGTTGATCAGTATTAGAAAAGTTAGAGAAACAGCCTCGGAGGCTGATCTTGAGGCCATTGATCCTAGTTTAGCTGTCAAATGTATGCGGCTTCTCCTGTCTTGCTCTCCTCTTTTTAGAAGAACTTTTGAACCATATCTCTTGGAAATTACTGTGCTTTTTCTTGTCTGAGAAGAAAAAATAATAAAATATATATTTTAAAAATAAATTTTAAAATGTTTTTTATCATACTCTTTAGTTCATTCGGGAGCCTATTAAAAAGTTTACTCCCCTCTGTATTCTAATGTGGTATTACTAGCAGTATCCTCTTTTGTTATGGTTATTCTTGGCTCTGAAAAAAGTTTAGTCTTGATTATGGAACACTGATTGTTGTTTAAGTGTTAATGTACTTGATTTAATAATTTTTTTCCCCACTCAATTTGAATTTTCAGACTTAGAGTATCAATTACAAGTCCCACTAGGATCTTTTGTGCAGAATTTAATGGTTAAGAAAGTCAGCTTAAAAGGAAAGGGCTGGGTTACCTAATTATCTTGACTTTCACATGCTTTTTTTTTTTTTTTTTTTTTTTTTTTTTTTTTTTTTTTTTTTTTTTTTTTTATCTTTTTTGGTCCAATTTGTTACGGTTTTACATTTCTCCAAACATGTCAAAATGTACATCGACTTAAAGGTGGCATCCATACGGAATATTTTTTGCCACAATTTGTCACATTGCCATTATGTTGCCCAGAAACGCATCCATGTAATTGGCTATGTTGCCTTGCCGGGTGAGAGGGTGGGTAATCGTAAAGTTGGTCCCGGTTAAAACTGCCTCAATAATTCAAGTAACGTTATGATAGCGTTTCTGTGTAATCTTTATAAAAAGTGCCAGGATAATATATCCGACATGTTACTCAGCAATGACATGGTAACATTACTGTGAAACATTGCAGAAACGTTGCCAGGATACGTTGCGGCCCGTGAGACAAAATTCTGTTTGCCACAACCTTGTCAACACTTTGCCAGGAAACATTACCAGATAATTGGCAATGTTGCCGCAACGTTTTTGCAACGTTGCTTTGCCGGGCGGGAGCTGTTGTAAGCGTTTAGTGATGTGTAGTATTCGTCCCAACTTCCATCTCTTCTCGCTTTATTCCAGAGTTTCCTCGTTTCCTGTCTTAGTTCGCCCAATTTAGGGCTCCACCATTCCAGTTGTTGGTTCCCTTCTCTTGATCTCTGGACAGCTGTTGTGATATGCTGATGTGATGACCCCCTCTACGGCGAGGGCTGCTGCATTTAGCTCCTGAATGTTGCCGTACCTCAATTCTACTTCTCCTAGTCTCCTGATGAGCTCTTTTCGATAAAGGTCCCAGTCAGTACGTCTAGGATTCCTGTAGAAGTATGTGCTTTTGGCCTCTACCCAAGTAGCATTTTTCAACGGAAAAATCGCGATTTTATCGCCGATAAAGTCGCGATTATCCTCGATTTTATCGGCGATAAAATCGCTAGGATCATCAACATTTGAGCGATTATCCTCGATCTTTTCGCGATTTTATTGCGATTTTATCGGCCCGAAAAAATTGCGATTTTATCGCGATAAGATCGAGGATGATCGCTCAGATGTTGATGATCCTAGCGATTGATAAAATCGCCAAAAAAAGGGGTTAAAGTTGTCAGCCGATTGCCGTTAGGTTCAGCCGTCAGGTCCTTTGACGAAGACGAGCGTAAAATCCCGGAGCCTCCGCGGGGATTCGAACCCCAATCGCTACGGTGGAAGGCCAGCACATTGTCACTATGCTATGACCGCTATATGACTTGCGTGTGCGAATTGAAGCCTCTTATACATGGATCGGCGCTTCGCAACCTCACAACTTATGTCTTTGCGTTGACTGACACCGATTTTTCATTGGATTTTTTTTTTTTTTTTTTTTTTTTTTTTTTTTTTTAATTTTCCCTCCTCTGTATTTTATTTCATACCTTGAAATACGGTTGGTAAAATAAGGTTCTATTGGTAATCTCATCATTCTGTCTCTGTAAAATTACCAATAATAGTGAGATGGCAAAGTTACCGATGGACCTTGGGAAAAACGCCAATAGTTTTTATCGACTGTGGTAGAATTACCGAGATAAAATGGTAAAGTTACCGGGGATTGATTACCAATAAAAGTGGCATTCTTACCTGAAAAAATCAGTAATAATACCGGTTTTCAGGTAAGCTTACCAGTCTGTCTTTGTAACATCCTATATATTAAAATGCAAAGTTCCAAATATTGGGGCATTAACTTTGAGAGAACCACCGGACCGATTTGCGTGATCTTTTTTTTAAATGAAAGCCCCTGAGCTGTAGATTTGCAGGCTGTGATCGTTTTTTCGATTATCTCAAATTTTCTCCCATAATTTTCTCAAATTTTCTTCGATGCATTAAAACGGAGGTCCGAATCTTTGGACGTTAACTTTGAGAGAACCACCGGACCGATTTGCATGATTTTTGTTTTAAATGAAAGCCTATGATCTGTAGATTTGCAGGCTGTGATCGTTTTTTCGATTTTCTCAAATTGTCTTACTTTTATCGACGAGTGAAGTTTAGCCGGGCTCAAATTTTCTCCCATTTATTCAGACTAAAGTCCGCATGTTGGGACATTAACTTTGAGAGAACCACCGGACCGATTTGCATGGGGTTTTTTCTAAATGAAAGCTTCTGATCTGTAGATTTGCAGGCTGTAATTGTTTTTTCGATTTTCTCAAATTTTCTTACTTTTATCGACGAGTAAAGTTCAGCTGTTTCGAGCGGTCATCTGGCCGCTACCTGCTTGCCCGTCCCTAGATACCCCCTCTAGGGTCTCAGCCACCCCTCCCACCACGTTCTTTCGGCTATCTCCGTTTTCTTTCGTATAGCTTTCCTCCCACCAACCTCAAAGAAGGTTTGGGTCGCATTGTCGTTCGTCACTCACCACCCACATTCCGTCGCAATCTCTCGGCTACTCCGCTTCACCACTTCTTGATAGGCATCCTGGCGGTTTGACTGACCCTGACTTATTAACTGCAGCGTTGCGCACACGTATTGCTAACAACATGTATTGTTATGGACATTTCATTCTTATTTGTTTTTTTCTCTTTACAACTTTGTTTCAAATTTGCTTGATACTTCGTTTCTTCCTCTCTCTTTATTTTGTTGGTCGGTCGACTACGTTGATCGGCTTTTTGCTATTGAAAACACATTAAGACTTCATGGAATTTCAATATCATCATTATTGATCTTCCGGAATTGCTTCCAATCAACCTGAATCTTCAAGGGTCGAAGCCTGACTCTCCTCCCCCTAACTTACGTCGTAATCAGTACTATCGCAATTGCTGCGTTGGACTACAATCAATGATAAAGAACCCCGCATCTTCCTTATGGAACCATTGTGCGGCGCCGCTCGTGCCCTTCCCTTCCAGTCCTCTCCGACCCCTCTACCCTGCCCCGCCACCCGTACCTTGGCTCCTATATCGCTCCAACTCCGACGCTCACGAGGCTGCGCCCATTATTACCGGACCGCGCCCGCACGCCGTCTTCTTACGCGGCCTCTCCTTCGGCCATGTCGCTTTCTTTTCAGTTACAACTAGTTTTGACTACTTCGTTAAAACCAGCGGTTAATTTTAGAATTCACTGGTAAAAACTAGTTTTGGCGAATGGGGTTTGTGGCAACTAGTTCTGACTAGTCAAAACTAGGTTTGACGGATTTCGGGTTCTTACTGTAACATATTCATTTGTTATTCACTGTTATTTCAGTGCTGGAGTGAAGTATGGTGGTATAGTGATAGGTGTAAGGTGTTTGTGTCTTATGAGTGGTCATTTTCAAGTGGTGATCATTGAGTGCCGGAAGTCAAAGTACGTATTCTTAACTGCTTATACTTGTTTTACGTTCGGTACCTACTAGCTCATTTACTTGATCTAAGAGTAAGACTGATCCAAGATGTCTGACTCTGACTGGTCTGCCCTGTCACGGAAGTCGAAGAGGAGGAGAATCAGCCGAGAGATGCCTTTAACCATTGATATGGTTGCTCGGCAAGAAAGGTATAACTTCTCTCATGATGCAAATATAATGCAAATGTTTACTTTTTTAGCAAGAAACTAATGTACGTAGTTTTTCAATTTTATTGAATGTATGTAATTGAAATAAACAGTCATAACTCGTATTGAACATTTTGTAACGTGCTTATTTGGTTTTTTTGTATAAATTTTGTATGATTTTGTATCAAATTTATAATTTTGTATCGTTTAAATGAAGTTATGCCCTTCTCATAAGTATTGAAGCTAGAGGGGAGAGAGTAGACAGCAGCAGGAAGGGGAAGAGGAGATAGCAGCAGAGAGGGAGGAGAGTAGATAGCAGCGGAGAGGAAGGGGGTGGGAGAGGGGGAATACCATATTCTGGTGAGGAAAAATTAGTAAATATCAAGGTAGATATAATATTGTATCCAGGTTATGTAAGAAATATCAACATTGATGTAAGCTTGATAGACCGGCAATTAAGAAGATGTCAAGAAGTGTCAACCTGATAACAATGTTGACGGGGGCATATCAATATTATGTAAGATTATTGTAATGTTACTTCAACCTTACTATCAATGTTGTTGCAATATTCAGGCAAGTCCCTGGCAGTAGCACATCAACATTGATGCAATCTTACCTTATTCTTACTAAGATGGATATAATATGGCTGCAATGTTGATGTGTAAGATGTGCAATATTATACTAAGATTGTATTAGGGTTCTGGGGGGATTTCGTTCTGTCTCACGAAAATGTTCTGAGAATGTTTTGAGAATATTCTGGAATATTCTCACAACAATGTCAGAATATTTTGTATTTTCCTCGAAATATTATCTGAACGTTCACAGAATATTAGGATGCTAACTGAGTTTGCGGGTTTCAAAGAGTTATCTTACCCATCTGCACGCCCTGCAAGACCGATTCATCTACTTTACTGCTTCAAATCTACCGTAAAACTAATTTCGATCCTTTAGCCCATCATCATTCCACCATCCACCATCATCACCATACTCTCTCTGACTCTCCAAATTCATATTTTTATCACCGATGTGTCACAAGCAATAAGCGATCTTAGGCAATTCGAAATCGGCTCGCGAATGAACCACTAGAGAAGGTGCGAATTTAAGCATTTTGATACATGAGTATCTCCTTCAAAATTACACGCAGATCAAGATTTGCGCCATAAAAATGACTAAAGGGTCATTCCACGCCTAGGTAGTCCGGGGGGTACTTTTTTCTCTCCCTCGAAATGACCCAACGATATTTATTTTCGGACTCCTTAATACTCCTAGTTTTTGGAAATATATGGGGTTTACCTCCGTTTTGTTTTTTTTTCTCGCAATTTTTACGTGTTTTGTAACCCCGTTGCTTAGCTTCATCCTACTGTAAAAAGGCCCTAGTAGCAGCGTTATATAAAAATTACATAAAGTTAATGTAAAGAATGTATAAAGTGGTTAATTATATAAAAAAAAACATAATATCGCACAATATAGCATATAAGAATGTGTTGAAGAATTATTGACGCTAAAAAAACCGTAAATGTTATTTAAAAAAACATACAAAAAAGGAATAATTTTTGTAAGCAAACATATATAAATTTTAAAGTTTTTTTATATAATATTCATATTATTTTTAAATCAATATTAATTGAAACATTAGCATAAGGATTACTTAATTTGCATATAATTTTTAGATAATGAAAATAGGAAAAAAAAGAAATTTATGTAAGGAATCCTATATATTAAAATGCAAAGTTCCAAATAATGGGGCATTAACTTTGAGAGAACCACCGGACCGATTTGCGTGATCTTTTTTTTAAATGAAAGCCCCTGAGCTGTAGATTTGCAGGCTGTGATCGTTTTTTCGATTATCTCAAATTTTCTCCCATAATTTTCTCAAATTTTCTTCGATGCATTAAAACGGAGGTCCGAATCTTTGGACGTTAACTTTGAGAGAACCACCGGACCGATTTGCATGATTTTTGTTTTAAATGAAAGCCTATGATCTGTAGATTTGCAGGCTGTGATCGTTTTTTCGATTTTCTCAAATTGTCTTACTTTTATCGACGAGTGAAGTTTAGCCGGGCTCAAATTTTCTCCCATTTATTCAGACTAAAGTCCGCATGTTGGGACATTAACTTTGAGAGAACCACCGGACCGATTTGCATGGGGTTTTTTCTAAATGAAAGCTTCTGATCTGTAGATTTGCAGGCTGTAATTGTTTTTTCGATTTTCTCAAATTTTCTTACTTTTATCGACGAGTAAAGTTCAGCTGTTTCGAGCGGTCATCTGGCCGCTACCTGCTTGCCCGTCCCTAGATACCCCCTCTAGGGTCTCAGCCACCCCTCCCACCACGTTCTTTCGGCTATCTCCGTTTTCTTTCGTATAGCTTTCCTCCCACCAACCTCAAAGAAGGTTTGGGTCGCATTGTCGTTCGTCACTCACCACCCACATTCCGTCGCAATCTCTCGGCTACTCCGCTTCACCACTTCTTGATAGGCATCCTGGCGGTTTGACTGACCCTGACTTATTAACTGCAGCGTTGCGCACACGTATTGCTAACAACATGTATTGTTATGGACATTTCATTCTTATTTGTTTTTTTCTCTTTACAACTTTGTTTCAAATTTGCTTGATACTTCGTTTCTTCCTCTCTCTTTATTTTGTTGGTCGGTCGACTACGTTGATCGGCTTTTTGCTATTGAAAACACATTAAGACTTCATGGAATTTCAATATCATCATTATTGATCTTCCGGAATTGCTTCCAATCAACCTGAATCTTCAAGGGTCGAAGCCTGACTCTCCTCCCCCTAAAACTATGATTCCATGATTTCTGCCGTTAACCCAGAGCAACATCAAATTATTTCGGAAATAATTAATCTCATCCAAAATCCATCTTACACGTGTAATGCGATTTTCATTGATGGTCCAGGAGGATCGGGAAAAACTTTCGTTTAAGAATGTCTTACTGCGTATTGTACAGAGGAAAACTTAGACGTCATCTTTGTTGCTTGGACAGGTATCGCCGCATCGTTGCTACCTAACGGTCGGCCGGTTCATAGCAAATTCAAAATTTCTTCGGTTCTGAATGAGAATTCTGTGTCGAGTCTGACGGTTAGCTCAAGAGAGGCTGAGACTATTCGAAAAACAACGATCATTTTTTGGGGTGAAGCTCCCATGGTTATCACGCATGCTCTGGCATGCATCGACCGACTTCTTAGAGAATGGGTAATGATATCCCTTTTCGAGGAAAAATTGTCGTCTAGGGTGGTGATTTTACACAGGTTTTACCCGTTGTTCCGCATGCTTCTCGCCAAACATTGGTGCAAAATGCAATCAAATTCTCACCACTTTGACCTCTTTTCAAAATCAGAAAACTTACTCAAAATATGAGAACTTTGCAAGACGAAGCGGAGTTTGCAAAATTTTAACTCGAAATAGGTGATGGTGTTTACCTTTCTGCTAAAAAAGGCCATGCCGGAATTCATTGATTTACCGACAAGCAGTATTACTGAAAGGAATTGATATTATTACTGAAATTTATGGAAAATATAGCTTCCTCATGTTCGAACGTAGATTTCACAAACTGCGCAATTCTGGCCCCTAAAAATAAGCATTGCAATGAAATTAACGACAAGGTTGTTGAAGTTCTTTCAGGTGTCTCTAAAACGTACTTCAGTGTTAACAGGCTCATTGTAGAGGAAGAGGGAGAGGCTCTCAATTTTCCCCTCGAATTCTTGGACAGTCTTAATCTTAGTGGCTTACCACCGCATAAACTCACACTTTTGGAGGGGGTTTTTGTCATGCTTTTAAGAATTCTCAACGTTTCCAAAGGTTTATCGAATGGTGCCCGATTGATCGTCTGGAAACGTTATGAAAATTGTCTTGATTTGCAGGTCATTTCCGGCGAGAAGGCCGGTGAAAGAATTTCACTGCCAAGAATTGATTTGTCACCTGCAGACTCCTCTCTCCCTTTCTCTTTTAAGAGGCGACAAGTTCCAATTCGCATTGCGTTCTGCATGACCATCATCAAAGCTAAGGGTCAAACACTGAAGCGAGTCAGCATTTATTTACCCCAAACAGTTTTTGGCCATGGTCAACTATATGTTGCACTCTCACGAGCTACATCGTACAAAAATTTTGAAGTCCAAATTCTTCCCAAAGGCAACCGTACGAAAAACATCGTGCACAAAGAGGTGCTTCGATTCTTTTATAAATCCCAAAAGCCTCATAGTCATTAGAAAATTATCAAAAAATAAAAATAAAAAATAATTAAAAAATAAAACAAAAAAAGGAAAACTAATAATGCGAGCTTTTTATAACATTTTTCGGTAGAATGGCAGTCTCCACCCTGTAACGCAGAGAGGCAGTTAAATTCCTTGATCTTTTGCCGCAGAATCATCATCATTATTAAATAGATTCAACTAATCGCTCCCATTCCAAATAAGCTACCGCACCACTATTGCTAGCTGTGGAGGGCGCCCGTAGGGCGCCCGGAGCAGCTAGTTACTTTTAAATTTTTAAAAAAATTTACGTAATATTCATACACATTTTAAACCAATATTAATTGAAATTGTGGCGTAAAAATTACGCAATTTCCAAATAAATTTCATGTAAATATGACCTGAAAAAATGAAAAAAATTTATCCGTGTGAAAAGATATAAAGTTTAAGAATTTTTTTATGTTCATATATTTTTTAGATGGATGTCAATTGAAATATTAGCAAAAAATTACGTCTTTTCCGAATAACATTTAGGTGAATAAAACATGAAAAAAATAATTTATGACATTAACTCTTCCTATTCTTTTCCTTTTTATTTATTCATTACAAATTTTTTACCTACACAAGAAATTATGAGGAAGATGAAAATGGAAACTAGGCCTAAAATATTATCAAAATAATACTTACCATTGCGTCGGCCTCCTATGGTGTAGTGGTTGTAGCGCTTGCTCTATGATCGGGAGGTCCCGGGTTCGATTCCCGGCCAGTCGACCCGAGTTTGATGGTCTCAAACAATTGTTGCCTGGGACTGGTTCAGTAGGGACGGAGGGGGGATGGGACTTAAAGCGTAGGATTAGCCCTTGAGGGCTATTTGAAGTAGTAAAAAAAAAAAAAAAAAAAAAAAAAAAAAAAAAAAAAAAAAAAAAAAAAAAAAAATTACGTCCGTTTTACTTAATATTTAAGTAATTTTCATGTACTTTTTACAAAAATTTTATTTATCTATCATAACGAAATTATGACATTCACTCCTCCTGTTCTCTTCCTTTTTACTTAATTATTACCTATTTCTTACGTAAAGAGGATTTCATCAAGCAGATAAAAATGAAAACTAGGCCTTAAATTTTATGTGAACATCATTTAATTTTTATTTACAGGTTATTTACAACTTACTTAATGACGAATTTTTTTTTTTTTTTTTTTTTTTTTAAATAATTTTTATATAACGCTGCTACTAGGGGTTTGACAGTTTGGTAGCAATGTTTTCTGGTGTTCCCGCCAAAACCAAGTTTCAGGTTATGTTTTCAGTTGTCAAGAAACTGATTCAATGTGCTCCTGCAAAGTTTCAATTTTTAAAAGTAATCTCTGTGTATTATATGTAACTTTTAAAACTAATTTAATTATTATTATAAGTATCTAAATGTTTATCTGATTATTTTTAATTTTTTCACCTTTTTATTTTGAGTTTTGTATCTTTTGATTTTCAATTTTTTCACGTTTAATTTTTTCTTTTTTTGTAGGTATTCAATTTTTTTCGCTTTTTATTCCCCATCTTTCTATGACAAAAAAAGCTGAACCGCTTTTCATGCGTACGTCACTATCTTTGTTCTCATTGGTTGATCGATTAGCCAGTCAGGAAATATCATTGCTGGCTGCCTTGCCTTAGGTTTCCTGGCAACCTCCTATTTAAACTTGTGGAAATTCGTTGTTTTTGAATGAAGCGGGATCAGGGCTGGATTAACCGTAGAGGCAAAGTGGGCCTGTGCCCACAGCGGCAAATTTTCGGGGGTGGCAGAAATCGAGAAACCAAAAAAAAAAAATGCCGCCCCTGAAAATTTGACCGGAACAAATAACTTAAATGGGCCTGTTGCAAACTTTTGCTAGAGCAAAACTAAGAGTTGTTTCTTATAGATAATGCCTCAAAAATCACGATGAGCGCATCGGCAAACTCTGAAATGCACTCATAACTTCACAATCTGCGTGGGAAATTTGCGGTTTTTTGAGCTTCCCGCTTCAAAAACGATACTACGGCACAGGTGAACATTTTGTAAGAGGAGTCGTTCCATCGTCGGCAATAATCATCATAGCCGACGCCAATCCGCCAAAACACGTTTGATGGGACGAGATAACACCTGAACTGGATTAGACCAGATAACAATCGGTGTGTTAATGTTCATATTTTCCACGCCCGAATTGATTGACCTTGAACTATCCTTGAATTACGCGCGGAACTGCGTGCAAGCGTCGGCCATGATGAATATCGCCGACGATGAAGCGACTCCTCTAACAAAATGTTCACCTATACCGTAGTATCGTTTTTGAAGCGGGAAGCTTAAAAAAACGCAAATTTCTTACGCAGATTGTGAAGTTATGAGTGCATTTCAGACTTTGCCGATGCGCTCATCGTGATTTTTGAGGCATCATCTACAAGAAACAACTCTTATTTTTGCTCTAGCAAAAGTTTGCAACAGGCCCATTAGAGAGAAGAGGCCGTCCATAACATTACGTCACTCGCCTGGGGTGGAGGGGGGGGGGATCAAGAAATCGGACAAATAGGTGGTGTAATTTATGGACGGCCCAAAAGGCAAAGGCAGTCTCGTCAGCAGAAGAAGGGCTGTGTCGTACAGCGGCACTACTTTTTTCCGTGAACGTCTACACTTTTGTTTTTGTGTTTAAAACTTTTCAATTAGAGTTTACATCTTTAAAATCAAAGTCCGGATGTGATCCGAATCGAATATCACGAAAAAAGTCAAAAGCAAAGTCACAAAAGACGTTTATCCGTCGATGTATAGATATTGATATCGAACGCGGGTGGAATCACCTTAATTTTACCTCACTTTTTTTCAGTGTAACCTCGCCAATGGCTGCTCGTGTTGAGTTGTGAGACCCCCGTGTGGGAACTCGGTCAGGCAATCTAATTATACTTTTTCAATTACTTGTTTTTCATATTTCAATACAATGCAATAGACTAGTGCCCACGGGTTGGGGGCGTTACCTAGTGGGCGCGTCAGCAGGTGGCGGATAGCTGGATTCCCTATGTAGGTAGTGCCGTCGTGTAATACTTGTGTAGGGTAGCCTTGAATATACTGAATAAAAGGTCGCGGACCAAACGCTCCAAGCCCCAAATACCCAGCGTGTAAAGCGACCCGTGCGTTGGGAGTATGGCACCAGGGGCAAATGGTGCCTTAACGGAGCCCTGGGATACCGGGCGACCTCCCAGCGTATGTAGCCTTACCCTGGTAAGAGGCTCTGCTAGGGTGGACCACACCACTTCCTCACATCTCGTGGGACTCATATGGATAACATTCACTCTGAAACACCACAAAACCAGAACATCTCAGGGGAGAGTCGACCAGACTCAGACCTAGAGATGGTACTTCAGGGGAATGAGGAGAAGCAACACACTGCTACATCCTCAGAACTCTGCACAGGCGGGGGGCACGAAAATGCCGCACTGCAAGAATCCGAGGTGATGGAAGTCTCCTCTGAGACGGAGGAGAGGCTTTTGGGAGAACCGAAAGACTCAGCAACCTCAGAGGAAATTACCGGGGTGGCGGAAGCCAGAACCGGAGAGACCGAGCCAAAGGACAAAACGAAAAAGAGGAAACTTTCTGGAGCCCAAATCAAAAAGCGAATAAGGGAAAGAAAACTGAGGGAGGAGCAGGAGAAGGCAGCGGAGGGGAAGTCAGCAATGACAACCAACCCGCAGACTTCAGCCGGCACCCCCACAGCTACCACCGGGGAGCAGGAAAAGGGAAAACCCCCCTCTAAACCTGCAAACTCGAATAAGAAATCTGGAGCGGCAAAGCGGAAACAGAAAAAAGCTGGTTCCTCGCAGCCGCAAAAAGATAGGTTAAGGGAGCTGCAGCTGAAAGGCCAAACCTCCAAGAGAGGGAGATCGGACAGCAGCACACCGGACTCTGCCAAGAACACTGTGCCAAACAAACGCTGGAAAGACCAACCAGGACCTTCGTTCTCTGGCGTAGTCACCAGCATTAAAATGGCAGTGGTACCGAAGGACTATCCAAAGAGCAGGCTCAGCGAAAAAGAAATGGAGCTGGTACAGCAGGCTCTTCTAGCAAGGATAGAACCAGACTCAGAAACTAAGCCACAATTTCAGGGAACCAAATTCGAGCAGGGAGCACTGATGCTGTACTGCAGAAACTTGGTTACCAAAATTTGGCTGCAGGATAAGACGGCTACTCTGGTACCCTGGGAAGGGGCAGAGCTGAAGGCGGTCCTTGCAAAGGACCTCATCGTAAGCTGCAGGGTCATCTTCGAAGCACCAGCAGAGTTGAAGAAGGCAAAGCCGCCCGAGATCTTGGAAAAGATCGAGGGACAGAACGGTGGACTTCTTACCAAAGACTGGAAAGTTATACACTCAAAGGAGACCACGAACGGTCAAACTTTGGTGTGCGTAGTGGACATGGCATCGTTGGCAGTCCTGGAGGCGAGGAAGATGGTTATCTACATCGGATTCAACTCAGTGAGGCTAACGAACTTGGACAAAAAGAAAGCAGGGAATGAAGATCGTGCAGATCAATCTGCATAAAAGCAAGGCTGCGACAGCAAACCTTGTGAAAAACTTCCTCACTAAGAAACTGGACATTGCACTCATCCAGGAACCCTGGACCATCAAAGGGAAACCTGCAGGATTCGGTGGGGCTGGCGCTGACTTAGTCTATGACTTGTCAGGAGAAAACAGACCCAGAACCTGCATATTAGTGAGGAAGGGAATAAACTCTATGCCGCTAAGAAACCTCATAACTGCAGATCTAACAGCGGTGAAGGTGAATGTAAAAAGAGAAGGGGAGGACAGGGCGAGGGAGTTTATACTTGCATCGTCCTACCTACCCTACGAATTAGAACCACCAACAGCGGAACTTCAGAGGCTGGTAGACTATGCAACGAGAGGGAGGAGCAGACTGATCGTAGGAACAGACGCAAACTCCCACCACGTCGCATGGGGCAGCACAGACACAAATGGTAGAGGTAACCAACTACTTGAATTTATAAGCAGCCTTAATTTAAATGTTTTGAATTTAGGTAACGAACCAACCGTTGTGACTAGAAACAGGAGTGAGGTCATAGACATCACAATTGCATCTAGCAACGCAGAGGATAAAACACTGGGGGTAAAAGACTGGAGGGCGGCTAAGGAGCTGGTCTCCTTGTCAGACCACCGGTATATCACCTTCAAGCTGAATGTACCCAAGTAGCAGTGATCGCGATAAATTGCGATTTAATTGGAGAATGTATCGCGATTTTATCGACGTCGCGATTTATTGCAATATTATCGGGAGAAAAATCGCGATAAATTGCAACAAAATCGCGATATTATCGAACGCGATTTTAAAGAGATAAAATTGCAATAAATTGCAATTTTTCATTAACGCATGAATGACTCAGATGAAAGATGTTTCTATTCCGCCGCCGCCGTTTTTACCGAGATCCGTTGGTAACTTAACCATCTCATTTTTTTTTATCAATTATTAGTATAACTAGCTGCTCCGGGCGCCCTACGGGCGCCCTCCACAGCTAGCAATAGTGGTGCGGTAGCTTATTTGGAATGGGAGCGATTAGTTGAATCTATTTAATAATGATGATGATTCTGCGGCAAAAGATCAAGGAATTTAACTGCCTCTCTGCGTTACAGGGTGGAGACTGCCATTCTACCGAAAAATGTTATAAAAAGCTCGCATTATTAGTTTTCCTTTTTTTGTTTTATTTTTTAATTATTTTTTATTTTTATTTTTTGATAATTTTCTAATGACTATGAGGCTTTTGGGATTTATAAAAGAATCGAAGCACCTCTTTGTGCACGATGTTTTTCGTACGGTTGCCTTTGGGAAGAATTTGGACTTCAAAATTTTTGTACGATGTAGCTCGTGAGAGTGCAACATATAGTTGACCATGGCCAAAAACTGTTTGGGGTAAATAAATGCTGACTCGCTTCAGTGTTTGACCCTTAGCTTTGATGATGGTCATGCAGAACGCAATGCGAATTGGAACTTGTCGCCTCTTAAAAGAGAAAGGGAGAGAGGAGTCTGCAGGTGACAAATCAATTCTTGGCAGTGAAATTCTTTCACCGGCCTTCTCGCCGGAAATGACCTGCAAATCAAGACAATTTTCATAACGTTTCCAGACGATCAATCGGGCACCATTCGATAAACCTTTGGAAACGTTGAGAATTCTTAAAAGCATGACAAAAACCCCCTCCAAAAGTGTGAGTTTATGCGGTGGTAAGCCACTAAGATTAAGACTGTCCAAGAATTCGAGGGGAAAATTGAGAGCCTCTCCCTCTTCCTCTACAATGAGCCTGTTAACACTGAAGTACGTTTTAGAGACACCTGAAAGAACTTCAACAACCTTGTCGTTAATTTCATTGCAATGCTTATTTTTAGGGGCCAGAATTGCGCAGTTTGTGAAATCTACGTTCGAACATGAGGAAGCTATATTTTCCATAAATTTCAGTAATAATATCAATTCCTTTCAGTAATACTGCTTGTCGGTAAATCAATGAATTCCGGCATGGCCTTTTTTAGCAGAAAGGTAAACACCATCACCTATTTCGAGTTAAAATTTTGCAAACTCCGCTTCGTCTTGCAAAGTTCTCATATTTTGAGTAAGTTTTCTGATTTTGAAAAGAGGTCAAAGTGGTGAGAATTTGATTGCATTTTGCACCAATGTTTGGCGAGAAGCATGCGGAACAACGGGTAAAACCTGTGTAAAATCACCACCCTAGACGACAATTTTTCCTCGAAAAGGGATATCATTACCCATTCTCTAAGAAGTCGGTCGATGCATGCCAGAGCATGCGTGATAACCATGGGAGCTTCACCCCAAAAAATGATCGTTGTTTTTCGAATAGTCTCAGCCTCTCTTGAGCTAACCGTCAGACTCGACACAGAATTCTCATTCAGAACCGAAGAAATTTTGAATTTGCTATGAACCGGCCGACCGTTAGGTAGCAACGATGCGGCGATACCTGTCCAAGCAACAAAGATGACGTCTAAGTTTTCCTCTGTACAATACGCAGTAAGACATTCTTAAACGAAAGTTTTTCCCGATCCTCCTGGACCATCAATGAAAATCGCATTACACGTGTAAGATGGATTTTGGATGAGATTAATTATTTCCGAAATAATTTGATGTTGCTCTGGGTTAACGGCAGAAATCATGGAATCATAGTTTTAGGGGGAGGAGAGTCAGGCTTCGACCCTTGAAGATTCAGGTTGATTGGAAGCAATTCCGGAAGATCAATAATGATGATATTGAAATTCCATGAAGTCTTAATGTGTTTTCAATAGCAAAAAGCCGATCAACGTAGTCGACCGACCAACAAAATAAAGAGAGAGGAAGAAACGAAGTATCAAGCAAATTTGAAACAAAGTTGTAAAGAGAAAAAAACAAATAAGAATGAAATGTCCATAACAATACATGTTGTTAGCAATACGTGTGCGCAACGCTGCAGTTAATAAGTCAGGGTCAGTCAAACCGCCAGGATGCCTATCAAGAAGTGGTGAAGCGGAGTAGCCGAGAGATTGCGACGGAATGTGGGTGGTGAGTGACGAACGACAATGCGACCCAAACCTTCTTTGAGGTTGGTGGGAGGAAAGCTATACGAAAGAAAACGGAGATAGCCGAAAGAACGTGGTGGGAGGGGTGGCTGAGACCCTAGAGGGGGTATCTAGGGACGGGCAAGCAGGTAGCGGCCAGATGACCGCTCGAAACAGCTGAACTTTACTCGTCGATAAAAGTAAGAAAATTTGAGAAAATCGAAAAAACAATTACAGCCTGCAAATCTACAGATCAGAAGCTTTCATTTAGAAAAAACCCCATGCAAATCGGTCCGGTGGTTCTCTCAAAGTTAATGTCCCAACACGCGGACTTTAGTCTGAATAAATGGGAGAAAATTTGAGCCCGGCTAAACTTCACTCGTCGATAAAAGTAAGACAATTTGAGAAAATCGAAAAAACGATCACAGCCTGCAAATCTACAGATCATAGGCTTTCATTTAAAACAAAAATCATGCAAATCGGTCCGGTGGTTCTCTCAAAGTTAACGTCCAAAGATTCGGACCTCCGTTTTAATGCATCGAAGAAAATTTGAGAAAATTATGGGAGAAAATTTGAGATAATCGAAAAAACGATCACAGCCTGCAAATCTACAGCTCAGGGGCTTTCATTTAAAAAAAAGATCACGCAAATCGGTCCGGTGGTTCTCTCAAAGTTAATGCCCCAATATTTGGAACTTTGCATTTTAATATATAGGATTCCTTACATAAATTTCTTTTTTTTCCTATTTTCATTATCTAAAAATTATATGCAAATTAAGTAATCCTTATGCTAATGTTTCAATTAATATTGATTTAAAAATAATATGAATATTATATAAAAAAACTTTAAAATTTATATATGTTTGCTTACAAAAATTATTCCTTTTTTGTATGTTTTTTTAAATAACATTTACGGTTTTTTTAGCGTCAATAATTCTTCAACACATTCTTATATGCTATATTGTGCGATATTATGTTTTTTTTTTTATATAATTAACCACTTTATACATTCTTTACATTAACTTTATGTAATTTTTATATAACGCTGCTACTAGGGCCTTTTTACAGTAGGATGAAGCTAAGCAACGGGGTTACAAAACACGTAAAAATTGCGAGAAAAAAAAACAAAACGGAGGTAAACCCCATATATTTCCAAAAACTAGGAGTATTAAGGAGTCCGAAAATAAATATCGTTGGGTCATTTCGAGGGAGAGAAAAAAGTACCCCCCGGACTACCTAGGCGTGGAATGACCCTTTAGTCATTTTTATGGCGCAAATCTTGATCTGCGTGTAATTTTGAAGGAGATACTCATGTATCAAAATGCTTAAATTCGCACCTTCTCTAGTGGTTCATTCGCGAGCCGATTTCGAATTGCCTAAGATCGCTTATTGCTTGTGACACATCGGTGATAAAAATATGAATTTGGAGAGTCAGAGAGAGTATGGTGATGATGGTGGATGGTGGAATGATGATGGGCTAAAGGATCGAAATTAGTTTTACGGTAGATTTGAAGCAGTAAAGTAGATGAATCGGTCTTGCAGGGCGTGCAGATGGGTAAGATAACTCTTTGAAACCCGCAAACTCAGTTAGCATCCTAATATTCTGTGAACGTTCAGATAATATTTCGAGGAAAATACAAAATATTCTGACATTGTTGTGAGAATATTCCAGAATATTCTCAAAACATTCTCAGAACATTTTCGTGAGACAGAACGAAATCCCCCCAGAACCCTAATACAATCTTAGTATAATATTGCACATCTTACACATCAACATTGCAGCCATATTATATCCATCTTAGTAAGAATAAGGTAAGATTGCATCAATGTTGATGTGCTACTGCCAGGGACTTGCCTGAATATTGCAACAACATTGATAGTAAGGTTGAAGTAACATTACAATAATCTTACATAATATTGATATGCCCCCGTCAACATTGTTATCAGGTTGACACTTCTTGACATCTTCTTAATTGCCGGTCTATCAAGCTTACATCAATGTTGATATTTCTTACATAACCTGGATACAATATTATATCTACCTTGATATTTACTAATTTTTCCTCACCAGAATATGGTATTCCCCCTCTCCCACCCCCTTCCTCTCCGCTGCTATCTACTCTCCTCCCTCTCTGCTGCTATCTCCTCTTCCCCTTCCTGCTGCTGTCTACTCTCTCCCCTCTAGCTTCAATACTTATGAGAAGGGCATAACTTCATTTAAACGATACAAAATTATAAATTTGATACAAAATCATACAAAATTTATACAAAAAAACCAAATAAGCACGTTACAAAATGTTCAATACGAGTTATGACTGTTTATTTCAATTACATACATTCAATAAAATTGAAAAACTACGTACATTAGTTTCTTGCTAAAAAAGTAAACATTTGCATTATATTTGCATCATGAGAGAAGTTATACCTTTCTTGCCGAGCAACCATATCAATGGTTAAAGGCATCTCTCGGCTGATTCTCCTCCTCTTCGACTTCCGTGACAGGGCAGACCAGTCAGAGTCAGACATCTTGGATCAGTCTTACTCTTAGATCAAGTAAATGAGCTAGTAGGTACCGAACGTAAAACAAGTATAAGCAGTTAAGAATACGTACTTTGACTTCCGGCACTCAATGATCACCACTTGAAAATGACCACTCATAAGACACAAACACCTTACACCTATCACTATACCACCATACTTCACTCCAGCACTGAAATAACAGTGAATAACAAATGAATATGTTACAGTAAGAACCCGAAATCCGTCAAACCTAGTTTTGACTAGTCAGAACTAGTTGCCACAAACCCCATTCGCCAAAACTAGTTTTTACCAGTGAATTCTAAAATTAACCGCTGGTTTTAACGAAGTAGTCAAAACTAGTTGTAACTGAAAAGAAAGCGACATGGCCGAAGGAGAGGCCGCGTAAGAAGACGGCGTGCGGGCGCGGTCCGGTAATAATGGGCGCAGCCTCGTGAGCGTCGGAGTTGGAGCGATATAGGAGCCAAGGTACGGGTGGCGGGGCAGGGTAGAGGGGTCGGAGAGGACTGGAAGGGAAGGGCACGAGCGGCGCCGCACAATGGTTCCATAAGGAAGATGCGGGGTTCTTTATCATTGATTGTAGTCCAACGCAGCAATTGCGATAGTACTGATTACGACGTAAGTTGGCAACCGCGAGAGGCTGGGAACTGGTCCGAATTTTCTTCATGTTCAGAGAAATTCCTAACAACCGATCAACCACTTTTCACCGAGTAATTCTAGTTTTCACCTATAAATTTCAGTCAAAACTAGTTTCAACTGAAAAAAAAAAATAGTTAGAACCAGTTACGGCGGTGAGGGTCCTAGTTAATTTTAGACTTCACTAGTAAAAACTAGTTTTGGCGAATGGGGTTTGTGGCAACTAGTTCTGACTAGTCAAAACTAGGTTTGACGGATTCCGGGTTCTTACTGTAACAAATACGTGTAATTACGATTTGAACACAATTTTTTAGATCTGCCTGCTGCCGGCTTCGAAATAGGCTCACCTAGGCTCGAATAGGTCACCTTGACGGCGTCGGCGCGGCGTCAAGAAGTGGCAAGCTCCCTCCTTCGCGTTTTAAGAAATGATACCTTGATATAATGTTGATACATCTTGACGTCTCAGTATGTTGCAATTACCTTTACGTATATTAACCTTATAACAACATTGACAACGTCAGTCTTATCCTGACAATACTGATTTAACATTCCATCCATATTAGTAACATTACATCAACATACATCAGCAAATAACAACATTCCTTCAAGATATCATGCTGAGTTGGAGAATAATCTGGGGATATATAAAAATCCCCTAAATATTTTGTGGACTTTCTGGAAATTTTTGAAAAAATCCTTGCTAAAACAGCTGTGCAAGATCCCAGATCTGCCTTCCGTGTTTACTCCTACATGCAGACGATTTTAGTGCCAAGTGTAAAATTTCTGCAGTATAGGTACACTGTCTTAGTATGACACTCAATCACTAAAATGTGTCAAGAAATCAGGATATTATCTACTTAAAAAAAATTGGCGGAGGATAATGATGAGCTAGCAGGGTTAGGTTTCACGACGGATCAAGTCGTGCTGGAGGGATAGAAAGTGAAGTTCCTGCTTAGCTCAAAGACAGAAATCTTTCCAGAGTTCACACATTGATAGAATGAGACGGAATGCAGGTCATATTTCGAGGATTTCAAGAGTTAGAAATATGTATAGCTTTGTGTCCGTGTCCGCATGGAATGGGTTTGAGTGGAACACACAAGTTATTCTGCAACAGTTAAAATGAACATGAAGGATGTTTACTTACCTAGTGTTTGGTCGTGGGTGAATGAAGAAACTTCCCAGAAGAAAAAATGTGAATACTTAATATGAAATAAAAACTCACAGTAACGAGGACACAACATGATTTCAACATTTTCAGTAGCCGGCGCTACGATTGTTTTGTTGTGAGTTAACATGTTGACGAGCGCCGCTAGAGAACGAGCAGTTTTTGTAGGGCGTTTAAATGGGCGATTATGTAACCCGTGCAACGGCAGACGGGATATTTTGAGAATGTTCTGAGAAGATTGTATAAACTTGCACGTTTTTATAACATTTCCAAAATATCCTCACAAAATTTATTCAGTTTGGTTTTTGTGAGGATATTTTCAAAATATTTTTAAATGATGCGGAGGCGCAGGATTTTTCAGAGATATTCTCCGAAGATAAAATGCGAACTGGGAAGACGAGGTGTGCACGTGGCGGCATTTAATTGGAGACGCCATTTAGATGATGCCATAACCATATGCTCCGACAATTACTAAATACTCCCGCCCGTTGTTGGTGATCTATGCGGGCTTCGATCTAGTGGTTACTACCGAAGAAATCCCACTTCTCCTCATTCCCAGTTAGCATTTTATCTTCGGAGAATAGGTATCCCTAAAAAATCCCGCGCCTCCGCATCATTTAAAAATATTCTGACAATACACTCACAAAAATCAAACTAAATAAATGTTGTGAGGATATTTTGAAAATTTTATGAAAACGTGCAGGTTTATAATCTTCTCAGAACATTCTCAGAATATTCCGTCTGCCGTTGCATGGGTTACACAAGCGCCCATTTGAAGGCGCTACAAAAACTGCTCGATCTCTAGCGGCGCTCTTCAACATTTCAACTCACAATAAAACAATCGTATTTAGTATAAATCGCATACACGGTAATTCATATACTCCCAAGTAGGAGTGATCGCGCTGAATTGCGATTTAATCGGAGAATGTATCGCGATTTTATCGACGTCGCGATTTATTACAATATTATCGGATAAAAAATCGCGATAAATTACAATAAAATCGCGAATTTATCGACGGCGATTCATCGCAATATTATCGGTAGAAAAATTGCGATAAATTGAAATAAAATTTTGACTATATCGAACGCGATTTTACAGAGATAAAATTGCAATAAATTACAATTTTTCATCAACGCCCTCTAACGCATGAATGTCGCTTATGAAACATGTTTCCATGCCGCCGTCGCCGCTGTTTTTACCAAGGTCCGTTAGTGCCTTTACCATCTCTTTTTTTTACCAATTATTGTTAATGTTTACCAAGACAGACTGGCAAGCTTACCTAAAAACCGGTATTTTTACTGATTTTTTTCAGGTAAGAATACCACTTTTATTGGTAATCAATTCCCGGTAACTTTACCATTTTATGTCGGTAATTCCACCGAAAATACGCTTGGTACTTACCAAACGTCGAAAATAATCAACGACTCTTGGGTCAACCTAATCACCTTATTAGTAGGAAGAATATGGGAACTTGACCGCGAAAAAAATCCAATAAAAATCGTACAGCGTTGCATGATGGTGCAGAAAAATACGAATTAAATTACAGTGTTGTATAGGGATTATTGTTCAATATGGCAACGCTGTAAAGTAAAAGTATTGCATGTTGCCCCTTCAACAATCGGGTTATGCAATCGTGTAAAGTAGCCCCTTCAATCTGCGCACGGTGCCCCTGAACCCACTTTAAATGCGACTTTGTTGTACATCAAAAATTCAAGTTGGAGGTTGTAGTGGGGTACCCCCTGATGGGTTTTTGGGCAATTTCGAAATAGGTTGTCGGAGCTCCTTGAAAAATAATCGCATTTTTGTGGTTTTTTAGAGGTAAAATAGCAAAATTGACCTCGGGGCGACAAATTAAACCCCCTCTCCCTCATCCTGGCTTTGACCGATCTGAATTTTTAGTATGTTTTTACCTGGTATAAGATGGGACTTTTCTGAAATTTTCATGCCCATACAATTTTTTTTGCTCCCGTGGCAGCGTTGCCAAGTTGCGGACTCCAAAATATCGAATTTAATGATAAAATGAAGGTTTCGGAGTGTGATTTCCATTCAAAATCAAAAATTCAAATTGTAAGTTGTAGTAGGGTACTGCCTGATGGGGTTTTGGCCAATTTCGAAGTAGAGTGTTTGATATTTTTGAAAAATAATCGAATTTTTGCGGTTTTTTAAGGGTAAAATAGCACACTGAGCACGGGGCGGCAAGTTAAACCTTTTCTCTCTCATCCTTGCCGTGACCGATCTGAACTTTTAGTATGTATTAACCTGGTATAAGATGTGACTTTTCTGAAATTTTCATGCCCATACAAAATTTTTTGCCCCCCGTGGCAGCGTTGCCAAGTTGTGGACTCAAAAATATCGAATTTGATGATAAAATAAAGGTTTCGAGGTGTGATTTCCTCCAAAATGTCACGAAAAATGTGCAATCTGAGAGTTTTCGATAAGAAAAGGCATATTTGAACAATTTAGAGTTGCAGTGTTGCCAGCTTTCGATTTAAAATTCGTCAAAATGACCCAAATCGCGTTGCAACCTCAAGCGCTGGATTTTTATTTCGTTCAGAATTGGTTATTACGGTTCTTCTGTACTCTATGCATTTAGGTACCATGAAAATTATGCCATTACTTACTTGATGGGTGCAGCTAACTCAAAAAGAGAGGCCGGATAAAGCGATGAGTCGGGGGAAAACGAGCGGTTCGGGTTGACAGAAAGTTCTTAAATCTACTCCATCACCAGAAAGTAGAATTTGAGAACTTTCTCCCACCCCCCAAACCTTATCCCTGTTGCAGACAATCCTTTGAACATCTTATCTGAAATTTTGCCCCCGAATTTTTCCCTAATTAAACTAGATGACGAAATTAAAAATGCTTTGTAAATTTTTGGTTGTATAAGACATGTTTGACATTCCGAAAAATAAAATATTTCTGGACTAAATAAGGAAACATACCTTTCATGGCAAACTCTGTTGCATGAGATTCCAGATGATCAAGAGGCCTCTTGAATTTAGATGGACTCCATCAGGTTTGTTCCGATCATAAAAAGTCATAATTTCGTCATCTAGTTTTTTTTTTTTTTTTTCAACATTACTCAAATTTATTGTGATCTTTTGTAATTTTTTTATTCTTTAAATTGTCGAAGGTATTTTCTTTACAGTAAGTAGTCTTCTGGATTCGAACTATCCAATCCGCTGTATGAGAGGAGGTCGAATTCCGGGACTTCATAGGGTTATTTGAATCGTTGTTATCCACCCATTTTATTTGTGTTTTTATTTTTCATGTTTTTGGGAAAAATTCGGGGGCAAAGTTTTAGATAAGATGTTCAAAGGATTGACTGCAACAGGGATAAGGTTTGGGGGGTGGGAGAAAGTTCTCAAATTCTACTTTCTGGTGATGGAGTAGATTTAAGAACTTTCTGTCAACCCGAACCGCTCGTTTTCCCCCGACTCATCGCTTTATCCGGCCTCTCTTTTTGAGTTAGCTGCACCCATCAAGTAAGTAATGGCATAATTTTCATGGTACCTAAATGCATAGAGTACAGAAGAACCGTAATAACCAATTCTGAACGAAATAAAAATCCAGCGCTTGAGGTTGCAACGCGATTTGGGTCATTTTGACGAATTTTAAATCGAAAGCTGGCAACACTGCAACTCTAAATTGTTCAAATATGCCTTTTCTTATCGAAAACTCTCAGATTGCACATTTTTCGTGAAATTTTGGAGGAAATCACACCTCGAAACCTTTATTTTATCATCAAATTCGATATTTTTGAGTCCACAACTTGGCAACGCTGCCACGGGGGGCAAAAAATTTTGTATGGGCATGAAAATTTCAGAAAAGTCACATCTTATACCAGGTTAATACATACTAAAAGTTCAGATCGGTCACGGCAAGGATGAGAGAGAAAAGGTTTAACTTGCCGCCCCGTGCTCAGTGTGCTATTTTACCCTTAAAAAACCGCAAAAATTCGATTATTTTTCAAAAATATCAAACACTCTACTTCGAAATTGGCCAAAACCCCATCAGGCAGTACCCTACTACAACTTACAATTTGAATTTTTGATTTTGAATGGAAATCACACTCCGAAACCTTCATTTTATCATTAAATTCGATATTTTGGAGTCCGCAACTTGGCAACGCTGCCACGGGAGCAAAAAAAATTGTATGGGCATGAAAATTTCAGAAAAGTCCCATCTTATACCAGGTAAAAACATACTAAAAATTCAGATCGGTCAAAGCCAGGATGAGGGAGAGGGGGTTTAATTTGTCGCCCCGAGGCCAATTTTGCTATTTTACCTCTAAAAAACCACAAAAATGCGATTATTTTTCGAGGAGCTCCGACAACCTATTTCGAAATTGCCCAAAAACCCATCAGGGGGTACCCCACTACAACCTCCAACTTGAATTTTTGATGTACAACAAAGTCGCATTTAAAGTGGGTTCAGGGGCACCGTGTGCGGTTTATGCAATGGTGTATTTTTCAAGATGGCGCAGCATCGTTGCCGGATGGTGCACTTAAATAAATGATTTATTTATTGGTGAAATTTTGCAACATCGCATTTTACAGTGTTGCCAGATGGGGCGAGAAATTAGTTAATTTTTGATACAGTGTTGCCAGATTGTGCAAAAAATTCGGATTTTCGGACTTGTAAAAATTTTCGGTTTCGGAAGACCGTATCTTACAGTATGGGCCTGGTATCGGATACTGTAGATTAGGGTCTGATCCGGGAAATTGAAAAATTTTCAGAAAATCACCCTCCTCCGATCCGTTGCGGATCGATGCGATTCTTTTCGACTTTCGAAGATCGGAAAACTGTACTGACCGAATTTCGATACGATTTTTCGTTTTCGAGATTTCGGACTTGTAAAATTTTCGGCTTCGAAAGACCGTATTTTACAGTATGGGGTGGTATTGGAGACTGGAGATTAGGGTCTGATTCGGTAATTTTCATTTTTTAGTAGTGTGCGCTTGGAAATGCGTATCGGAACCTTATGTTTTGCGATGAGCGACTGGGATTGGGTATTGCAATGTTCAGATTGATGAATCAAATTTTTTTTTGGGGGTATTTACAGTTACAGTTTAAAACAGTTCGCGTTGCATACTATTTATACGAAATCCTTACTATCGATCCAACTGTTGTGACTCGCATCCAAACCCAACCATTTGACAAAGGCCTGGTTTTTCTTGCGACGCAGAATTTTCTCCACCAGGAACCTATCCTTATAGTTGGTGGGTTGGAGTTCTTCGCGGTAGAATTTTCCTTTGATGATCGTATCGTGCGCGTCTTTCAGATCGTACGTGATCGGAACGGTCGGATTGACGCTGACAATCTTGAAAATTTCCGTGCTCCAATTCGGTGTGTATCCTTTCTCGAACATGGCTTTGAGTCTCGAGATCCGGACATGATCACTAACATTCAGTTTTCGTCTGGCCAAACGTCTCTTTTCAATTTTACTTAGCGGCGGTCCACGAAGCTTTTGCAGGATCATCGGTACATCATTATCGGTGACATCGATTGGTTTCATCCCGATGGTGCGATGAACGCTCCCGTTATATTCACGGATAAGTTTCGGTAATAGATCTACCCACTTGTACGATCCTTGCGCACTGAACTCTTTCCACATCTTCGTTTTGAGCGTTCGGTTGAATCGCTCGACAATAGAGGCTTTGGTTGTCGAGTACGAGCTGTACATATTGATCTTGTGACGCTTCATCAATGCTTGACATTTGGAGTTGTAGAATTCCGAGCCCATGTCGACTTGTAAATGTTTCGGTGACTTTCCGGCTGCTTTGAGAACGCGTTGCAGAGCATAAGTGACATCCGTGGCCGTTTTCGATTTGGGCGGTTCGGCCCACGCCTTTTTCGAGCACGCGTCGATGACGGTGAGGAGATATCTGTATCCTTTGTCGACCGAGGCGTACGGTTGCATCTCGACGAGATCGGCTTGCCATAAATCGAACAATACGAGAATCCGTACTTTACGACGCGGATAGTTTCGTCGTGCAGGTTTATGTAGCTCCTCGACGATCCCACGTTTTTCTGCCGACATGATAATTACCGTCAACGTCGTCTTCGTCGTCGTCCGCTCTCTCGATTCAAATGCTGTTTCGATGCTACTATTTAAACCAGACGATTGTAAGATTGTTGAAGATGGTGGATACGCTCCAGACAGTGTTGACCTAATTTCATAGCTTCCTTCCACTTCCGTTCGGACCATTGTTTGTTCACCGCATCCTCATCGCTTTCGGGATCTTGCACTTGACGAATCCGTTTGTTCGATACGATATAATTTCCGTCGGAATCCAGTGAGAATCCGTCACCTTTTGGACCGCGGCGAAATTTCGATCGGCCAAAACCGTCCGTGTGACTCATCTCAACACTATTTTCCTTTCATTCGATTCACAACCTCTAGTTGACTGATCCTATTTTCCAGTCGTGATAATTTCGTCTCGAGTCGTTGCGCGATACTTTTGTATTCTTCCATTTTCTCCAAACAAAGCTGTGTCGAATTCATAGCTTCCGTCCACCTCGAGTCTGTCCATTGTTTGTTCACGGCGTCGGTATCCTCTTCGGGATCTTGCAGTTGTCGGATCCGTTTGTTGGACACGAGATAATTCCCGTCGGGATCCAGTAAGAAACCGTCTCCTTTGAGACCTTGCTTCGTGTTGCGAACGTAAGTCCCTTTCGATCTTCCAAACCGGTCGGTCTGACTCATTTTTGTGCGGATCCTATATTTAGTGGATGTAATCCGCTTCGCGAAGCTCCTCGACGATACTCAGAATTTCACGATCGTGATCGGTGTGACCAGCTTGTTTCGAAGCCACAAGTAAAACGAGACGTTGGACCAATTCGTTCGGATCGTCCCAATAGACGAGTTCCCGTTTCGCACGATGAATTTTGATACCGGAGCCTTTCTTCAGTTTTTTACGCGATGACTTCCTCGTTGATCTCAGAGTCGATGTAGCCAACAAAGGTTTGATGAGATCGCGGTATTTTTGACTGCGGTTCGAGTTGGGTCTACCGTGTGGATGATGATCCCTCCGATGCGCATTGGTGAGCGTAACTACTCGTTGGAATTTAGCGCGATCATCTGCTGTGTAATTACGCGGATGTTTCTTAAAAAGGAGCTCCAAGAACCCGGGTGTCGGTTGGAACAACTCCTCGCTACCGTCCAAGATTAGTCGTCCGTCCGAATCGAAACTTCTGGTTCGGTTTCCGATGAGAAAGTTTCCGTTGATCGCTTTCCGCACACCGTACGCGGGATCGGATTGTTTCGGATGTTTTTCCAGATAGTCCAAGTAGAATTGGACGTTCGGGGCAGTGATTGTGTCTCGAGAATCGACGTCGTCGTCTTCCGAGCGACCCGTTGTTTGTTCTTTATCCGTTGCGTCTTGGAACGATTCATCATCATCATCATCATCATTATCATCCTCCTCCTCCTCCTCGTTTGAGTCGTTATCATCATCATCATCATTGTTCATATTTTTCGGTGATCCGAACGAAGCAAATAAACTATCAACAAACATTGTTTTATCTTTCGTTTCCGATTTTGAAGGTTCGATCTTAGTTTTCTTTTCCTGAGGAGCAGCAACAAGTGCGGGTGTTGACGACGAGACAGTTTTCTGCAACGCTGCGAGCGGATCTGTCAACGGTTTGAAAACTTTCTTCAACGTCACCTGAGCCTCCGCCTCTCCGGTGCGAATGGTATTTAACTTCCGTTTGATATCCTGACGGATTTTATCGATACTACCGTATTTCTGAGCGATCGTCGAGAACGATAAGTTATCCATCTTGTACAATATAAGTATCGAAACCTTTCCGGTACCTTCCCTCGTTCTTATTACTATCTTTATATATGACTAAAAACCCGTACTTGTCCTGCCAGAACACCGAGAAGATATGTCTGAAATCTGTGTTGACGTGATCGTCGTAGATGTGTCGCAAGTTTGTATTGTCCTGTTTGAAAACTACGAGCAGGTTAGCGTTATCGCGAGTCAATTGTTTCGGTATGCGAGAATAAGTTTGACACAAGTAGAAACTATCGACCAAGCTATGCCTTCCCATACTAAAATAATCCCGCATCGCATTTTGTTTGTCACAGGCGACATCATCGAAAATAAAGACCGAGTCCGATGCGGCATCGTTTGGTGGAACAATCTCGGCCGTGTCCGAATAGACGTTGTATCCGAGACCGTCGATTCCGTCGAATATCTGACGCAGTTCTTCGTACTTGGGTTGGAACGGTGTCTTGGAGTACAAGTACACGTTGCGGAACTTCAATCCGTTCGGATGTTGTGTCAAGCAAACCATCACGTTTGTTTTACCGCAGTTGGACGGTCCGGCGACAATGCAACGGATACTATCCGGTAACAGGTCACTGTGTCGTCGTCGTCGTCGTTGTCGTCGGTTTTCATTTTGCTTCTTCCGTTTGTCGAGGTTCGGGACTCGCAATGACTTTCTTTGCTTGACGAGTCGCATCGTATTCGTTCCCTATTTTATCGGACAGTTATTTTTTTTTTTACTTCTCCGTATAAATAGTATGGACATTTTCGTCAGAGTATGTCACCGAGAAGATTATCAACTTGCAGCAAAACCAATCGAGGACGTGGATTGTTAAACTCGTTGATAAATTCACTACCGTTCGAACTACACTTACCGGGCGGCATATTCCCAAACCCCGCGTTGAATGTGAAATCCAGTTTAGACCCCAACCGCAGCCCCTTGTGCGGGTCTGGGACTCCTCCGCACCGGCCGCGCCGCACTATGGTCCCAATAGCCCGGTTTAAGCGGCAATAAATCGAAAAAGTGAAGTTTGGAAAAAGTTAGATTTTAAGAAGAAGATCGATATGACATACTGTAGAGAAGACTCCTGTAAAATTTCACTTTGATTAAAGCACTAATAAAAATGTGACAAGCCTGGGAAGTGCGGCGCGCGGAGCACTTTTGAGTGCGATTCCAGTTACCGAGTGGCAGTGCTGTGTTTAAGGGCTTGTTTTCGTCGTTTCACCGTACCTGAAAGTGATTGGGCACTTGATTCACAAAATATAAGATAAGTTTAAGATGTTTCATGCTGAAACTGTTCTTTTTCATCATATCGAATGCTCCAGATTAACCCTTAGACATAGTCAGTTTTTCAATAAAATCGCAAAAGTAGGACCCAAAAAATATCCTTTGCACCTCGGAGCACCTCGTAATTTTACTCGGAAGTTATTGTCATGACTCTAGACTACCTTTTAGTCTGAGTGGCAGATCAATAACACACCATAGCCTCAAGTTATTTCTCATGAAAAATGACGTTTTCGCGTTTCTTATCACTTACTACAATTAACTATCATATGCCATTGACGATGACTTTTATCATGTTCCATTGTCATATTCTAGCAAATCGAATGCATTAGAGCCTAAATCTGTCCAGGTAGAATAATACTAGTTGATGGGGTTGATCGGGACCAATTGAAACTTGTGCTCAAGAGCAGCAAAGAATCGCCTCGGGAGGCTACTTTGAGGCCCCGTAAAAGTTTTTTTTTTTTTTGACGTTTTAAGTGTTTCAAACATATAATCTATCAGTGTGAATATATGTTAGCATAAGTTTCGCTTGGCAGACGAAAAAAAGTCTAAACGGTTGATCAGTGGGACTTGAAAGTAAGGCTCCCGAGCAATGAAATTGTCTTAGGAAGCCACTTTGAGGTCCCGTAAACTTTTTTTTCCATTTACCCATGTTTCAAACAAATAATCTATCAAAATGGATATATTTAAGCTTAAGTTTAGCTTGGCAGACGAAAACAAGTTCAAACGGCTGATCGGTGGGACTTAAAAGTAGGCCTCTGGAGCCATGAAACGTTGAAGTATTATCCTGAGCTGTCTTTTTCAAGCTACCTTGATAGTAGTGTTTGACGAGGCTCTACTTTTAGCTTCTTATAGTCCATCCAATGCAAAATTAATTTTTAACCTTATAAAAAAAAAAAAAAAAAAATTCCGAGAATCGAACCCGGGACATCAAGAAGATCAGTGAGACGCGATGTCCAGTGTCCACTGCTCCACCGCGTCAACTTGGCCTGCGAGCCTCAATTTAAGGTTTCTGAACAAAATATTACCACAGTTATATAAAGTATGGAAATGTTAAAAATGGATTTTTCCTGAAGAATCTTAGCATTTTTGCACTCAGCGACCCTAAAAACCCCTGAAAACTCATGTTGCGAGGTTTAAACATACGTATCTGATTTAATGCCGCTTACATCGGGCTATTGGGACCATAGTGCGCTGCGCCGCGGCTCGGCTCGGCTCGGCTCAGGCTGGTCCCTCATCTTTCGAACAAACCAAGGTTCCAATTTTGGCTTTTTTTCATGCAGTGAACATAATTTTAAAAGCAGAATTTGAGGACGTTTTCGGCAAAATGGCGAATGGAGCTTGCTACCCTGGTAAAAATGGCAAGTGCTCAGATCAGTAGCACTTGCCTTTGGAACAGACCTAAGCACTAATGTCAGTGCTGCCGGGCGCTGATCTGCTACGTCAGTGTTAGGTCTGTTCCAAAGGCAAGTGCCTCTGATGTAAGTGGCACTGACCTAAGTGTCTCAGACGTAAGCGGAGTGGAAACTCCCAGAAATACTGTACAGGCAAAAATTTCGTTAATTACCGATCTGCCAGGTACGTTAACTCACTATTTGACGATCAGGGAGGGCTGCTGTGAGTTTTCAATCCCAAGCAAGTATCACAATCTTCAGGGGACATCGCTCGTTCCCATGCGGTCTCCAATCTAAGTACTAACTACGCCCGACGGAACTTAATTTCGGTGATCGTCCTAGCGATTGAACCACTACACTACCTGCGCGTGTACGTGTTAGGGGCGTAATTTTACCATTTCAGGGCCCCCATTGGGGTAATTTTGCCAGCAAATGATGATTTTGTCTTTGAATGTGAATCCGATACTTAATTTTTCTATTATTCTTTTTTAATCAATCAACATGTAAATGAAGTTTTGTAAGTTACGTTTCTTTGAAAAAAAAATGGATCGCACTAAAATTCAAAATTAAAGCTAATGATGCAAAAAAAATAATGAAAGTTGAAATTATACAAAAAATATAAATTAGCAGATACAAAAATTGAAAGTAAAGGAGTAAAAAAGTTAGAAAAGAATTGAAAATAAAGTAGGAAAATTTTAAAAAAAATTGAGACTGAAACATTTTAAAAACAGTTAAAACTGAAAAAAATTAAAACCAAATTTAAAACTATTTTTTTTTTTATAAAAAAATAATAATGCTTAAATAAATATATCTAAATACATATTTTAGCGGTGATAATATTTTCATCGATCTCATTTTTTGTTGTGTTTTAATTATTTAAGTGCCATCTTAAACGAAGAGGGTAAAACAAATTATTCAAGAGTGTGTGGCTACCTAAACAACTTTTCCTTTCCTCTTGGAAAATCCCCCCTCCTAAAAAATATGCTTCTCTGTAAGATAGAGTTTGTGGTCCCCGTATCCCGAGGAAATATTCCTCCACGAAAATGAAATAGGGTGGGGGAAGGGGGAGCCATCTCTACTTTTTGGGAGTGAGTGCGGTTCGATTAAGATTGATGTCAGAGACTTACCCTCTGAACCAAGTCCTGACCTCAGTCCCGCTTACCTCAGAGACATCTCTGCACTTAGGTAAGTCTTTCTCCCGACGTCAGTGCCTCTTACCTCAGTGCTGACTTCTTGGGTAAGTGCTTTAACACTTACGTCAGAGAAAACTGAACTGACCTCAGAGCAAATTGCACTGACCTCAGTGGAAAATTCACTGACCTAACACTTGCCATTTTTACCAGGGTATGCTGCTATGATTGCGCAAGTTTCATGGCGTTCGCGGCAAATGAATTTCATTCACAGTCAATGTACGTCCTTACAATCGCCAGGAAAAACTCGGAACAGATTCAACGAAAAATTAATAGCAAAATAGTCGGATAGAGAACTACGTTACACAATTTTAGCAGCATTGGACGTCTCACACGCCCTTTTACCGAAAAATGCCTCAATTATGTGCAGTGAAAACATTTTTTAATGCTGAAAATTTCGCAATGCAGAGTCATGCCGTCACCTTCGTTGATTAAATGATGAATAAACTCGTCTATTGACTATGCCTGCCGTTTTGTTCTTTGTAAAAAACATTTCCGATGGAAAATTCTCGGAACATCTTTAGAGCAGTGCAATGCATATGCATCTCACAAGCTTCTTTAATTAGTGGAATTTGCGGAGCTTCTGCACTGGAAAAAAAATTATCATGTAAGAAGAAATATTTTTGAATTTGCCGCTAAGAGGAGATGTCTCTTGACTTATGCTGCAAAATGCGTACTTTCAGAAGAAAGCCGCTCATATCAAGCAGGATTCGGCTTAATTCAAGTGATCTTATTCTTGATTCAAGAGCATTATTCTTGAAGAAAAATTCAAGTAATTTTTTTTTTCTTTCTTTCTTTCAAATATTTCCTTTCTTTTACTTATGGCTCTGCGCAGAACCTATCACCAGGCTTGAAAGGATAAACAATGAATAGGTGGTGAAGAAGAGTTATAAAAAAAAGTCTCTGCATTTGCGAGGATGAATATGCACTTGGTGTCTCACCCGAACCAATAAGAGAGATATGAAAACCCCATTAAAGAGGAATAGAAATTTACATGAAAAATAAAAATGTTCCCCAAAAAAGTTCATCATTCAACTTCGTCGTTTAAGAGACTGGACATTAATTTTCAATGAATGAAGGCAGAAACCTATAAATACTGAAATTTCAAATGAAAATGATGTTTTAAAGCAAGGTTGATCAATTTTTTCGCGGTGTTTGGAAACATTGCAATGAATCAAATCAGGCACGAACATCCCTTGGACACTGATAAATTACGAAGCAACACGCCACCTGCATCAATATCATCGATGTTCGTTATTTGAAATCCATTTCGGAAGATACAGGGTATGACTTGACTCTGACCTGAAAAAATCATCCCAAGTGGATCGAGTAATCACGGTTTTTCTTGAACTAGTCAATGGTGCATTTAAAAATGCGCTCATCATGTGACAACTCTGCGAAGGGCTTGTTTTGAGGAGGAAGACGATGTTTTCCGGAAAAAAAAGGGTGAACCGCGAGGTCACCCCCATTCATTTCGGAGGGTTGAAGAGACAATCAGCCGGGAGAAAGGAGAAAGGATGGCAGCAGTGCCCAAGGCCACTTGCTGAAGAGCCTCGTGTCGACCGCGGGAGGGCTCAGAAGGCAGCGGCTAAGAATTTTGAGGACTGGCTAGATTTTCCACATTTCACGCGGGGCTTGGGAATATGCTACCGGGCGACTACAGGTACTGCGGACCGGGCACTCGCCTCGCAGAACGATTGAAATACGGAGATCCGGGTATAAATCCGCTCGACGAGCTTGCAAGTCCCACGACATCGCTTACTGTAAGACCAAAGACACCACCGAGAGGAACAAAGCCGATCTCATACTTGCCTGCAGAGCTTGGGAACGTGTGAAAGCGTCCGACTCATCGTTGGGTGGAAGAGCGGCAGCATACGCCGTAACGAACGCTATGAAGCTCAAAGCCAAACTCGGAATGGGACTAAACAAGACGGTGGCAGCGAAAAAACCGAAAACTAAGAAGAAGAAGAGAGCGTCGAAGAAGAAGACGAAACCGGTGGAGCGGTCGATCGAACGAATCTTGGCTCTCCCAAAGATGGGTGCCGGGGTGTCGAAAACGAAGAAGAAGAAACCGGCGGAGCGAATCTTGGCTATCCCGAAGACGGGTGCCGGAGTCAAGAATCTCCTGACGAGTATCGGTCTAGCCGCGCGAGCAATCACACCGGTAGCGAAAATGATCAAGACGGTCATCGACGGATCTTTGAAGAAGAATGTACACCTCGGTGAAGGATTGTACTTGCGACCGTACCGTGAAGGTTACGGACATTACTTGAGACCTTACCGAAAGAATTTAAACTGATCCGTGAGCTACCGCGCCGAGCGATGACGGATGTTGAGTTGAGGATCGCTGTGACAAAACAATTACGAATCCCGCATTTCCGCGGTGTGTTCATGATCGATGAATTGGCGACCAAGAAACCCAAACGCCCCGAATGTGGTATCATCAATCTGGACCGAAGCGATAGACCCGGTACACATTGGACAGCATACCGGATTTCAAAGAGCGGTAACGCATTGTACTACGACAGCTTCGGTGATCTACCACCACCCGTTGAAATTACGCGATACATTTTACGCTCACGCGGTAGCTCAATGACGACAATAGGATACAATTATGATAGCGAACAAAATTTCAACTCGAGCGTCTGCGGGAAACGATGTTTAGAATGGCTCGTACAAACCAGGAATATATAGTATTCTCGAAACCCGAATATGGAAACTCAGAAAAGATGTCACACGTTCATGTTGACGGGGAGGAGCAACGTTCTCGAGTTTGCACTGCCTAGACCTCTCGAGTTGTTCGGTCCTTGCGAGATCGGTCTGACGGGTTTTGAAACTTATTATTCAATCCCGAACAGCGACATAACGAACAGACTGCTTTTCTACTCCGAGAGCCCTGCAGAGAATTACTCGGCAATTTCCTCCCCGATCGGAGCCTACGAGATCGAGGGTATACAAGAATACTTGCAGGGAGAACTTGGCGGAGCAGAAGCTATCAAACTCAAAGCGAACAACGCTACGCTTAAAGTAAGCATCAAATCCAAGTACTGGATCGATTTCCGCAGACCCGGCACTTTACGTAAGGTGCTCGGATTCGGAAAGCGTCTCTTGGCACCGGACGAATGGCACGAAGCTGACTATCGCGTCAACATCTCGCCCGTAAACATGACATGCATCGAATGCAGCATCGCCGACGGTGGATACGTGAACGGGGTGCGCGGACATCACATTTATGCGTTCGCTCCCGATATCGAACCAGGATTCAAAATGGTAGAGCAACCGTCGACGATTCATTACTACCCCGTCTTGGGTGATAATATCCAACGTTTGCTCGTTAATATAGTAGACCAACAAGGAAGAGCGATCAATTTCGGTGGTGAAGAAGTGACAGTTCGACTGCACGTGAGACCGCTAACCTATGGGTAAACGAAGGATCCAGAACGACGACAACAACGATACGTTCCTAAATTCTCTCGCATATAATAGTATTGATAATCCACGAACTGGTTGTCAACAACAACAACAACAGCAACAGCAGCAACAGCAGAGGAAAACTTTGACCGAATATTCCAAGAGGGCTCTCACACAACTCGGATTCGTGGTGAAAAATCCGAAATAAGAACGAGATGGAAGCTTGGCGACAAGAGATCATCGAATACGAATACATCCGTTTCGGTCCGGTCGACGAACGGCGTGAAAACAACGATTCGATCCGGTTCACCCCCGATAACCACGGCCTGATCACCGTGCCTCAAGATTCGAGGATCTTCATGCGTTTAGAAGTGAAACTCGAGAAAAATCCTGGAGCCGCCGCAGATGCTACAAAACCTAAAGTCAAGTGGGCTAACAATTATCCCCTGCACTTGTTCGACCGTATGCAGTACAAAGTGAACGGAACGGAAATCGATAGCATGCAGTCTGTCGGAGTGACATCGACCGTGAAAAATTATCTCACATACACTAGAGCGGAAACCGCAGGACTCGCAACTGCCGGGTTTTGTGACATCACTCATTCATGGAGCGAATGTTATATGACAACGTTGGATGAAACTCAGTGCGCTGTCGTTCCGTTGTCTTCACTCAGCGGATTCGCAGTACATTTCAAAGACGTTCTAGTCAGATGCTCGCAAGAGTTGATCCTAGTGCGCAGTGGTACGGATAAGAACGCATATTATATCACCAACGCGGCGACCGCGGACGGATACACCATCAAATTTAAAATAATCGAAATCTATTGGGAGATTTCCGTCGTTAAATTCACATTGGAACTGGAAAAACAAATCTTGCTCAAGATGAAGAAGAACGATAAGATGAGTTTTGGTTACATGAATTGGGAATCGCACGACATCCCCGGGATTTTTCCGACCCAGACGTTCAAATGGAGCGTAAGAACAACCAGCAGGTACAAGCCCAAATTCGTGGTGTTGGTATTTCAAACGGATCGACGGGATAATCACCTGAAGGATTCCTCTCTTTTCGACAATGTAAATGTGCGCTCAGTCAGCGTTCGAATCGGTGAGCGTCGGTTTCCTCAAGTTGATACGATCTACGATTTCTCGACTATGGATTATAATCACGCCTATCTGAACTACACCGATTTTATGAGAGACTACTGGAAAGGTGAGAAACTCTGCGAGCCAGCTATGTTGTTTGAAAATTTCAAAGATCGCGCGATTTTCGTCATCAAATGCGTTCAAGGTGAAGATCTAAAAACAGCTCCGGTGGATATCACGTTGACCGTTGTGGTGAAAGAGAATTTCCCGGCCAACACTACAGCCCAGGTGATTCTGATCACACCTGTGAAGTATTCGCACGAACTACTGCACGGAACCGTGAGGCAATTGGATTGATCTTAATCAAAAATTAAAAAAAAAAAAAAATAACATGTTTATTTTTGCATTTTTTTTTTCTTTTTAAACCATTACATCATTTTTTTTCCTTTTTCTGGTGGGTTGCCCCATGCACTGCGACCTCTCGATCTATTGTGCCCAGTTGTTGGTTCCTGGTTAGTCCCAGAAGCCCTCCCCTTCAAGAAGTTGGAGGAGAGTGCCCGCAACTAACTCAGGTGCTAGACAGTCATCCCAGGAGTTATCTCCTCGGATGTCCTGTCTTTTCTTTTCCAGAGCTTCACAGTCGAAGATGATATGCTCTGCAGTTTCCTCTTCTACCTCACACAGCCTACACTTTGGTTCATCCTTGAAGATACCCATCCTGTGCATGTGTTTCCGCAGGAGATTGTGTCCTGTCAGTAATCCCGACAGTATACCTAGCTGCTCCCTGCTACGATGCAACAGGTTTGCAGTCATTTTCCTTGAGTAGCCTTCCAGCATTTGCTTGGAATGTCTCATGCCTTCGGCATTCTGCCACTCTTTGTTCGCCTCTTCCATCACCCAGTCCCTCACTGTTGTTCTGAATCCTTTTTTGGTCAGTCCAAACACTGGTTCTGGTCCGATGTAATTTTCCTCTGATGCCTCCTTAGCTAAGCGGTCAGCAGTTTCGTTCCCCCTCACACCTGTGTGCCCACGAACCCACACCAATGTGACGTGGTTGTCGTTGGCCAGTCTTGTGAGCCTCTGTATGCCCTCCATGGTCAATTTTGAATTGACCCTGAAGTTTGATACCGCTTTTAGAGTTGCTTGGCTGTCCGAGAAAAATGTGATCCTTTTGTCTCTCCAGCCTTTGTCTATAGCGTTATTCGCTGCCATCATTATGGCGTATAGCTCCGCCTGGTTCACCGTGGTGCTCCTGCCGAGACTCGCCTTCAGTTTGCAGTTTTTGTTTCCGTACACCGCTGCTCCTGTCTTATCTCCTGACTTAGATCCGTCAGTGAAGTAGCTAACTTCCGAGGCAGCCAGGGCATCGTCTACCATTTTCTGGTTCCCCTCGCCTTCGCTGATGCGAGCCTGTATGGAATGTCGAAGTTGTACGTTGTTTTCATTTGATCAGAGACCATGTGTAAAGCCGGAGGGAAGCTTGGACTCTCACAGAGTGACTGGTGTCTTGGCCGCAGTTTGCCATCTAAGCTGTTGGTTTTCAGCCTAAAGGCTCCTGCTACTGCCTCCCCCTTCACTGCTAGGTGCAGGGGTGGCAGGCCTAGCATCACCTCCATTGCCGCTGTTGGAGTTGTTCTCACTGCTCCTGTCGTGTACAAGCATGCCAGTCTTTGCAGCGAGTCCAGCTTATTCCGAGCTCCCTTTTGCTCCGTTTTTTCCCACCATATGCATGCTGCATATGTTATGATGGGTCTTACTATCGACGTATAGACCCATTTGGTTATCGCCGGTGTCAGCCCCCACCTCTTGCCAACCGACCTTCTGGCCAAATTCATGGCCCTTTTTGCTCGGTTTATGATGTGCTCTAGGTGCTGGTTCCAGTTCATTCTTTTATCTAGGTAGACACCTAGATATTTGACTGTGTCAGCCACCTTAATTTCACTTCCAAAAATGCTTGGAGCTTGGATGTTACCTAGGTTGTATTTCCTTGTGAATGGGACCAATGTCGTCTTCGTAGGATTCACCCTGAGGTTCTTATCTCTGCACCACTCCTCCACGATCCTGAGAGCTCCGCTCATTAGGTCTGAGAGGTCGTTGCAGTGTTTTCCTTTTATCAGTATAACGAAGTCATCTGCATATGCTTGCGCATAGTATCCAGCCTCATTTAGTTGTGGTGTTTCAGAGTGAATTTTATCCATATGAGTCCCACGAGATGTGAGGAAGTGGTGTGGTCCACCCTAGCAGAGCCTCTTACCAGGGTAAGGCTACATACGCTGGGAGGTCGCCCGGTATCCCAGGGCTCCGTTAAGGCACCATTTGCCCCTGGTGCCATACTCCCAACGCACGGGTCGCTTAACACGCTGGGTATTTGGGGCTTGGAGCGTTTGGTCCGCGACCTTTTATTCAATATATTCAAGGCTACCCTACACAAGTATTACACGACGGCACTACCTACATAGGGAATCCAGCTATCCGCCACCTGCTGACGCGCCCACTAGGTAACGCCCCCAACCCGTGGGATTACATCATTTACAAAAGAATACAATAATACATACAATATAAATCAAGCTGCAACGTTTGGAACGAGTGCGAATTTATGTGTTCTTCCGATCGGGCCTTCGTAGATGAGATCGAAGGATCCAGCGTTGATATCCTGAATTGCATCGTCCGTCAAACGGTTCGTAATGTGCGAAGGTAGGAAGAGGAGACGATGATGATTCTCGAAAATGATATCAGCGGCAACGGTGATCCCGTACTTGGTTGGTATTTTGATGAGTTTGTTCATCTTGTAGCGGGCGTTTGCAGTCAGCTCTTTAGCGTTGACGATCAAGATTAAATTGTTGAAAACTTCCATGTCGTTAGTTCTATCAACTGTATATCAAGGTACGGATGATTCCAATTTTCGTGTGCTATATATTTCGAGTGAAACAAGTTGTCTGCTATATTAAGCATGGATGATTTCACTTTTCGTCTGCTATATTTCGGTTCGATAATTCGTCTGCGAATGATTCCACTTTTCGTGTGCTATATATATATATTAAGTCGGGTTGATTCGACAATTTGTCTGCAATAATAAGCACGGATGATTTCACTTTTCGTCCGCAATATTTCGGTTCGTTCAATCTGACTTTTCATCTACTACTCCTTTATCATTATCTGGGTGATTCCTTTGTTCGTCTGCCACTATAATCTTCTCCTGCTCTTGCATGATTTTATCTTTGAAATAATCACGATAAAAAGATTCCGACATCCACATACACAATCGGAATGCGTTCGACATAGCGCAGAATGGATGTACTAAAGGACACGTATATGCTGTCGACCAACGAGCCAGTAGTCGCAAGGACGGACAATCTTTAGTGTCCAAATTTACAACGATACATTTTTCCGGCACGAAACCCTTAATGAAATTTCGTTTTTGTTCACCTTTAACATAAAGTACATCGTAGCGGTTCCCGATGCAATTCATTTTTGAAGTGAATTCATCGTACTCGAGAAACCCGCTTTCCCATTCCAAGTGATGATAATTGCGTGTTAACCAGTTGTTTGTCACAACGTCTTTAGCGCTCACCATGCTGCTCGGGAGCGGAGGTTTGAATAAATAGAGTTCAGTTTCAGTACACTTCATATCCACAAGACCAAACTCTTTGACGATGAAATTTCCTTGGCTCCAAAAACCTTGTACATCGAGACAAGCCATCATTTGCTCGTTCCGTTAGTTACACTTTTACTATTTTCAAATTCGAGGTTTCTTAACTGACGGTTCTCCAGAATTATTTATACTATTTATACGAGGTTGTTTAACAGCGAGGATTTTTCTCCACTCTACCCGGACTCGATGACAAACGATGCATGCCTTCTAGAGGACGGAGTTAACACTTTTACTATTTTCAAATTCGAGGTTTCTTAACTGACGGTTCTCCAGAATTATTTATACTATTTATACGAGGTTGTTTAACAGCAAGGATTTTTTTTCTCAACTCTGCCCGGACTCGATGACAAACGATATATTCTAGAGGACGGAGTAACACTGTTCCTATTTTCAAATTCGAGGTTTCATAACCGACGGTCCTCCAGCAGAATTATTTATACTATTTATACGAGGTTGTTTAACAGCGAGGATTTTTCTCAACTCGGTCTCGACTCCGCAACTTTCATCCACCACGCAAACATCGTCGTCGATGTCACGATGACCCCAAGGAACAGTGCTAACACCGTCTTCTAAAATACAACGTTTATCGTCTAAGCCGGAGAGGGTTCTTTTTGTACTTTCAAATGAGTATAGTTGATGTCTCCGCGCCCCGATCCTACGCATCGGGGCGCTCATTCTCGATTCAGGATCCTTTAATACTGTGAGAAAATTGACAAAGTTTAGCGATCTTACCACTGCTGTTGATATACCTTTTGCCCTTTTCTCTGTTTCCCCGTTGCTGAAACGATATGCATACATTTTAGGTCGCAGCGCGACAAACTCAACAATGGGTATTCCTCCCGTTTCATCCTTAAAACTACCCATTACTTTACGGTTTGTCGCGCTCCGACATTGATGACCTTCTGGGAAGTTGGAGGTATCGTACAAGTGTAGGTCTGACATCATATCATCGTAGACGTTCGATGTAGTCAACTCGTAAATAAACGAATCCGTATCCATATAGAGAAGTTGAACTTGGTCGGGATTGTACTTCTTAAGCATGAGATTATAGTGGAATTGATACTTGTGTACTTTACTCAGATCTAAGATTGAAAAACCAACAATCATTGGTCTGTCTATGACGACCTCTGTTCTCCGTAAATGGATTGCTACCAATTCTTCTGCGAAATTCGTGCGATCTATGAAATCGACCCGTGCGATGGCTTTCAGTATCTGTCTGCTGTTTGTACCCAATTTAATATTCTTTCGCTTCAACGGGTTCTCGATAAATTTTCCGTAGCAAGCGTTGCTGCATAGTTTCTGGAGCGTTTGGTGAAACGGATTCGTAGCGTCCCGTCTCAACCGGGCGTTCAGCTCGATGAAGGGTGCCAAGAAAGGAGCCTGACGGAATTTGATGGCCCGGTTGACGCGCAGGAGTTTTAATCCCTGACCGAGCGCTTCTTTCAACATTACATAGTGGGTAAACATAGTTGTTTTTATTAGCTAAGGTCGTCAATAGTTTCGTATATTTCCCCGCTCCCGATGGTGGTATTTCGTTCCGGCACAAGAACGGAAGGTCCTTGTGCAGGTCGTGGAAGTGTTCTGGATATTCAATATCTACATCGAGTATGTACCCGAAAGGAGCGTCGTCGGGATGGTTGATTATAGTTTTCGCCAGAGTTAGCAACTCTTCTCCTTCCGGGACCCAAGTGTAGTTATCGTAGGGTAGATGCTTTCTCATGGTGTGTGCGTAAAGTGCCGTCACATCCAAGTATTGTACATAGTTCACTGGTTTTTTAGGATCAAACTGATCCGGTATCAAAGGATTGTTTGCGAGAGCGTGCCGTTTCACCACCTGTGTTATCCCGCCTCGGATCGAGCTCATAATCATGAATACCATATCCATATCATTGAAGAGTTGGATTTTCGCTTTAGTTATTTTTAAGAAGGCGTCGAAAGCGAAACCGGGGAGCGTTAAGTAGTTGGCACAGTCCAAACCATAGTTTTTCATCCCAAAGAGTCGGAACTCCTCGAACACATCGCTGAGGAGGCACACATCGAGTCGCAAGTAGAAATCTGAATACTCGCCGAGATTACGGTAATTGAAAGTTTGCCACACTTGGAGAAACCTTTGGTATTCCTCTTCGGAGATATCCGTTTGAGTCAGGGTGTTGAAGAAAGCCTCTCGTGGTGGTGGACGCGGCTCGTTCAGCTTGGCCGGATTGTCAACGTAATCGTACGGGAACGGAGCTTTCCGACAAACCATATCGAACTCATTGTCTGTGCGAGTGAGCTTCCTCGTGCGAACGAAAGATTCGCGCGGAATCGTCTGAACCAGTTTATCCAACGACGCGGGGAGGAAACGGAACGAGTCGATGAACTTGATCGAAAACCTGTTACCCAGATGGACCGTCATGCTGATGTAATTTTCCTCCGTGTGTGGTATTATGTCGACGCGATGAGGATACTTGTTCAGAGCCAGCACTACCTCGTGGAAATCATACCTACTACCATTGTGCAGGACGACTCTAACACATTTCTCATGTCAGAAAATAAGATTGCAATTTGAACATAGCGCCTTTCGATAATTGGACCCTGTTTTCCCTCCCGCTCTCTTTTGATGGTCATGATCCCTTACCTTAACGATACCTGGTTGTGAGAAATCCACCTCGCAATGTCCACACCTATTTTTCGCTTCAAATGAGGCCCGATCTTCATGTGTCATTATTATTTTTCCCTCTTTGTCGTTGTAACTCTCACTGATTCTTTCTACCAGAGTGATTATATCATCCAGAAATTTGATATGTGCCTCTTCACCACGGTACAGTTTCGGTTCCGTCATTTTAAATTCGGGATCCTCCGTGACGAGGACGTAAGCGGAGGAATTTGAGAGGAGGCTCCGAGTCACCATGAGTTTTTTCTAAGTAGGCTTCAAAGTCTGCATAAATTACTTAATTATATTTTATTTCCTTACGGTGATTTTTGAATTTGAGGTATCGCTCGTCGGGAAATGAAGCAAGGAACGCGTCTTTGCTAACTAAAGAGCAAAGAACTTTATGTTGATTCAATTGCTCCATCGAGTACTTGTGCGTAAAGCATTTCTTGCAGATGTAGATACGAGTTTTATGTTTTGTCAACTGTTTACGTACAAGTTGTTCAAAGTTCTTGATCCAGCAATAATGGTAACTGAAAGGTACGGGGGTTGAGAGACATAGTAGGTCGGTGCGGTCCTCTTTTTCCGGGTCGGCAACTTTAATTGGGTAAACTGTATACTTATTACTGTTAGACACCAAACTCTCATGGAGCCCAAATACCGAAACCGATACGTTGTTCCTTTTCTCGAATTTGATAATATCATCTATGCTCGTGGGGAATCGAACGACCGAGAAATCGTAATGATGGAGTATATCTACATATTTTTCCGGACGATATTTATCGTTCTCATCCTTCGGGACGAACTTTGCCAACATTGCGAAGAAGAAACAATCGATATATTCACCGTTATTTACATTAACAACATTGTTCGTTCGAAACGGAAGCTTAACGTACGTTCCTCCTCGATGTAACGCGTAATAGCGGTTGACACGTAGCTCCATACCCTGTATCTTCTTCAGCACCCACCCGGATCCGTTCATGTGAAAATCGAATGACTCTTTATTGATCTTGGCCCTGAACTTTTCATAATACTCGTCCAGATCCGTTGACGCGAAAACAGCTTCGTTTTTAGTCTTGAATTTTTTCAACTGCATTCCTTCCTTGTCCTTATCGTCAGCTTTCTCGTACTCGGCGTACACTAGTATATTTACCTTCAATGCCTCGTCGGTGAGTTCTTCTTTAATTTTTCCAATCACGAGATCTTTAGCTGTTAGTAGGTAGTCATTGATGATGAGAATCTCCGGTTGGAGGTTCGTGATGAAAAATGTTTTCAACCTGCTTTGACAAGCAGTCTCGACTTGAACTATCGGTACTTTAGTCTCAAACAAATTTCTTATGTGACTTGCAGATTCTTCATGTTTTTCTCTTTTATGGTATGATATTTTGCACGTGTCACAATATTCTTGATTCTCATCGTTGTTGTCATCTGCAAATGATGAGGTGTCCTTCATGGTGGACATCTTTTTAATGTGTTCGGGAGATTGCTCATGATTCTCTCCCTCCGCATAAAACTCATCACAAAGATCACAATGGATGAGCGCGTTGTGCTCCTGTTTAATATACGTTTCATCGTTGATACCCTCCTCCTTCTTAATTTGTTCCGCGCAGTGTTCGTGCTTTTCACCTTGTTTATAAAATTCATCACAAATATCACATTGGATGAGCGCGTTGTGCTCCTGTTTAATATATGTTTCATCGTTGATACCCTCCTCCTTCTTAATTTGTTCCGCACCATGTTCCAACCTTGTTTCACCTTGTTTATAAAATTCATCACAAATATCACATTGGATGAAAGTTTCAACATTCTGTTCTTGAGCAGCCATGATAAAGATACTATTTTAAGCTCAAAGTCTTCCGAGTCGATCAGAAAAGGGAATCTACACTATCTTTACGTTTGCTAGATTCTGTTCACTGAAAAGATTTCAGAGCGAACAAGTGAATACTATTATAAGCTCAAGGCTTTCTGATTTTGTCACAACAGAAAATCTACACTTTCTTTCAGTTTGTAATATTTTGTTCACTGAGGAAATTTCAGAGGGAACAAGTGATACTACTTTATGCTCTAAGTTTTCGGAGTTTGACACAACAGAGAATCTATACTATCTTTACGTTTGCTAGATTCTGTTCATCGAAAAGATTTTAGAGTGAACATGTGAATACTATTATAAGCTTGACAGGATCTTGAGACAGGAAACAAATGGATAAAAACTGTTATTACTGATTTTGATGCGTGGCTAGACAGGCCTCATGGTTGCCCAGACTTTTACATGACCCAATTTTTATCGGGTCATGGGAGCTTTGGCACCTATCTCGAGAAGAGAAAATTAACAACTACTCCACTATGTTCCTGCAGAGAATTAGACACGCCAGAACACACTTTTTTTAGCTGTACTTTGATTAAGGATAAATTAACTAATTTAAGTAAAGAACTAAGAATTATTGTAAATAAAAATAATTTATTAGAAACTATGATTAGTAATAAGGACAACTGGCACAAAGGCTATATATATATAAAAACAATCTTAGAACTTAAAATTAAATACTTCAAGGAAATAGAAAATAACTTACATGTAAATAATCCACATTCCCCCGATGTAATAACTACAGATGGTTCCGGGGCATCTTCCCCTGGTCCTTTATAATATAGACTTAAGATATTATTTCTCATGTACTCCTTATTCTTAGAGACTATAATTATCATATATAAATCTAACAAGGGCGATAGAGATATCTACCGATAATTTCCGTCCTATTCAAATGTAAATAATTTTATCAACACCATGTAAACAATTATTATATGCACACTCATTTATTTTGTATCACATTAAAACTGAATAAAGTCAGATGGGGAATGTCCCTGAAGAAGAAAAAAAAAATGATTTACCTCAAAGTAAATATAGTAGTATTTGTTAATCACCAAACTCGGTTTCACTCGGGCAAACTGTGTAGTCATAATTTGTAGTAGTAATATAAAACTACGCTTTTATACAAGTGGGAAAAATTAACAATTCTAGTCAGGGAACGTATAAATAGTGTCGAGGAAGTGTGATCGATCATTTCAAAACAAGAACTCGTCAAGTTTGGACGCTCCAACCCTCAAATCACAATCGATTAGAGCGATGAACACCTTGGACACGGTATATGAGGCTCTCTCTTTCAAGATTCCAGGAATACGAGCAGAGCTTTTGAACAAGTTTGCCAGACTCCTTTTTCCTGACAAGTTGTTCAACCATCTTAAACTCAGCTCAATAGACACTTCCGATCCCGTCGGGTGTTATGGGTTAGTTGAGATAACGGAAAGATTTTGCCATCTCCTAGAACGTGTCGCAGACGAGCATGAAATAATGTACTTCTTAAAGCAGGGGTACAAGAAAGTAGACGAACGGGACTGGAAGATATGCAGACTTTTGAGTGCGATTCGCATAGTATTATACACCAGAGAGAGGAGAGCGGCTCTCTATAGTAAAGATTTCGTATAAATAGTATGCATTCTCTTCTCAGTATCGCAAGGAAAAAATCATGATTGATAAAATAATTCTCATCACCAACATCATTGCTGTAGTTGGAGTGAATTCCACAACGGTAGCGGAAAACTCATCCGAAGCAAACATCACAATGTGCCCGGTCTGTCCGGAAATCAAATGCGCACCCTCTACCTTGACGGACGTTCTTCTATTCATCTTGAGTTTACTGGCGCTTATTTGCTCCGCTCCGTACCTGTACTCTAAGTACATATCATCCGACTGCAAGTTCCGTTTCATCAGGATGGCCCGGAAAAATAACAATCGGAAAGTTGATGATATTAGTGTTGGTTTAAAGTTCGGAGAAGGAGAAGGAATCGATGTTTGTGGCTGACAACCCTCACGTTCTTAGAACACGCACGTTTTCTGAATGTGTACGTTTTCTAAACGCGTTTGCGTTTTCTGAACGCGTTTGCGTTTGCGTTTTCTGAACGCGTTTGCGTTTGCGTTTTCTGAACGCATTTGCGTTTGCGTTTTCTGAACGCGTTTGCGTTTTCTGAACGCGTTTGCGTTTTCTAAACGCAAACTGTTTTAAACTGTAACTTTAACTGTAAATATCCAACAAAAATATCCACAAAAAAATAATAAAATTTTTTGATTCATCAAACTGAACATTGCAATATCCAATCCCAGTCGCTCATCGCAAAACATAAGGTTCCCGTACGCATTTCCAAGCGCACACTACTAAAAAATGAAAATTACCGAATCAGACCCTAATCTCCAGTCTCCGATACCAGGCCCATACTGTAAGATACGGTCTTTCGAAGCCGAAAATTTTACAAGTCCGAAATCTCGAAAACGAAAAATCGTATCGAAAGTCGGTCAGTACAGTTTTCCGACCTTCGAAAGTCGAAAAGAATCGCATCGATCTGCAACGGATCGGAGGAGGGTGATTTTCCGAAAATTTTTCAATTTCCCGGATCAGACCCTAATCTACAGTATCCGATACCAGGCCCATACTGTAAGATACGGTCTTCCGAAACCGAAAATTTTTACAATTCCGAAAATCCGAATTTTTTGCACAATCTGGCAACACTGTATAAAAAATTAACTAATTTCTCGCCCCATCTGGCAACACTGTAAAATGCGATGTTGCAAAATTTCACCAATAAATAAATCATTTATTTAAGTGCACCATCCGGCAACGATGCTGCGCCATCTTGAAAAATACACCATTGCATAAACCGCAGATTGAAGGGGCTACTTTACACGATTGCATAACCCGATTGTTGAAGGGGCAACGTGCAATACTTTTACTTTACAGCGTTGCCACATTGAACAATAATCCCTATACAACACTGTAATTTAATTCGTATTTTTCTGCACCATCATGCAACGCTGTACGATTTTTATTGGATTTTTTTCGCGGTCAAGTTCCCATATTCTCCCTACTCTTATTAGCTACTAATCTCTAACTAATAATCACCATCTCTTCTTCCTTGAGGGTCCGAGGGCGAAATCTGTTTAAGATTTTCTCAAGCATTTCGATATTTCAAGTAATAAATGTCAAATTCTGCTATCTATATTGCGCTTTTGCCTTTTCCGAAATGAGGTTGGTTATATTGTTGGTAGGTTGATAACAAATGATACAAGAGTACAGTTTGATTTTCGGTACCCACCAACCAACTATTTGATGCTAGAATGCAATTTACCCATCAGACACCCGGCCCAAGTAGCATTTCTCAACGGAAATATCGCGAGATTTCGAAATTAAATTGCGATTTTTTTACGATTTTATTGGCCATAAAATCGCTAGGATCATCAACATCTGGGCGATGATCCTCGATCTTTTCGCGATTTTATTGCGATTTTATCGCATAAGATCGAATATAATCGCTAAGATGTTTAAGATCCTAGCGATTTTATCGCCGATAAAATATCCAAAAGATGGGGTTGGCGCTGTCTGCCGACCTCCGCCAGATTCAGCCGTCAGGTCCTTTTCCGAGGATGAGCGTAAAATCCCCGGAGCCTTCGCAGGGATTCGGACCCGAGTCGCAGCGGTAGCAGGCCAGCACATTGCCACTAGGCTATGGTCACTAAGTGGTTAATGAGTGCGAATTAAAGCCTCTTAGGTGGATCGGCGCTTCGCAACATTACAACTTTTGTCATTGCGTAGACTGACACCGAGTTTTCATTGGAATTTTTTTATTTTCCCTCCTCTGTATTTTATTTCATACCTTCAAATAGGGTTGGTAAAATAAAGTTCTATTGGTAATCTCATCATTCTGTCTCTGTAAAATTACCTATAATAGGGAGATGGCAAAGTTACCGATGGACCTTGGTAAAAACGCCAATATTTTTATCGACTGTGGTAGAATTACCGACATAAAATGGTAAAGTTACCGGGAATTGAATAATAATAAAAGTGGTATTCTTACCTGAAAAAATCAGTAAAAATACCGGTTTTTAGGTAAGCTTGCCAGTCTGTCTTGGTAAACATTAACAATAATTGGTAAAAAAAGAGATGGAAAAGGTACTAACGGACCTTGGTAAAAACGGCGGCGGCGGCGGCATAGAAACATCTTTCATAAGCGTCATTCATGCGTTAGTGGGCGTTGATGAAAAATTGTAATTTATTGCAATTTTATCTCTGTAAAATCGCGTTCGATAAAATCGAAATTTTATTTCAATTTATTGCAATTTTTCTACCGATAATATTGCGATGAATCGCTCGATAAATTCACGATTTTATTGCAATTTATCGCGATTTTTTATCCGATAATATTGTAATAAATCACGACGTCGATAAAATCGCGATACATTCTCCGATTAAATCGCAATTCAGCACGATCACTGCTACTCGGGTAAACGGGTTTCACACAGTTCTTCACTAGAATTCAGTAAATTTTATATGGACTCAATAATGTCAGAATGAATTAAGTTCTTCTCAAGAACGCTTAAAATTTAAGCTAATAAACTGGTCACGTTACCCCAAAAAGCTGGACAGTCTATGGATAGTATCGATAAATGGCTATCCACTTTATCTAGACGTGAAATATTAGTGCAGAAATAATTAATAATCCAAATGAGAATTATTGGTGGTATTACCTAAATCCAAAAAAATTCCTTACATTATTTGTAGGAAAGAAGGGCTATAAATGAGCAGAAATCAGAATGAATTTCGCGGTCGCCCAACAGTTTGACAAACTGGCAAATTATATGAATTAAACTCTCACCATCCATCTGTGTATGATTTATCTGATTTCGACGGGAGTATGCGATTTATCTTGTATGCGATATATCTGCCCCCGTTACTGAAATCTGGTAATCAAGTTGTGTCCTTGTTTGTGAGTTTTTATTCCACATTATTCACATTTGTTCTTCTGGAAAGTTTCTTTCTTCACCCACGACTAAACACTAAAAAAGTAAATAACATACTTCATGTTCATTTTTACTGTTGTAGAATAACTTTTGTGTTCGACTGAAAACCATTCCATGCGGGCACAAAGCTATACATATTTCAAACTCTTGAAATCCTCGAAATATGACCTACATTCCGTCTCATTCTATCAATGTGTGAACTCTGGAAATAACTCTGTCTGAGCTAAGCCGCTAACACACGTGCACTCCGAATGTACATTCTGGCCCATTGCGTATGCGCGGGCATCGAGAATGTTCCTCATTTTGATCTCTTGAACAACTATAAGTTACAGGAATGAGTAAAAGATCGTCGCGGGTATCTTCTTCTTCTCGTCAAACTGTACATTCTTTTCCGAGAGAATGATGAGTGTACATTCGCGATGCCCGCGCATGCGCAGTAGGCCAGAAGGTACATTTGGAGTGTACCTGTGTAAGCGGCTTTAGGCAGGAACTTCACTTTCCATCTCTCTAGCACGACTTGAGCCATCGTGAAACCTAACCTTGCTAGTTCACCATTAACCTCCGCTAATTTGTTTTAAGTAGATAATATTCTGATTTCTTGACACATTTTAGTGATTGAGTGTCATACTAAGACAGTGTACCTATACTGCCTAACTTTTACACTTAGCACCAAAATCGTCTGCATGCAGGAGAAAACACGGATGCCAGAACTGGGATCTAGAACGCTGGAACAAATCACACTCAACCGAAGGGGCGCCGAGGCGAAAGAGACGAAGATACACACACTCGATCTCTTTTTAAAAAGGGGGGGTAGCTCCACCAGCGGAAGTATGAATTTTTGGGGAAAAAGGGGCGAGGAGCCTTCCGCTGCTCCTCGAAGCGAAAAGTAAGTAGGGGACAGTGACAAAACAAACTACACTTCTTGACAATTTCGACGACACTTTTATTCTATACTTTCGATAGACTCATCACACTAAGAACAGAAAGAATCAGAACACCATCAGAACCACACTCGAAACTCTCTCAAACCTACACGCGGCTTCCGCGCGGAGTACGTTTAGACACGGCGTAGCGGGCCGATTCGCGGCCTGGCCAGGATCGCTGGTGAGCTAAAACGAGACTGATTTCAGAGATTTTCTGAAAATTGCGAGGAGCGTCGCTTTAGCCTCCCTTCTCTCCTGCGACCCAATCCTCCGAGCCAATCAGGGCCTTACACGGGACACTGATTTTCCGGGCTGACTGCGTTCTCATGGGAACCGAGGAGTGTTAAATTGTGGGGAAAAAGGTGAACATCCGCACTGTTACTCACTTATCCATTTTATTCTTTAAACTTCGTTAACAAGGTCAGCACAAAGGAAACGACGCCATGAGGCAGGTCGATCAAACATACATAAGGTTCCAAATTCGGCCACCAGAGGGCAGCATTTGCTAGGACATGACACAGCTTTAACACACCCCCTTAATCCCTGCTAAAAATGTTCCGTGTGGATGATTTCCATGAAGTTGATTTCCATGAAAAAATGACACGGAAAAATGGAACAGGAAATATTTCCATGTGGCTGATTTCCATGTGGCTTATTTCCATGAAAATTTTTCATGGAAACGAAATCATTTCCGTGAAAATTTTTCATGGAAAAGAAATCATTTCCGTGACAATTTTTCATGGAAACAAAACCATTTGCATAAAAATGATCACAAGAAGGTTTCAGTACCATCCAAATTGCTCACGGAAATTAAATAAATCTTAGAATCAAGACAAAGGAGACAAGCGTCCCAATGGGAGCACATGATATTTAGACCATGCAGACATGCTCAGTAAAATAGAAAATGAACAAACAACACTCACCAACTCGCTCAAATCTGTAATCCACTGGGTCAGAAAAATCCACTTGAAGACAATAAATCCAAATTTCCGATTAGAACTGGTGCAGGTACGAAGGAACTTTTGAAAACACGATGAGTGCATTGTAAAAATATCTAAAGCACTCTTTAACGTAAGAGAAAAATTAGCACCATGATTTAATAGCTGATCAATACAGAACACCACTCTCAGAAAAGCACTGACACAACACGATTTTTCAGTTTAGTTTTAGAGGAGAAAGCATTTTTCAAAAGATGCGACATCATAGATCCACAGCTTAAATAATTTCACGATTTACTACGATCATTGATGATATTAAGGTAGCCATCGATTCTCTACCCGACGTTCCTTCCACACATGACAGGAAACATCTACAGGCATAGAGCAAATGGCACTGAGCAGCAATGTACATCTGATAAGGCAAGCTCCTGGAAGTGTCGATCTGCAAAAATACAAAGCGGGAGACAGATCATCAAATTGATCTACCTATGGTTAATGGCCGTCCTTGGAGACAGACAATAAACTACGTAACAATATATCAACCACCTTTTGATAACAGAACGAATTTAAAATGAGAGCAAGACCCTTCCTTATGGAGGGAGGGCCAAGAAACATTTAAAAACGGAACATTTTACTACTTACAAGTCTGAGCCACTGAATAAAATACATTCCACCAGTCAATAAAATTTTAAATTTTGAATGTTGATGGATAACCTGATTGCCAGTATACATTATTGAGTTGAAACATCTGATACGTAAAGCGGTTCATTCTTATAGAAGCTTTCGTAAGTAGTTCCAGATAGGTACTTTAAAATTAGACACCGGTCAAATGTAGTACAAGAGAGGAAATGGGTGCAACAAAACTTTAATTGTCCTTGATTCTTTTGAAGACACAAGGAAAATGCAGGCAGTATGAGGATGTTCCAACAGACTACCTATAGCACTCGCCTGCAAGAGTTGGGAAGTTTCTACTTGTGATGAAGTCCGCGGATAATAAGATTTGCACTTAGAGAGTGCAACAGAAGATCCACCATCTTGATTCTGGTCTTTCCCTTCAATGCTAAATAGATGAAAGATTATCTCCCTTCCCACGGAAGGAGTGGATAGATTTATTAGACGTAGACTCTTCGATCAACTTCGTAACCACGGTTAGGAATAGCACATGGTAGTAAATGCATTCGCAAACCAAGAGAATAGAATTCGAGATTACCTCGCTCGTTAGAAAATATCGACTGAATCGTAAATCGGCAAAGAAAATTAAACTCGAGTTACTCGATCAGTATAGCTTGACATGACATGTGTAATGTAAGTACAAGGTGACAGGCTCATACCATACTTAGGTGTGTCCGTCGTCAAGAAGTGAAAGAGAGATAATTTACCTGTGTTCGATGAAACTAAGTATAGTCAAGTAGACGCCGATAATACAATCGATTCTTCGTTAAGAATCATGAAAAGTAGATCAAATTAAGTTTTCATTTTTAAATTCACGGCATGGCATGGCCTGGCTGGCTGGGTGGATTGAATTGAACAATGGTCCGGAGTTCCGAGTGCGAGTTGGACATCGAACAGTTGGACGAGGGACCATTCCGCGGTTCCGCATTTTGCCTTTTTATCGAGGTTGAGTATGAAAATGAGTGAAAATCAGCCGCCATAATGATTATAGAGAGCCAGTTTTTGTATTTTAATCCTTTTGAAAACATTTGCCTGATAATTATTTAGATAATAAATACAACCCTGGAAGTATCGGCAAGGAACGATTATTCCAGGAACTAGGAACATCTTCCCAAAAGTTAGGTTATATTTATCTCTCACATCACCTCAAGTAAGTAATTTAATGAATAATTTTTCACTTTCACACCTTTCACAAAAGAATCAAGGACAATTAAAGTTTTGTTGCACCCATTTCCTCTCTTATACTACATTTGACCGGTGTCTAATTTTAAAGTACCTATCTGGAACTACTTACGAAAGCTTCTATAAGAATGAACCGCTCTACGTATCAGATGTTTCAACTCAATAATGTATACTGGCAATCAGGTTATCCATCAACATTCAAAATTTAAAATTTTATTGACTGGTGGAATGTATTTTATTCAGTGGCTCAGACTTGTAAGTAGTAAAATGTTCCGTTTTTAAATGTTTCTTGGCCCTCCCTCCATAAGGAAGGGTCTTGCTCTCATTTTAAATTCGTTCTGTTATCAAAAGGTGGTTGATATATTGTTACGTAGTTTATTGTCTGTCTCCAAGGACGGCCATTAACCATAGGTAGATCAATTTGATGATCTGTCTCCCGCTTTGTATTTTTGCAGATCGACACTTCCAGGAGCTTGCCTTATCAGATGTACATTGCTGCTCAGTGCCATTTGCTCTATGCCTGTAGATGTTTCCTGTCATGTGTGGAAGGAACGTCGGGTAGAGAATCGATGGCTACCTTAATATCATCAATGATCGTGGTAAATCGTGAAATTATTTAAGCTGTGGATCTATGATGTCGCATCTTTTGAAAAATGCTTTCTCCTCTAAAACTAAACTGAAAAATCGTGTTGTGTCAGTGCTTTTCTGAGAGTGGTGTTCTGTATTGATCAGCTATTAAATCATGGTGCTAATTTTTCTCTTACGTTAAAGAGTGCTTTAGATATTTTTACAATGCACTCATCGTGTTTTCAAAAGTTCCTTCGTACCTGCACCAGTTCTAATCGGAAATTTGGATTTATTGTCTTCAAGTGGATTTTTCTGACCCAGTGGATTACAGATTTGAGCGAGTTGGTGAGTGTTGTTCGTTCAGTTTCTATTTTATTGAGTATGTCTGCATGACAGATGTCATCCATTATTACTTTGCATGATGCATATTTAGCTGAAAGATTCTCTTTACACATGCCTAGTGGAAGATACATGTGTGTTTAGAACTGCTAACATGCGAACTTTGAAAAACAACGCTGCTATGATATAGAAAATCCTACAAGTCCAAGAAGGTCTATGCGCTGATATCAATTACATACTGATATATACCCGTCAAACAAGTTCCCATGGCTGTCATAGATGGCCTTCCCACAAAGTATGTCTGAAAGGGTGGCCCTAATTTTTATCAAGGAGCTTTGAGTACACCATGTACTTTTTAAGATTATTGTGCTTATTATTGCTTTCACTTGAGTGTAGATGTAAGTACATACTAAGCTTTTATCCATCATACATTTTGGCACATATCTTTAATTATTGAGCTTCATAAAATTTCAGGTACTTGATTTTCAGGGGCTGAGATCGAAATCATATCATTAAAAAAAATTGGTTCCAGCAATTCTTTTCAAATTCTTTACAAAAAAATTTAGAGGATTTTATAACTGAAGATGAAAACATAACATGCTAAACACTACCTCCTGATGAAAAAGTACTTAAGTGATGACCAAAATTGAGACTTTTTTCGATCACCCTGATATGGGGATCTTCTTCACCTCCTTTCTAAACATACGCCTGAGAAGAAAAAATTTGACTGCTAATGCAACCCGCAACAATGATCGTATAGCTCTTCTTTCGGTTTTTTCCTTTTTCCCTTCATTCCCCCCCCCTTCCAAAACTTAAGATTTTTCCTTTCCATGTCATAATCAGCCCATAGTACAGAAGTTTTCAAAAATGATTGGAATTCACGAAATTTCATTTTATGAAGTTACATATAAAATCTTGCATCTCTGGTTTGAACCGTATACCGAGTATAATTCCTTGGCGCGCACCTTGCGGAGCGCCTTCAACATCGTTGTTATGCTTCAAACGCGACACTCACGCTCCGATGTGTAATTTTCGCATTTTGCGCATGTCGGAGCGTATGTCCAGTTTAGAATTCCCCAAAAATTGAAAGATTTTAAAGCCGCGAAATTCATGTTTAAATCCGCAATTTTTATTTCCATGCCGAACTGAGAAGGGGATTTTCAATTCCATGAAGGCTTGATGGAAATGACTTGGTCTCCGTGTGAGTTGCATGGAAGTGTTATGAGTTCCATGTCGAGCTCACAAGGAAATATTTTCATTTCCATGAAGACTTGATGGAAATGACTTGGTTTCCGTGTGAGTTGCATGGAAACGTTATGATTTCCATGTCGAGCTCACAAGGAAATGTTTTCATTTCCATGACGGCTTGATGGAAATGACTTGGTTTCCATGTGAGTTTCATGGAAACGTTATGATTTCCATGTCGAAGGACATGGAAGTCAGACGATTTCCATGAAATCACATGGAAATCGGGTCATTTCCACGTGAATCCACATGGAACATTTTTAGCAGGGATCTAGTAATGGATTGTGTTTAATTTAAACTAAAAGGAGTTAATAGATACAAATTGGTTCAAAATTGAGTGAGTACGTCAGTGCATGGCAGAGGTATTGAAGAACAGAGTTTAGTGTAGCGAGTACTGACTCAGGAAAGAAAATAAAAGAAAAAATGGATTCATTTGCACAAATTGACAAGACACGCCCCTTTAATCTAGCATTTGAAGAGAGAGACCAAAAAAAAGCTTGATGACACAAAAGAAAAATGTATTAAAAATAAAAGTATAAGAGCTTTATTTTAGGATCATGTTAGTCAGAATGCGATGCTGTGGAGCAGGCAACGCTTTGGTAAGCAGATCAGCAACTAATTCTGCGCTAGGAATGTATGCAATTTGAATTTGATTTTTTGCAACTCTGTGCCTGATAAAATGATATTTGTTGCTGATATATGTTTGGTTCGTTTATGAAACATTTCATTTTTGGTTAATCTGTGAGCACTTTGGTTATCATTATTTAACACAATAGGGCGGTCACAAGAAAAAAGTTCATTTAAAATATTTTTAAGAAAGATTGCCTCTTTGGCTGCTAGAGTCATAGCTACGTACTCAGCTTCTGTACTGCTAAAAGCAATACATTCTTGCTTTTTAGCTTCCCAGGAAATTGGGCCTTGAGCATACATGAAAACATTCCCGCTAAAAGATTTGCGGTCAAGGGCATTATTTCCCCAGTCTGAATCTGAGAATCCTGTCAAATTGTCTGTACTTTTGGTGTAAATAATACTTAGGTCAATTGTTCCTTTAAGATATTTAAGAACGCATTGCGCAGCTTTCCAATGCTGTAAGTTATAACAAGTATTAAAATGGCTTAAGTAGCTGCAGGTAAAAGCGATATCTGGCCTAGTGTTTACAGCTAAGTACATTAAAAATCCTATGAGGGATTGATAGGGAACATCAGGTAAACTTACTTTGTTGGGCTCTAGGGACAACTTATGCTCCATAGGCGTTTTCATTGATTTTGCATCAGTCATGTTAAAGTGTTGAAGCAGATCTTTTATGAAAGGAGCTTGATTGATTTTGATCATGTTTTTCGACTGTTCAATGTTTAAATCTAAGCAGGACTTGGCCAGACCCAAGTCTTTGATACTGAAAGTCGTTTCTAAATTTATTTTTAATGAGCAAGTTTCCTGGTCATCATTGGAGAATACACGAAAATCATCAACATGAAGGGCAATTAACGTACAGGAATCATAATTTTTCATTCTGAAATATAAACAAGGTTCCGGTTCTGATTTTGTGTAACCTAATTCAGTTAGTTTTGAGAATACTTTCTCATTCCAAACTCTGGACGATTGCTTCAGGCCATATAAGGCTTTCTTTAAGAGACAAACCTTTTTCCTGTCTCCTGAAACAAATCCTTCATCCCTAGTAGCACATCTTGTAATATAATTCGTAAAAAAAAAATTAAAACTGGTAAATTTTACGAGTACGAAAGATGTACGCAAAAGAACTCGTAATTAATCAGAGTCTGAGAACTTAACGTAAAAAATTTGTGATCAAAGACGTAAAAAAAACTGGGGGATTGAACTGAAATCTGTACGTAAAAATATCGCGATTTTTTTTCGTGTAGAAAATCAGGAAAAAAAATGTCTGAACGGAAAATTCGCTGAATTGACCGAACAGGAAATACCTCTGTAGTTTTTATGACAAGGAATTTAAGCAAAAAATTCTAATGTCCCCTAAGGATTGTTTGTAAAAAAAAGTATACCTAGCCCGAAAACTGGATACAAAAACACATTGTTCTGAACGAATAAGCCAGAGTTTTTAAAAGTTCGAGAAGATTTTAATGACTTATCTTCAATAAAATAGTTAAGAAATTTTTATAAAAAATTGATGCATGTTAATAATATTTAAGAAAAGAAAAAGAAAAAAAGGGGGACATATTATTAAAATGTACATAAGTTTTTTCACATATTCCTGAACAACAAAGGTACTTTTGAAAGTAGGTATACCATCTTTAAAATATCCATGATAAATATTAGTTTTTACCCTTATCCAGTTTTTCCAAATTCAAAAAATATTCCGCAATTCGTTCTCACGCATATTCAACAATAAAAATATTCACTTATACAGCGCAAATTCGCCCCTCTAACACAGAAGCCTCGTTTGCTCAGTAAGTAGCGCATTCGATTCCTGATAGGCAAGTCCCAGGTTCAATTCCCGACAGGTAGATAATAATTTGAAAGCTGATCTCAAGGAGGATTAATTGACTACAGATTTAGATAGGGAAAAAGTCAATTTTTTCTTTACGGTTTATCATTTTAATCAATTTAAGGAAGCAAGAGTTTTTTTTCGCATAACTTTTTATGTAAAGAAACTCGACCTTTTTATGTAAAAAATCTTCTATTCTTTACGAATTATTGTTATAAAAAAGACTACATCGGCATTTCATTTTTGGTCTATTTTACGTCTTTTTTTTACGAATTTTTTTTGGTAAAATTTACGTCTTTGTGCTACTAAGGCAGGTTGCTCCATGTAGATTACCTCTCTCAGGTCGCCATTCAAAAAGGCTAAATTAACATCTAACTGATGGACAGTTAGACCCAGCTGAGCTGAAAGTGCAATTAATAACAATCTAAGGGAGGACTTATTAATAACAGGAGCGAAGGTGTCTGTGTAGTCTACGCCAAAACGTTGTGTAAAACCTTTGGCTACAAGCCTGGCTTTCAATTTCGGGTTATTCGAATTTGGTTCTTTGACTTTGAACACCCACTTACACTTAACAATATTTTCAAGCTGTGGTCTATCAACGAGCACCCAGGTGGAGTTTTCATGCAATGATGTGATTTCTTCTTGCATGGCAGCTTGCCATTTGGAGCTGTCATCACTTTTGATGGCTTGCTGGTACGATTGAGGGGTCTCCTCCACACACAGTGTTACAAAATCAGGAAAAGTTTTGGGTTTTCGATCACGGACCGGAAATCGTCGCACTTCATTAATCGAACTTCTCTGAACTTCAATCTCAGGGTTTTCGCGCACATCATCCTGAACTTCAACATTTTCACGCACTTGATTTTCACGACTCACGGGCATTTTTGATACTTTGATTTCAGGAATTTCAAATTCAGCATACTCATGAGCTTTTGGTTCCGGACCAGGTCCAGCCCACATAGCACAGAATCTTATGTCAATACTGATACATATTGTTGGATGTTGACATGATATCATCAACACTAATGCAGTATGATATTAAGATTGTCAGTTAAAAGGTATACCGCGTCAGCATGAATATAACACTGATACCTTCAATATATCAAACAACAGTATTGAGTCAATGCTGACGAGGTAAAAAAAAAATAACACGAAAAGAAATTAACACGAAAAAATGAAAAAAAAAAAATATAGGAAGAAAAAGAAGCCTAAGAAAACACGGTGTTAATCAAAGTTATGATGAAAGTCGAGCCGCGCACTGATGCTATGCATGCTATAACAGCCTTAACAGGCGTGATTTTAACCCGGAACACCATCAGCTCCTTGTGGTTCAATGGCAGAATACTGGGCTAGGAATTCCGCGGTTCGGGTTCAAATCCACCTGAGGGCGTCCGGGTATTTTACGCTACTAAACGTCGCAGGACATCAAGTAAGTGGTTTATAATATTCAATACTTGTATACTTGTGTAATTCATGTTTCAAATGTAATACATGTGTAGTACTATGAAAATGACGGTCATCGTCTGAACTTTCATATCTACTTGACAGAGTGCGCTGAGTGTACAGACGTGTCAGTGTTAAGGTAGTAACGCATACATATTGTCGGTGTCCTGCAGTGTTCTGATGACCTTGTCATAACCCTGATTTCCATATGAAATCAACCTTTTCGGCCAATACTGTAACAATATTTTGACAGCTCCAAATCAGTAACTAATAAATACTGGCATAGTCTTGATATAATATTAAATCAGGATACATCAGCATTTTATAAATACTGACACTACTGACGTGTCAGTACTATTGTAGTATTATATCAATATTCTGTGCTATGTGGGAGGCTGGGATTTTTCCGGACTATTTTCGATGAACTGAACATCGATGCCGTAGGTGACTTTTCCAGGTTTCTTCACGTCATATAAGCGATAGCCTTTAGTGTTTTCCGCGTATCCTACCATGATGAATTCTTCGGCTCTTGGGACGAATTTCTTCATCAGAGCCTTTGGGATGGGCTTGAATGCTTTTGAGCCAAAAACTCGAAGGTGGCTCACATCAACTTTCTTGCCTGACCAGGCTTCTTCAGGCGTCATATTCATGACAGCAGCTGTTGGAGAGCGATTCTTGAGATATATGGCGCACATCACCGCTTCTCCCCAGAATTTCACATCAAGTCCTGAGTCTAAAAGCATGCAACGAGCTTTTTCAATGATTGTGCGGTTTGTCCGCTCAGAAACTCCATTCTGAGCCGGTGTGTATGGAACAGTTCTTTGGATGAGGATACCATTTTCTTTGAAAAATTCTTCAAAACGTTTGTTGCAGTACTCTGTTCCATTGTCAGACCGTAATATCTTGATTTTACAATCAGACTGATTTTCAATCAAGGTCTTGAAATCTTTAAATTTGACAAACGCTTCATCTTTACGCTTCAACAAATAACCAAAAGTTTTGCGGATTAAGTCGTCAGTAAACATCAGTAGGTATCGTGCTCCACCATGGGTTGAAGTCATCGGACCTGCAATGTCGGTGTGCCCGATTTCCAATTTCTTGGTGGCGCGGGTACCTTTTCTGCACCTTGATGCAAGTTTATGGGTTAATTTCCCGCGGATGCAACATTCACACTGGATATCACCAGAGTTTGGGAAGTTGATACCAGTTGATAGTTGCCGCATGCGGTTTAGGCAACGACCATTCATGTGCCCAAGCCTACGATGCCAAATTTGCCTATCCACAGCAAGACTAGCAAATTGCAGAGTTGTTTTAGACGAAATTGCAGATGGACTTACTTCAGAACAATTCACTTGGAACTTGTAGAGTCCATTGACTTTTGGCACTTATCAGGCTTACCATTGATGCTGACTGCATTTTTGTCGTAGATTTTACAACAGCGATCTTCAAAGACAGCAATTAAATTTCTTTCTGTTAGTTTTCCAACAGACAAAAGGTTGGTGGAGAGCTTTTGGACCAAGAGAGCGTCAGTGATGGTTCTTTGACCACAACCTTAGAGAATAAGACCTATGTTTCCTTTGCCGATACACTCTACTGAATCCTGAGATGCCAGGTGGATATCTGTGCTGAAAGTATGGTTAACATTAGAGAAAATGTTTTTATTTCCGCACATGTGAGAACTTGCGCCCGAATCAATAACCCATTCGTTTGATAAGAGGGCGTTAGCTGAAAAGGCGCTAGCGTACCAAAGTTTCTCACCGCTGCTTTTTTCGGATTTAGTGTTGTCGGTAACATTAGCTTCTTTGTCGCCATTGTAAGCCTTCTTATTGGCTTTCAATTTACGGCATTCAGAGGCCAAATGACCAGGTTTTTTGCAATAGTTACACTTTAATTTATGCTTACCTTCTTTAGATTTGATTATTGTTGAATCAGACTGCTTCTGTTTGTCATGGGAAGATTTCTGTTTCATTTTGGAGTAAAAAGCTACAGTGTCTTCTGATATTTCTCTGTCGTTGAGGCGTAGTTCAACAGAGCACAAACGTTCAGTCAGCGTTTTGAGGGTTCGCTGTGCTTTCGGCATGAACTCCCATGCATTTACAAACTCAAAGTAGTCTGAAGGTAAGCTGTTCAAGACTCTATTGACAAAAAGTGAATCTGGTAATTTAACTTTATCTTCCTTCCATGTTTCATCTTGCAGTTCTATCCAAATGGATTCTAAACGTGAAATGCGTTTAGCGACACCGTCAGCTGGATTCATCGTTTTAACACTAAAAAGGTCATTGAACAAGCTATCTTGTCGTTGCTCAGATTTTTGTTCATAGACGCTGCATAATTTTGTCCACATTTCTGAACTTGAATGACGCATGTTGATGAGTTGACGCACAGGCGCAGTCGTGCTACTCAAAATAATCTGTTGCGCTCCGTACTCCAATTTCTCATACCTTTCTAGTTCTAAGTCGTACTTAGTGACATCTTCAGCTTTGGCCGTAAGGTCTAACTCTCGGGGAGGTTTGACTTTCCCCTCGACAACACTCATCATGCCTTTGCTTTTTAGAAGGAAGAGGACTTGAAATTTCCAATCTACCCAATTCTTCTGGCCTTCCAACTTGTCTATCTTGAGCTTAAAAGATTCCATGATTCAGGTGACGCAGAATGGAGGCAGTAAAACAAACAAAAGAAGTGGCGGAAAAATGAATAAGAGTACTGAGTACCTGCTAAGGATTGCAAAATCTCATAAGGGTTCTTGAGGAGAGCAAGGTTGCAGCTTTGAGCTTAGAGGTTAGACTTGTAGGCTTGCAGTACACATTGTCGAGATACAGGCAATTTTACAGCGGACGTACCAATTGAGTTCGCACTTGATGGCATACAAGACCATGCTGGATTGAAACATCAAAACACGGACTTGTTCAACACTTTCCACATACGGGAGCCGTTAATTTGTCATCGACAGAACGGGGATGAACGAAGCCGCGGAAAGCAAGAGCACGCATACATTATTACGCGACCTCGATACTATTAGCGAGTAGTCGGATCTGCTGAGCCCAGAACCTGTTAAATTGTGGGGAAAAAGGTGAACATCCGCACTGTTACTCAGTTATCCATTTTATTCTTTAAACTTCGTTAACAAGGTCAGCACAAAGGAAACGACGCCATGAGGCAGGTCGATCAAACATACATAAGGTTCCAAATTGGGCCACCAGAGGGCAGCATTTGCTAGGACATGACACAGCTTTAACAAGGAGCGAAGACTCTGTATGACATCACTTTGTCTCATCCTTGCAATTTTCAGCTGATCTATTGTCTGGACAGGAAACACAGAGCACAGTTTCTAACCGCGATGCTTGTTTTTCCCATGCAGGCAGAAACTCAGACTCTGCGTCTTAGTAATACGGTTTTACAGGTGATTAATTGAGTTTACTCAGCGACCCCTCCCCAACTTTTTAGTGGATTCTACCGCTCGAATCCATTGCATCCCTCTTAGTTCTTCAGACGCCGTCCCCGGTGCGGCGTCGGGACTAAAAATTGCGGCAGGGTCACGGACCAGACACAATCAGCTGATCGAAAAATACTCGGCAGGCAGTAATCCCAACAAGCACTCCGCGAGGAAGTCGCGAGTTGGTATTACACGACATACAGGGTTATCCAAAAGCCACTGATCACCCCTGTAACTTTTTTCCAAATTGAGATAGAAGTTTGAAACTTTGGGAATGTTCCTCGGTTTAAGGTAGCAACTTTTTGGTCCCCCCAAAATTTTGGGGGGCGGGGGCTAACTTTTTTTATTTTCAAAGAGCAACCCCCCCCTTTGTGATACCTCAATCGAAAGATAATGAAAAAAGAAAATTTTTGGCGCAAACCGCAGGTCAAAATGTTCATTTTTGACAAAATGGCGGCCGGTCAAAGTTCAAAATGGCAGAAATTTGACATATCTGTTGTTTATAGACGGATTGGTGTGAAACTCGGAATCCTAGGGTTTTTCGAGATGAGAAAAACGATTCTGGCATTGGTTTTCCAGAAAAGTCAGTCCTTTTCAAAATGGCGGCCTCGAGCGGGAAGTAAATATTTGGGCTGCATATCGTTGGATTTGCATGAAACTTGGTATCTGGGGGTATTTTGGCACAAAAAGAACGAATCTTTCATTGGATATCTGAAATTTTGACAAATTCCAAAATGGCGGCGGAAAAATTGCGGTAAATCAGTTTTACGGCTCTTTACCGATGGATTTGCATAAAATTCGATATCCTGGCGGTTTTTGGCTGGATAAAAAGGAATCTTTCATTAGATTCTTGAAGTATCAAATAATTTCATGCTAATCCATCGGTAAAGAGCCGTAAAACTGATTTACCGCAATTTTTCCGCCGCCATTTTGGAATTTGTCAAAATTTCAGATATCCAATGAAAGATTCGTTCTTTTCGTGCCAAAATACCCCCAGATACCAAGTTTCATGCAAATCCAACGATATGCAGCCCAAATATCCACTTCCCGCTCGAGGCCGCCATTTTGACCGCCGCCATTTTGAAAAAGGACTGATTTTTCTGGAAAACCAATGCCAGAATCATTTTTCTCATCTCGAAAAATCCTAGGATTCCGAGTTTCACACCAATCCGTCTGTATACAACGGAGATGCCAAATTTCCGCCATTTTGAACTTTGACCGACCGCCATTATGTCAAAAATGAACATTTTGACCTGCGGTTTGCGCCAAAAATTTTCTTTTTTTATTATCTTTCGAATGAGGTATCACAAAGGGGGGGTTGCCATTTGAAAAAAAAGTTAGCCCCCGCCCCCCTTAAGGGGAGCCGCCCCCAAAATTTTGGGGGGACCAAAAAGTTGCTACCTTAAACCGAGGAACATTCCCAAAGTTTCAAACTTCTATCTCAATTTGGAAAAAAGTTACAGGGGTGGTCAGTGACTTTTGGATAACCCTGTATAACATGATGGGTAACAGTGAGCGCAGAACAATGAAAATGCTGAGTCTGCAATGGTCTTGACTCGGTTGGCTAGCAGATGCAGCTGCATAATGAGAGAAAAAATCAGCACCTTGTTGCCTCGATGACGGAATATATAGCCTTTTCAGACATATTTCACCTCAAACATTTAACTATTTTAGAAATGTTCTTAGTGCCAAGTGGTGGATCGTAGAGTTGAGACTTGCATTAAAATCGGCGTCGTCATAATCGGGATTAGAACCCACGCCTCGAGATGGAGTTGCAATCTGAGGTCCAGTACTTTACCACCAGACCAGCCAGGCTTGACCTAGAAGGGCCCCTAAATTGAATATCTTAAATATCGCAGGCCTCTGAGTTCGTAATATGTTTGTTTATTGACGGATTCTCATAATATTTTACCAGAATTTATTATTTTTTCTTTCATCATGTAATTTATGTTTCAAATTCTTTATTAATTATACTCAAGATATTCATATTCATGTATTTCAAATTTTCATTTTTTTATTTTTTTTAACTCTCTCTTTTTTAACCCTCTCTTTTATTTTTCTTTTTCTTTTAACCAAATTACTGTTTTTTATAATTGCGTCTTTTTCCGGTTTTGATTATTTGGGCCTTTTTCTAGTTTAAATTTTTGTCGATGTATTTATGCTATTTATTTATTTATTTATTTTTTCAACTCGGAATAGAGGGAGCACTTCCGGTACAAGTATTACTGTATTACTGACGGGCCACACGCCAAAGTCAGTAACACATACTATATCTTGCTTGAATAAAAGTAAATGTTATTTTAAAGTAATAAATTAAAACATTAAAAAAAACATTTAAAAAAAAATTGAATTTTCAGTGAAATCAAAAAATTACTCGATATTAAGAAACGACCTGACAATACTTGACGTGCTTATGACGACGGACTTCTGCATTGAATGAAGCAGGTAACTATCTATTCCAAGGTCTCGAAGATGTTAACTAAACTTTTTGGAACTATCCTCGTCACTGACGTTATAAGGGGCTTCATGCAAACAATGTTCAGGTTCCATAATCGCTTCATTTCTGCAGCTAAAGGCAGATATTTTACCATCTTTTCTTGATACTTCAGCTCCAAGTTATGATTATTAGGGATGCTAATATCAATGATGTAGGCGGTGCGATCTCGCTTATCAACAATCACTATGTCCGGCCTGTTTGCCATGATGGTTTTATCGGTTAAGATCGGGTTAACCCAATAGAGCCGGAAGCGCTGATTCTCCAGGACTGTGGCTGGGCAATAGGGTTCAGAAATCACATAAATCTCGATCCTTGGCCAGCGCTAGATGTATGATTTTAGCCAAGTTCCCTGCTAAAAATTTCTCATGGGAATTTCACTCAGGCTGTTTTGGGCAGGGGAATAATTCCCCTGAGAGGTGGCTCTCGTGAGAAGTGGCTCCCATGAGAGGTGGCTCCCATGGGAAGTTCCCTAGTCCGTGCCCAAAATGCCGTCTCCATTAGCAGAGCCATAGAAAAAAAAGATTAAGGATTAAACGCGAAAATTAATTCGTACTATTATTGGCGTGACATGTTTTGGACATGAAAGAAATTCTTTACTACTGTGCAAATTTCCGCAGTGCGGTCATTCCCAAGCGGTCTCCCATCTAAGTACTAACTACGCCCGACGTTACTTAACCCTCGTGATCGCCCGAGTGCCGCTGCCGTGGAGCTCCGGTGGCTCACGTGTGTTTGAGGGAAAAGCAAGCATAAACATCCCCAGCGCCGCGCCGCGTTGTTTTCATGATGGAAAGCAACGATATTCTTGAAAAGAGGGTTATGCAAAACGGCCAAAAAGTGACCCCGCGGGGATTGTACGAAACTTTGTGGGATGATTGTATAGGTCATTTTGGGCCCGCATCTGGCTGCTTTTAGGCGAAAACCGCAGGGAAACAGCGTTGCCATTTTTTAAAGTCGTAACCTTCAAACACCCATAACTTTCGCAAAAATGCAGTTACAGAGCTCGTATTTATACCAAAAAATGCGGAAAATTTTGTTCTATCGACCAACGCAAAGGAAATTTTTATTTGAGTCCACTGTTGCCACGTTTTGGCCATTTTTTTAATTTTCATAATGATTAAAAATCACGTTATCGCCTAAAAGTGTGTTTGCAGTTGGTGGGGATTGAATAAAAACCTGTCGGAATTATTGTTCGTTCGATTTCGCATCCATTGATATGTTATACTTTTCTGAGAGGCTTAGGGAATCCAAGTTACAGCGATTTAAAAATTCGGCAACACGCCCGACGCCCGATTTTGACGCTCGTTAAGGTACGTTTCGCGACTCCGTGTTGAAGGAGAACGCCTAGATAAAACAAAATTCGAAGAGCCAGTTCATGTTTTACGCTTTTTTGAAACTTTCACGTCATTTTTAGAAATTCAAGTAGCGGCGGTGTTGCCGGTTTTCGATATTGTATCGATATCAAGATCGATGGATCTAGGTCCCTTTCCAAAACTAATCATCAGACCGCTCGGGTGATTCGGTAGCCTTAAATTTCGATACCTCGTTATTGTCGGACACCAGTGCCGTTGCAAAGAGATAGAAGAAACCATCGATTCGATAAATCGACAATTCCAACTACAGAATAAGGCTGGACGTGATTTAATGAGTGATACATTTTTTTTGTGATTGCGGCGGCGGTTTCCTTGAAAACTGGCAACCCCGCCTCTACGCGAATTCCGACGGAAATTAGGCGACGTTGTTAACATCATGTCGCAAATGGTCACTTTAGGATAAACTATGTAGCTAGACGTGATTAAATGAGTGCTACTTTCAATTGTGATCGCAGCGGTGGTTTTCATTGAAAACCGGCAACACCGCCGCTGCTTGAATTTCTAAAAATGACGTGAAAGTTTCAAAAAAGCGTAAAACATGAACTGGCTCTTCGAATTTTGTTTTATCTAGGCGTTCTCCTTCAACACGGAGTCGCGAAACGTACCTTAACGAGCGTCAAAATCGGGCGTCGGGCGTGTTGCCGAATTTTTAAATCGCTGTAACTTGGATTCCCTAAGCCTCTCAGAAAAGTATAACATATCAATGGATGCGAAATCGAACGAACAATAATTCCGACAGGTTTTTATTCAATCCCCACCAACTGCAAACACACTTTTAGGCGATAACGTGATTTTTAATCATTATGAAAATTAAAAAAATGGCCAAAACGTGGCAACAGTGGACTCAAATAAAAATTTCCTTTGCGTTGGTCGATAGAACAAAATTTTCCGCATTTTTTGGTATAAATACGAGCTCTGTAACTGCATTTTTGCGAAAGTTATGGGTGTTTGAAGGTTACGACTTTAAAAAATGGCAACGCTGTTTCCCTGCGGTTTTCGCCTAAAAGCAGCCAGATGCGGGCCCAAAATGACCTATACAATCATCCCACAAAGTTTCGTACAATCCCCGCGGGGTCACTTTTTGGCCGTTTTGCATAACCCTCTTTCTACATTACGCAGTTTCAAAGAAACAAAAATAATAAAAAATTAGATCAATTTTTGGAGAGAAAGAAGTGGATAACACATGGATCAAAAAAAAAAAGTATATACAGGGTGAGCGAAAAGTCCCCGACCCCCCCTCTAACTTTTGAACGAATTGAGCTAAGGAAATGAAACTTTGGGAATGTTCCTATCTCAAAGGGGACCATCTTTTGAGGGGGTCAAAATTTTGGTCCCCCCTCAGGGGGGGACAGGGGCCACCAACTTTTTTTTTTCAAATGGCAACCCCTATCTTGTGATACCTCATTCGAAAGAGCATCAAAAACTAAGAATTTTGGCGCAAACCGCAGATCAATATCTCAATTTTTGACCGAGTTATGATAGGTCAAAGGTCAAATTTGACCTATTTTCAAAAAATCATAACTCCGGTTCAAATTATCGTAAAGAAAAAAATAAAACGGGAAAATTTACCAAATTGTGTTCGCTTTTACGTAAAAATTGCAGAAATCACTTCGATTTAATTTTAAGAGGGGCTCGGACCCCCAAATACGTCAATTCAAAGGTCATTCAATTTTCCCGCGAAATAAGCCAATTTCCTCTGGATTTGCCTCCACATTATCTCAGTAAGGTCAAAATCAGTTCAACATTACGTTGGCAAGTCCCCAAATTTCGGGAAAAGTTAAAAAAACGAAATTTAAACGGTCAAATTTAATCACCTTAAATTTCGTTTTTTTAACTTTTCCCGAAATTTGGGGACTTGCCAACGTAATGTTGAACTGATTTTGACCTTACTGAGATAATGTGGAGGCAAATCCAGAGGAAATTGGCTTATTTCGCGGAAAATTGAATGACCTTTGAATTGACGTATTTGGGGGTCCGAGCCCCCTCTTAAAATTAAATCGAAGTGATTTCTGCAATTTTTACGTAAAAGCGAACACAATTTGGTAAATTTTCCCGTTTTATTTTTTTCTTTACGATAATTTGAACCGGAGTTATGATTTTTTGAAAATAGGTCAAATTTGACCTTTGACCTATCATAACTCGGTCAAAAATTGAGATATTGATCTGCGGTTTGCGCCAAAATTCTTAGTTTTTGATGCTCTTTCGAATGAGGTATCACAAGATAGGGGTTGCCATTTGAAAAAAAAAAGTTGGTGGGCCCCTGTCCCCCCCTGAGGGGGGGACCAAAATTTTGACCCCCTCAAAAGATGGTCCCCTTTGAGATAGGAACATTCCCAAAGTTTCATTTCCTTAGCTCAATTCGTTCAAAAGTTAGAGGGGGGGTCGGGGACTTTTCGCTCACCCTGTATAGTTATTATAACGAAGAAAAATAAATGAATGAAATTGAATGAAATTGAATGAAATAAAATAAACAAGAAAGTTAAATAAATTAACCTGAATAAATTAATACATTGAATAGATTGTAATAAATGAATGAATAAAATAAAAAAAGATTAATATAAATAAATAAATCAAATCAAATAAAGTAGATTAAAATAAACAATTCATAAGTAGAATAAAATGTAATTTCATAAAGAAATAAAATATGTTGAATTATTTATATAAAATAGTAGTAGTGTATCGAATTTATTTGGCTCCAAAGCATCTTTTTGGCTGTAACGCACCTGAAAAATATTATGAAAATAAATCAATAAGTAAAAAAATCAATAAATAAAAAACCAATAAATTAAAAAAATCAATAAATAAAAAAATCAACAAATAAATAAAATGGATTGAAAAATAAATAAAGTAAAAAAATACAAAAACAACCGATAAGCCGGAGGTCCGCCAACCAAATCTTAAAAAGCTACGGGACGCGCGGGGACGGAGGGACGGGACTGAAGACCCAGACTCCCATGGGTGCACAGGTCCCTAATCATCAGGTGCCCTATTCATTTCCTTGGGAGCACAGGGGATCCCCTGTCATTCCTTGGGGAGCACAGGGGCTTTCTTTCCTATTCCTCAAGGAAGCAGATGTGATCTCTTGTGCAGCCCCAGGGGAAATAATTTTATCAGGGTATGACTTATAATGCATCTAAAGTAGATAAAGACGTAGTGTTTTGTCGCACAGTATCCGTTCCCAAGTTCGGTGACGTCTTCATAGGACGCTGTAAGGTCCTGTATGCAGTTCCCATGAATATAGTTCTGTGATGCTCCACTGTGGTGGACTGCAGTCACATGGGCCCGTGGCATTTTCCCGGAAGTTCAATGATAATCCACGGGACACCGTGAGAGGTCCCGCGAGAGCACATATACGGGTCACATATCGACGGTGAAAATCGGCAATCACATAACTCGGTTTGCATCGTCGCATTCTTCCTGTCATACTTTATTTTTTAAGTGGAAAACTACTCAACGGCAATTCTTTAAAACTGTCATGATTTTTCTTCTCAATGCGAAGAAAATTCTGCAAAAACTTCAAGAAATAATATCAATTTGTTCTCCTATAAAAAAAAATACGTAGAGGCGGAGATTTTCAGACACCGCAAACGAGTTATGTGATTGCCGATTTTCACCGTCGATATACACTCTCATGGGAGCGCACGGGTCACATGTTAGCTCCCCTGTCCATTCCCCAGGGGAGCACATGTAATGTCGTGTCATTCCCCTGAGAGCACATGTAATCACATGTCATTCCCCTGGGAGCGCATGTGATCACATGCCGTTCTCGTGAGAGCACATGTGATCACATGCCATTCCCGTGCGAGCGCAAGTGATCACATGTCATTCCCATGAGAAAGTTTTAGCAGGGTTATTATGCCCCCTGGTAAAAATGGCAAGTGTTAGGTCAGTGGATTTTCCACTGAGGTCAGTGCAATTTGCTCTGAGGTCAGTTCAGTTTTCTCTGACGTATGTGTTAAAGCACTTACCCAAGAAGTCAGCACTGAGGTAAGAGGCACTGACGTCGGGAGAACGACTTACCTAAGTGCAGAGATTTCTCTGAGGTAAGCGGGACTGAGGTCAGGACTTGGTTCAGAAGGTAAGTCTCTGACATCAGTCTTAATCGAACCGCACTCACTCCCAAAAAGTAGAGATGGCTCCCCTTTCCCCCACTCTATTTCATTTTCGTGGGGGAATATTTCCTCGGGATACGGGGACCACAAACTTTATCTTACAGAGATGCATATTTCCTCGGAGGGGGGATTTTTTACGAGGGAAGAAAAACTTGTTTAGGTAGCCACACTCTTGAATAATTTGTTTTACCTTCTTCAGTTATGATGGCACTGAAATAATTAAAACACAAAAAAAAATGAGATCGGTAAAAATATTATCACCGCTATAATATGTATTTAGATGTATTTATTTAAGGATTATTATATTTTTAACTTAAGAGTTTTTCTTTAAAAAAAATTGTTTTAAATTTGATTTTGATTTTTTTCAGTTTTCACTCTTTTTAAAATGTTTCAGTCTTAATTTTTTTTTAAAACTGTCCCAATTTTTTTGTAATTCTTTTCCATTTTTTTTACTCCTTTACTTTCAATTTTTGTACCTGCTAATTTATATTTTTTGTAACATTTCAACTTCAATTATTTTTTTCACATCCTTAGCTAAAAGGTTGAATTTTAATGCGTTCCATTTTTTCCCCCAAAGAAACATAACTAATAAAACTTCATTTACATGTTGATTGATTAAAAAAGAATAATAAAAAAAATTGAGTATCGGATTCAAATTCAAAGACAAAATCATTATTTGCTGGCAAAATTACTCCAATGGGGGCCCTGAAATGACAAAATCACGTCCCAAACACTTACACGCGCAGGTAGTGTAGTGGTTCAGTCGCTAGGTCAATCGCCGGAATTAAGCTACGTCGGGCGTAGTTAGTACTTAGATTGGAGACCGCATGGGAACGAGTGTTATCCACTGAAAGTTGTGATAAATACTTGTGATTGAATACTCACAGCATCCCTCCCTGGTCGTTAAATAGTGAATTAACCGCACCTGGCCGATCGGTAATTAACTAAATTTTTGCCTCTACAGTATTTCTGGGAGTTTCCTCTCCGCTTACGTCAGAGACACTTAGGTCAGTGCCACTTACATCAGAGGCACTTGCCTTTGGAACAGACCTAACACTGACGTTGCAGATCAGCGCCCGGCAGCACTGACATCAGTGTTTAGGTCTGTTCCAAAGGCAAGTGCTACTGATCTGAGCACTTGCCATTTTTATCGGGGTTGTGAAATTAATTAAGTTTCATTCTTATCCTATTCATTGCTGTCGAGCGATGATGCCGCATCATTTGAAATATACATTTTTCTTCTCCAGGTAAAAATAAACCGAAAAATGGTGTTGTGTCAGTGCTTTTCTGAGAGTTCTGTTCTGTATTAAATTGATCAGCTATTAAATCATGGTGCTAATTTTTCTCTTACGATAAAGAGTGCTTAAGATTTGTTTACAATACTCCCATAGTGTTTTCAAGTGTTCCTCCGCACTAATACTAGTTCTATTGGAAAGAGCGACGCCAAGAATGGCACAATTAAGGCCAGCGGGGATTTTTCTGAAACCGGGCCCAAACGATGCCTTATGATACCCTAAAACTCTGGTTAAAATTTTTACTTGAGTATATATGCACGATTTTTGAGAAATGAGGGGGCAAAGTTGCCAAATCGCCATCATTCTGGACAGCATTTCTACAGCAAAAAGACGGGGAAAATGGACGAAAAAGTTACACCTTTGATGCGTTTCGGATGTAATTGTTCTTATTGGGCCCCCAAGCATTTAACTGTGTTCAGTTTCAAAAATGTCGGTCGCACATTGGTCCAAAATGGGGAGAAATCGTCGACAAATCCGGATTCTTTGTAGAATTTTTAAAAATGGAAATAAAATTGTCGGTCTGCTGCAGTTTTCATAGCTAACAATGTTCTTATCGGTCCTCAATGCATGAAATTGTGTTCAGTTTCACAAATTTTCATTGCACAGTGGTCAAAAATGAGGGAATTAGTGGACAAATTAAGATCCTCTGTGAAACTTTTTAAAAATGAAGTGAAACTGTTGGTCCCCTGTAGAGTTTAGATCCCGAAAAAAATGCATGTATTTAATTTTTTTAATTATTACTACATGTCAGACCGTATGGTTTATAAAACGTTGTTTTAGAATAGACTTTGTAGCATTAACTCAATAAAATATGCAAACTTTTAGAAATTTAAAAAAAAGAAGGAACAATGGAGAGAAAAACTTACAATAAGATTTAAACAGTCCATAAAAGAATTTAAAGCATTTTTCCGGGATCTAAACTCTACTGGGGACCAACAGTTTCACTTCATTTTTAAAAGTTTCACAGAGGATCTTAATTTGTCCACTAATTCCCTCATATTTGACCACTGTGCGATGTAAATTTGTGACGCTGAACACAATTTCATGCATTGAGGACCGATAAGAACGTTGTTAGCTATGAAAACTGCAGCGGACCGACAATTTTATTTTCATTTTTAAAAATTCTACAAAGAATCCTGATTTGTCGACGATTTCTCCCCATTTTGGACCACTGTGCGACCAACATTTTTGAAACTGAACACAGTTAAATGCTTGGGGACCCAATAAGAACAATTACATCCGAAACGCATCAATGGTGTAACTTTTTCGTCCATTTCCCCCTTCTTTTTGCTGTAGAAATGCTGTCCAGAATGATGGCGATTTGGCAACTTTGCCCCTCATTTCTCAAAACACGTGCGTATACTCAAGCTACGCCGATTTTGCCCCCCCCCCCTGGATTCGGCCCAAACTTCGCTCAGATGTTGTACTAAACGTCCCCGATGCTTGAGCAAAATTTCAGCTCCCTCGGATAATTAGGGGGGAGGGGGCAGGGGGGCAAAGTTGCAATTTTTTTAAAACTTTAAAAATCGATATCTCGCGAACGGATTGAGTGTAAGTGTTGCGGTTTGCGCTAAAAAACTTCAAAAAATATTCTTTACAAGATTAATAATGCTGTTTGCAATGTTGCGTAATTTATTGCGGTCATAAATCGATTTTTTCGATTTTGAAGGTTCGACTTTTTTTCGTTTTCCGTCTCTCCTCTCTTTGGAATCGTTGCTACGTGAATAAAAACCTGTTGAAGTGATTTTCCATGAAATTCTGCATCTACCACATTTTGTTTGATCTTGGGGAAACGATTCGTTCGTGAGTTATAGCGATTTTTCTGCGCGTTACCGGTTACGCGCGGGCGGCATATCGGCGGCGCTCCATCCCCCCCGGGCGAAGCAGAGGTTGTTTCACCGCTAGGGCCTTATATTCATGCTGTAGGCTGTAATTGCCCAATTGTGCTGTAGGCCCAAATTGTGCCAAAAAACGGTCGTTTTTGGCGTCGCTCTTTGGATTCGTTGTTGTCAAGTGGATTATCCTGACCCAGTGGATTACAGATTCGAGCAAGTTGGTGAGTGTTCTTTGTTAATTTTCTATTTTATTGAGCATGTTTGCATGACACATGCACGCCTACAAATAGGGTAGTCGCCACGACTAACCCTGTAATTAGGGGGGTACGTAATCGGAACACCCACAGGTAGTCGCACGACTATACAGGGTGTTTCAAACCACACGTACCAGGCCTTTTTCTCGATTGGTTTAGGTCGTACGAAGTCGGAGACCGCGGGGTTGAATAGGGAATTGACCCCAAGGAATCCGAATTTCGTAGTCCCGAAACCCCCCCCCCCCACTCCCCCTTGGGGGGTAAAGGGGGGGGTCACGATGCTAAAAGTCACAGTTTCCGACCGAATGGGCCTGTTGCATGCAAGAGATACAGCCGTGCGAATAGACTTTTTAAAGGTTAAATGACACGAAAATTACGATGGTCACATTAAAAAAGTCTGAAATACACTCCTTACTGCGCAATTTGCGTTGTTAGGAACGCGCTTTTCCAAATTTCCCGCGTCTGGGTGCAGTTTTCTAATCACCGGAAACCAGCAAACGGCGGGCTCGGTGATTTCCGGAAGATGCCGAGTCGTTGTTGTTGTTGTTATTTTTTTCCTTCAGTTTGTTTAAAAACCCAACGTGATCTCTTATAGTCGTCCATATACGCTTTATGCGCTAAAAAAATCGATCAACTTTTAAATATCCAACGCAATCCTCCTACATTTCATTTCACGATATCACGAGCTCCGATTTTTAGGTTATGTTGTCAGTTTTAGTTGACCGGAAATAGCCGCGAGTTGCCGTTAATAGTTTCCGTTAGAAAACTGCCCCCAGACGCGGGAAATTTGAAAAAGCGCGTTCCTAACAACGCAAATTGCGCAGTAAGGAGTGCATTTCAGACTTTTTTAATGTGACCATTGTAATTTTCGTGTCATTTAATCCCTGAAAAGTCTATTCGCACGGCTATATCTCTTGCATGCAACAGGCCCATTGCGGATAGATCGCATCAGAATTGAAAAGCACGGAAAATTTCACGTGGAATTGACCCCTTAAAATCCAAAATCGGACCATCCGAGGCCCAAAAATGACCCCCTAAAAAGGGGGACAGTACCCCCCTCCATAATTTCTCTTTGGTCTCAAAATTGACGTAGATTCTCCAGAAAAAGAAAGTTTCGCGGGTAATCGGCCTCGAGAAATCCAAATTTCATGATCCCGAAGTTCCTCTAGCCCCCCTGGGGGGGGGGGGGTAAACGGGGGGGCCCAATTTTAAAAATCGGGGCTCCTTTCCGAATCGCAAATTGATTGCATCCAAATTGAGGAGCAGAACACATTTACATCTTAAGTGACTCCTAAGAGTTCTAATAGACCCCCTGAACGGCAGAAAGTAACCCCCTGAGGAAGGGGGCCTCACCCCCGCCAAAAATTTCTCAGGATTCCTCTTTGGTCGCAAAATTGACGTCGGTTCTCCAGAAAAACATGGTTTCCCATGTAATCGACCCCGAGGACTTTAAATTTCATGTTCCCTGAGCTCCTCGGGGTCGATTACATGGGAAACCATCTTTTTCTGGAGAACCGACGTCAATTTTGCGACCAAAGAGGAACCCTGAGAAATTTTTGGCAGGGGTGAGGCCCCCTTCCTCAGGGGGTTACTTTCTGCCGTTCAGGGGGTCAATTAGAACTCTTAGAAGTCACTTAAGATGTAAATGTGTTCTGCTCCTCAATTTGGATGCAATCAATTTGCGATTCGGAAAGGAGCCCCGATCTTTAAAATTGGGCCCCCCCCCGTTTAACCCCCAAGGGGGGCTAGAGGAGCTTCGAGACCATGAAATTTGGATTTCTCGAGGTCGATTACCTGGGAAACTGTCTTTTCCTGGAGAACTTACGTCAATTTTGAGACCAAAGAGAAATTATGGAGGGGGGGGGGGTACTGTCCCCCTCTTTAGGGAGTCATTTTTGGGCCTTGGATGGTCCGATTTTGGATTTTTAGGGGTCAATTTCACGTGAAATTTTTCCGTGCTTTTCAATTCTGATGCAATCTATCCGCAATTCGGTCGGGAACCGTGACTTTTAGCATCGTGACTCCCCCTTTACCCCCCAAGGGGGCGTGGGGGGGTTTCGGGACTACGAAATTCGGATTCCTTGGGGTCAATTCCCTATTCAACCCCGCGGTCTTCGACTTCGTGCGACCTGAACCAACCGAGAAAAAGGCCTGGTACGGGTGGTCTGAAACACCCTGTATGTATCTAGGTAGTGTGCGACTACCCTAGTTGTAGTTGTGCGATACCTGCGGGTATTCCATTTACGTACCCTTCTAGTCACAGTCCTAGAATCTTTTTTACCAGCGACTGTCACAGCTACTTTCTATTCTGCACTATTAATGTTCCAGCCTACACAATTAATTTTGCGGACGAGTTCCTGTATCATTCTTAAAACAATGCTTCTCAACCACATGGCCAAAAGACTCAGACCCAATTCCATCCACCCTTATTACAGATTTTCCCCCGGTTTAAATTTGAAAAGCATTCTGGGCATACCTACTGTGAAACGACAACTCTTTCACCCGTCAATTCAGTACTGACTTAAAGAAAGACATCATCACTGTTTATTCTCTGCCCCACTCTTTCATTGGCTAGTTAATTTATTACTTAGCGAGTACTTGAAACACCTTTTCCCTAGAAATTTTACAAATCGCACATCTGCAGTGCTGCTGGTGTTGCACTTATTTCATCTATTTTTAAGCACACCTGAAAGTTCTTTTTTATAATACCACTAGAACTTAAACAAGAATAAACCGCTCTAGGTACGTATCAGGTGTGCAAACTTCCCATTCAATGTATATTCAGTGGTGAATCAGGTTATTGCTATGACTTGGAAAAAGGACGAGGAAAAAATGCTATGCATCAACGAGGCAGAGGACGAACACACCATTCATGTAGGGAATCTAAGCCTGTATTGAATACAAGCAGCCAACCCGCGCTTCTCGCGGCACTATTGCAGCAAATAAATTTGTATACCTCATACTAGATGCTTATCACTTTTGATCTACTAATCATATTTTATCTTTCAAGTAATGAATAGAATAAGTATTGGAAATTCCAAGTTGATCAAGTATGCATTCATTTTCCCGCAAAATACACTCTGCTAACTCTACACAATGAGAAATATTCTGTTACTACATACATTGACAAATTTAGTTTGACGCAATTTGACTACAATTTTACAAACTTTTACAACGTAACAACTTTTTAACTTAGGCAATAACATAAGGCAATTCGCAATGGTGCAGGGTGCACATCTTCCCTTTTTTTACAAGTATTCAAAATCATCCACATGGTGCATTTCTTTGCAGAAATATTAAGAATGAATATATTTGAGGCAAATTACAGAACAGAGCAGACGCCTTTCTACCAGCTAAATAGTTGAAGATATGCACGATCTTGGCAATGTTGACCAGGGTATATGCTGTTTGGTCGGAAAGGTCCTCAATTTTGCTACATTGCTTCATGAGCTAAGTTGTTGGACATGCAACACCTGATCATCCCTTTTTTAGGTAGTTTCAAAATGTTGGGCACTTCAGCCACTTGGGGGCATTCAGTTTCAAAATTATGTATAACCGCTTGAGCTATACAACCGCGCTCTATCATATGAGTGATTTGACATGCATCAAAAACGTCCTAGTTTATTTTTCAATTTTCAAAAATTTGGAGCTCTTATGCCTGCTCTACCCCCGATTAAGGGCAGTTGAGATCAAAATTTTCAGTGGCCTCTTAGGCTAAGTTGAGGCCTTTAATACGCTGAATATGTATAGACATGTCAAACTCATCCTGTACTAGGTTTAGCTGCGATTTTCCAAAATTTTGACGCCTTAAGCCCCTCGGGGCAGTCTTTTTCGAAAATCATTTGTAACTTTACTTATGCAACTGCACTCGGTACTCTGACTCTTTGGACACGTCTTACTTACATGTTTGTGAATTTTTCGATTTTCAAAAATGTTGAGCCCTCAGCCGACCCCCATTATTAGGAACACTGGATGTCAAAATTTTCAGGAACCTTTGAAGTAATGTTGTTGCTCTTGATAAACTGAATTTTTTGACATGTCACAATCACATACTACCAAAGTATTGTTGTGACTTTCCAAAATTTAGGCCCTTTAGCCACTTGGGAGTAATGAATTTTGAAAATTGTTTTTAAAAGCCTACCCTTTTTAATAGTGATGTGTACTCGGAGTCTTTGGACGCGCCTCACTTTACATGTTTGTGGATTTTTCGATTTTCAAATATGTTGAGCCCTTAAAGTAGCCCTAGAAAATATCGTACTCCAGTCTGCAGGTAGTTCTGCGAAGATGTGCGTATAAAAGATGAGTATATTTTTGAAATGTCTTTTTCACCAGCTGCTCAATTTCGAAAAAAAAAATAAATAAAGTAAAAACGTTCCTGGGTGAGGGGGGGGGGGTGAATAAATATACGAGCAGTAAGCGTAGGTGACACAGAATGGATGCGAGCTGCGATCCGTAGAAAATAACTATGGAAACATAAGAAAGCTCAAAAACTTTCAGCAGCCGATAATCGGATGAAATATAGAAAGGCCCGCAGTGTTGCCGTTCATGGCATAGAACAGCGGGAATCAAGGGCCAACTACGCGCGCAGCTCACGGTATCCGACGGCCACCCGGAAACGGCCGCGACAGGAGATATACCCGCACTGCTACGTCTCTCTTTCCAACACACACGGGCTTACGGGAATATTCGCGACTTCCGACCGCGATTACTCGCGGACGGACGGGCGGATCGCGAAAAGCGAGCTTATTGCACCCCTCGGGGACAGTACCCGTCGAACGGCTAAGTTTGCACCGATTCCGACCGGTAGGAGTAGGGAGGCGAGCGTGATGGTTGAGTGAGTGATCAATGTATTTCCCTTTTATTAGTTAGATACAGGGTGCTCCGAAAGTCCAACCCCCCCCCCTCTAACTTTTGAACGGTTCGAGATAGAAAAATGAAACTTTGGGAATATTCCTATCTTAGAGGAGACCATCAAAATTTTGGTCTCCCCTCACGGGGGGACGGGGGCCCCCAGCCTTTGTTTTCAAAGGGCCACCCCTATCTTAAGATACTTCATTCGAAAGAACATAACAAACTAAGAATTTTGGCGTAAACTGTCGATCAATATCTTAATTTTTGACCGAGTTTTGATCGATCAAAGGTCAAATTTGACCTATTTTCAAAAAAATCATTACTCCGATTCAAATTATCGTTAAGAAAAAAAAATAAAACGGAAAAAGTTACCAAATTTTGTTAGCTTTTAAGTGAAAATTGCAGAAATCACTTCGAACTAATTATAAGGGGGGGGGGGGGGCTTCGGACCCCCAAATCCGTAAATTCAAAGGTCATTCAATTTTCCCGCGAAATAAGCCTATTTCTCCTAGATTTGCCTCCACATTATCTCAGTAAGGTCAAAATCACTTCAACGTCGCGTTGGCAAGTCCCCAAATTTCGGAAAAAGTTAAAAAAAAAAACAAAATATAAGGTGATTAAATTTCGTTTTTTTTTTTAACTTTTTCCGAAATTTGGGGACTTGCCAACGCAACGTTGAAGTGATTTTGACCTTACTGAGATAATGTGGTTGCAAATCTAGGGGAAATAGGCTTATTTCGCGGGAAAATTGAACGACCTTTGAATTTACGTATTTGGGGGTCCGAAGCCCCCCCTGTAACGAGGCAATCCCCCTTCTCTGCGAAGCAGGTCCAGGACATCAGAGGCACATACGTCCTCTGGTATAAGGTATGCCAACGTTACTTGAGGTGCCGGATAACTTCAGTGGGATGCCTGGATTCGGGCGCCATAGAAAAAATAATAAAGATGAGTGAAATCGAAATTGAGAGAGAGAAAATTTTAACTGGAAAGGGAATTTAGCAGAGTTCCGTCTGATGCTGCTCAGCTCGCGCACCACTACTTCACTACTTGCGTCAAAGGTTGAAAGCGTGTTTTCCAACTTACAAGTATTTATTTAATTTGAGATTTGTCAATAATTTCCACATATAATTAATTCTTAAAATTCTACAGGCATTCTGATCGAAACTCGAGGAAAAATGGTTCGGAAGGTAAATTAAAATGCATCTCTAAGATTTTACCAACCAAATCTAAGATCTACTACTTTTCTCAGTAAAACTCGCAGAGAGATGCAGCTGAACTCGCGCACCTCGCTCCGCGCTTTCCACCGAGGAAAGGCCGCTACTCTTAGATCACGTTTGCAGGGGTAATGCACCTCAGCTCGGGCACCACGTCCCACGCAACCGAAACCCAAGAGGTCCAAAGCTGGAGCAAATTTTCGGTAAAGCCTTATCCACCGTACCGCCTATTTGCTCTAACCGCAGACACACAAGCCAGAATCGCTAAGTAAGAGCATAGAATAAATAGACTACGTTAGTCTCTTTATTCTATGGTAAGAGGAGAAATGCGGGCTCACCTCGCCGCACCTTTGCCGCACCTCGATCGACGTACTAGATTACTCGCTTTAACAGTCTGCTGGATCGGAACAGCTGTCACCGGGCACGGCCGGGGACCCCACTGTTTTCCAAATTTTCAAAAAAACCACGGGCTCGAGTTCCGTTCCTTTCCTTAAGCATACACAATTTTCTTAAAAATATAAAATTTACATCATTGGCTTTGTCTTGACTTCTCTGATCGATCAATACAATTTGAATTTAAATTACATTTTTTTAAAATTTTAAAAATAATGGAAAATGTCCCATAATTGACAGAGTTGCCGCAGCGCTCCCTATTAGCGCGTCAGCTGATTTCTTCCTTGGCTCGCCGGCGCAGGCGCGACGATGCCAAGCGTGCTCGCTCGGGACTTATTCCTCGTTTTTTTTTCGACTACAGGGTTATTCAAAAGTTACGTACCACTGGCCATTACTTTAGTTCTAATTATGATATCGATTTGCGGTTTGTGGCGTCTTTCCTCATATCGAGGGGGAAACTTTTTAAGGTACTTTCCAGTTCTTCAGCCCCCCAGGGGGAGAGGGGGCGGGGAGCAACTCAAAAATTTCCAATGGCAACCCCTATCATGTGATACATCGTTAGAAAGAGCATGAAAAAAGAAAATTTTTGGCGCAAACCGGAAGTCAATCTGACCCCCCTATCAAAAGTTAGAGGGGTCCAAAGGTTATTTAGGGGTCCGTACCTTCATTTTTTAGAGTAGCTTCGGCGGCTCTTGGACATACCGTTTCTCTTTTCAAACGGTGCTCAAATACTCCAAGTCTGATACAGAAGTCTTCATATTGCCCCCGGGCCACCACAGCCCCTTCGTAGGGGGGGATGGGCTTGTTACAATGAAACGTTGCATTAAAATGCGAAAAGTCACAGAAGAGCTTCAAATTTAGCATCGAGTCCGGGTGGAACTTTTTCCCAATGTTAACGCAAACGTAGCCTGCGACTTGAAAGTGAGTTTTCAAAACTCTTAGCCCCCTGCGCCCCTCATTTTTGGTTGCAGAGCGGGTGAAAACCGGGAAATTCGCTACAAATAGTGCCCGAAACTAATGTTCAACTTGAGGAGGACCCTTGAAACGTTGCGATCAGTCGGAGCATTGAAATACAGGGACTGCCACCCGCTTAAAGTAGGGAAACATCCAAAACACCCCCGCTGCCCCCCTCATTTTTCGTTGCGCAGCGGGTAAAACCGGGAAAATCTCCAGAAATGATGCCCGAAACCACTGCAGAACTTGACGAGGACCCTTGGAACGTCGCTGCTAGTCGGAGGACTGCAATACAGGGACTGTCGCCCACTTTAAGGACGGAAACGTCCATAAACCCCCGCTGCCCCCCTCATTTTTCGTCGCGGAGCTCGTAAATACCGGGAAATTCGCCAGAAATGTTGCCCGAAACTACTGTCCAACTTAACGAGGACCCTTGAAACGTTGCGATTAGTCGGAGGACTGCAATACAGGGACTGCCACCCACTTTAAGGACGGAAACATCCATAAAACCCCCGCTGCCCCCCTCATTTTTCGTCGCGGAGCTCGTAAATACCGGGAAATTCGCCAGAAATGTTGCCCGAAACTACTGTCCAACCCGACGACGACGAGGACCCTTGAAACGATGCGATCAGTCGGAGCATTAAAATACAGGGACTGCCGCACACTTTAAGAACGGAAACATCCATAAAACCCCCGCTGCCCCACTCATTTTTCGTTTCGGAGCTGGTAAGAACCGGGAAATTCACCAGACATTGTGCCCGAAACTACTGTCTAATTTGAAGCGGACCCTTGAAACATTGCGACCAGTTGGAGAACTGCAATACAGGGACTGCCGCCCACTTTAAGGACGGAAACATCCATAAAACCCTCAATGCCCCCCTCATTTTTTGTCGTGGAGCTCGTAAATACCAGGAAATTAGCCAGAAATGTTGCCCAAACTACTGTTAAACTTGACGAGGACCCTTGAAACGTTGCGATCAGTCGGAGGACTGCAAAACAGGGACTGCGGGGGTTCTATAGATGTTTCCGTCCTTAAAGTGGGCGGCAGTCCCTGTATTGCAGTTCTCCAACTGGTCGCAACGTTTCAAGGGTCCGCTTCAAATGAGACAGTAGTTTCGGGCACAATGCCTGGTGAATTTCCCGGTTCTTACCAGCTCCGCGACGAAAAATGAGGGGGGCAGCGGGGGTTTTATGGACGTTTCCGTCCTTAAAGTGGGCGACAGTCCCTGTATTGCAGTCCTCCGACTAATCGCAACGTTTCAAGGGTCCTCGTTAAGTTGGACAGTAGTTTCGGGCAACATTTCTGGCGAATTTCCCGGTATTTACGAGCTCCGCGACGAAAAATGAGGGGGGCAGCGGGGGTTTATGGACGTTTCCGTCCTTAAAGTGGGCGACAGTCCCTGTATTGCAGTCCTCCGACTAGCAGCGACGTTCCAAGGGTCCTCGTCAAGTTCTGCAGTGGTTTCGGGCATCATTTCTGGAGATTTTCCCGGTTTTACCCGCTGCGCAACGAAAAATGAGGGGGGCAGCGGGGGTGTTTTGGATGTTTCCCTACTTTAAGCGGGTGGCAGTCCCTGTATTTTAATGCTCCGACTGATCGCAACGTTTCAAGGGTCCTCCTCAAGTTGAACATTAGTTTCGGGCACTATTTGTAGCGAATTTCCCGGTTTTCACCCGCTCTGCAACCAAAAATGAGGGGCGCAGGGGGCTAAGAGTTTTGAAAACTCACTTTCAAGTCGCAGGCTACGTTTGCGTTAACATTGGGAAAAAGTTCCACCCGGACTCGATGCTAAATTTGAAGCTCTTCTGTGACTTTTCGCATTTTAATGCAACGTTTCATTGTAACAAGCCCATCCCCCCCTACGAAGGGGCTGTGGTGGCCCGGGGGCAATATGAAGACTTCTGTATCAGACTTGGAGTATTTGAGCACCGTTTGAAAAGAGAAACGGTATGTCCAAGAGCCGCCGAAGCTACTCTAAAAAATGAAGGTACGGACCCCTAAATAACCTTTGGACCCCTCTAACTTTTGATAGGGGGGTCAGATTGACTTCCGGTTTGCGCCAAAAATTTTCTTTTTTCATGCTCTTTCTAACGATGTATCACATGATAGGGGTTGCCATTGGAAATTTTTGAGTTGCTCCCCGCCCCCTCTCCCCCTGGGGGGCTGAAGAACTGGAAAGTACCTTAAAAAGTTTCCCCCTCGATATGAGGAAAGACGCCACAAACCGCAAATCGATATCATAATTAGAACTAATGTTATGGCCAGTGGTGCGTAACTTTTGAATAACCCTGTATCTACAAACATAATCTTAAAAACGGGGGAAAAATTTCCCCGTTACACCCCCCACCCCCCTTATAATTGGTTCGAAGTGATTTCTGCACACTCAAAAAAAAAAAAAAATGTTACTTTAAGCTTGAGCAAGCTTGATTCAGCATGACGGGCGTCTTAAAAACGGGTACAAGCTTACAGCATGTTACGGGAACATAATCAAAAATGTTGAAGAAACATGATAGCCGTCATGTTAAATCAACATGACTGTCGTCACGTTGACTTAATATGCTGTCGTGTTGATTTAACATGACAATCATGTTGATTTAACATGACAGTCATGTTGATTTAACAGGACAATCATGTTGATATACGAGTACGTCAAATGCTACAAATTAAAATAAATTACGTTATTTTTATGAAAATTGAATCGTATTTTAATGTAGTTATACTTCCAATACTACTCTCAACCCAGAATCATCCCATACGACCTATCAAATTTTACCGACTTTTTCGGGATTTGAACGCGGGACCTACCTATTACAAGCGGAGTGTTCTACCAACCGAGCCATCCGGGCTTGTGGTTCCAAAAGACGAATTTTAAGTGTTTCCATATCCCACTGAATTACTTTTTCATTTTTTCCCCGTCTAAGTTGTGTGAAATGCATGCCGCATCATATTGTTAGGTTTTTCTTTTTTTCCATTCACTATTTACGAAAAGGAATTTACATTATGCACCATATAAAAATTAACAATTTATCAAGAACTATTTTTTTCTCATCCAACAACGATGTTTATTTTCTTCAGTGTTTACGATCGTCATTTTTATTCTTGTTTTATATCATGATAATAATTAATAATTAATAATATAAATAAATCAAACATTGAAAATAAAAAATATAATCAAATAATTAGAAACGTATGATTCTAAGAGCTTTAAACACACGAGCGAAAATGTTTTTGAACGAAGAATAATAAACTATCATCAACTTAAAAGTAATTATTTTTGTTTCATGTGTAAGTATTATTACCGTATTACCATTTATTTGTCATGGTGAGCGTTAATAGCGTTATTCGAGTCGATTTATTTTGTTTCCGAAAGTGTCTCAATTGTGTTTTTACCTTATCAATTGGGTATCCAGAAATTTTTTTAAGTAAATACTTTGGGACGTATTTCTTAAGAGACTTTTTCAGAATGTACCAACGAATGGTTTGAAAAGAGTAATAGTACTAGTTCTCTGAATAAAAAATAGGTTGAACGTTACTCGCAGTGAGTAGACAATCTTGTCTAAGTGTCAAGACTATCGAGTCAGGTGGCTTAGATGTCTAGCTTATGAAACGAAATCATGAATGGAGGGAGGGGAGGGAGGGGGAGGAGGGGAGGGAGATGAGGAGGAGGAGGGGGATGAGGAGGAGGGAAATGAGGAGGAGGGAGAGGAGGAGAACACGCCATCCCCCTTTTCAGTACGTAGATGATGTTTCAAGAGCACCACGGTACTCCTGAAACAATTAATATGAAAGCAAATGGTAACATAACACTGCATATCGACGGTGAAACTACCAAACCACGTATCTCGTTTGCGGTGTTTAAAAATCTACGCTCACATTTTATTTTTTTGAAGTAGACCAAATCAATATCATTCCTTGAAATTTTCACGGAATTTTCTCCGCACAAAGAGGAAAAATCACAGAAATTTTCAAGACGGGATGTTAAGTAGTTTTTCATTTATAAAATAAAGTATGACAGGAAGTCTGCGACGTCGCAAACCGAGATACGTGGTTTGGTAGTTTCACCGTCGATATGCTAATTCAACAAAATGTTAATGTTCTTTCAACCAAAGGAATGGTAAAACAACATGTGTAATGCAGTTTCAGTCTGACGTAATGCTAAATTTACATGAATTTGGTTGAATTAACATGCGTAATGTTACTCGAATATTACCGTCATGTTGATTCAACATGACAGGTAGAAGCATTCTCGGTCATGTTGATTCAACATGACGGCAAATGTAGAATTAAGTCAAACCATGTTGGGTTATGGGGAGTGCAGCCTATATCAACATAATTTCTGTGATGTCATTTCAACATGGCGGTTAATGCTATTTCGACATTTCCTTTTTTTTAGTGCAATTTTCACTTAAAAGCGAACGAAAGGAGGGGTTGCGATTTGGGCCGAAATCGGTCCCTCCACGCAATTGAATAATTTTTGGGTATTCAAATTGGCAGTTGACGGTGCATATTTGACGGAAAAAATCGAGTTTTGCCGATACTCACGTTTATTGGCTGAAAAACGGAGGCCTAAACATGGCACCAGAGCCGAAAATAGCTGAAATTTCGCGTTTTTCGCGGTTCTACCTAAGATTTCGACCTGGGCCCAAAGGCGACGGGTGATGAGCTTCGAATATTGTGTCAGGGACACTTAGACACGTGACATACTTGAATATGATCAACCGTCGCCTTTGGGCCCAACCTCAAAATCGAACTTTTCCAACTTTTTAGCCCGAAACAGCTAAAAATCCATGTTTATCGCGGTTCTACCTCGGATTTCGACCTGGTCCCAAAGGCTACGGGTGATGAGCTTCGAATATGGTGTCAAGGACACCTAGACACGTAACATACTTGAATATGATCAACTGTCGCCTTTGGGCCCAACCTCAAAATCGAACTTTTCCAACTTTTTAGCCCGAAACAGCTGAAAATCCATGTTTATCGCGGTTCTACCTCGGATTTCGACCTGGTCCCAAAGGCTACGGGTGATGAGCTTCGAATATGGTGTCAGGTACACCTGGACACGTAACATACTTGAATATGATCAACCGTCGCCTTTGGGCCCAACCTCAAAATTGAACTTTTCCAACTTTTTAGCCCGAAACAGCTGAAAATCCATGTTTATCGCGGTTCTACCTCAGATTTCCACCTGGGCCCAACGGCGACGGGTGATGAGCTTCGAATATGGTGTCAAGGACATCTAGACACGTAACATACTTGAATATGATCAACTGTCGCCTTTGGGCCCAACCTCAAAATCGAACTTTTCCGACTGTTTAGCCCGAAACAGCTGAAAATCCATGTTTATCGCGGTTCTACCTCGGATTTCGACCTGGGCCCAAAGGCTACGGGTGATGAGCTTCGAATATGGTGTCAGGGACACCTAGACACGTAACATACTTGAATATGATCACCCGTCTCCTTTGGGCCCAGGTCGAAATCTTAGGTAGAACCGCGAAAAACGCGAATATTCCCGGCTATTTTCGGCTTCGAAGCCATGTTTAGGCCCCCGTTTCGTCAACTGCCAAATACCCCAAAAATATTCCATTCCGTGGAGGGGCCGATTTCGGCCTAAATCGCAACCCCTCCTTCGGTAACTTTTTCCGCTTTATTTTTTTCTTAACGATAATTTGAACCGGAGTAATGACTTTTTGAAAAAAGGTCAAACCTGACCTTTGATCGATCATAATTTGGTCAATAATTAAGATATTGATCGACAGTTTACGCCAAAATTCTCAGTATTGGCGCGTATACGTAGTATACCGCCCTTGCGATCGTTTCGACTCCCCACTCGATGCAATAACCGAGTCCCTTAGTTCCTTACCGGAAAGTGACTACCGCGAACTTTTGAGATTTTCCAAAGCGTGTAAAAAGTTCACATATCCGTCAATAATTATGATTTAAAGTTTTTTCTCATTCTGAGGCTTTCTAGTTTATGTGTAATGAATACCAAGAGTCTACGTTACTTGTTTTTTTTAAAAAAGCCTAAGAATGCTCCGCGCTAATTTAAAATATGCATATATAAGCAGAGGCAAGCGAACTGATTCGAGGATCGCTGAGCAGTCCGGCACTCTTGGAATGAGAATTTCACTCCTCCGTTTTGTTCAAAACGTTGCTTTGACGGATCTCCACACCCCTGTTATGCTTTCCAAAATTTGGTACCACTGCTCTGATAGCCAGGGCCAGCCAGGGCAGCCGTAAGCGCAATCTGTGATGAGCCTTGAGACTCATTAGACCATTTGCTAAACGTGGCTCATACAGGAATTCACATAGCCCTCTCTTCCCCACGCTCCTGATCACTGCGTCGGCCTCCAGACGAACAATAGCTGATGAGGGTCGCCAGGAGCGGCCTGGATCCTCAGTCTCTCGCCCAATTACTTACGCTTAATTAACCATTTCACCGTCACGCTAGGATTCATCCATATTTCAAAAAAAAAAAAATTGTTTTGCGTGTATTTAGCAATTTTTTCCTTACTCTCCGTTAAAACACGAATTAAAAGAGGCCTCATTCATAAAAATCGGCCAAATAGAAGAGAAGTTACAGTATTCGAAATCCGAAGAAATCAACGAAACCTCGATTTCTCCATACAAAAAATAAAATGAAGGGAAAAAAAGAAATATACAAATTACAATTAATTATAATTGACCTCAGAATTTTTCGGGATTGAAAATACTTACATATTATTGTTTTATGAAAAATAAATGAACCCAAAATGACTATAACATATTGACTTTTACATATTTGCACTCACAAAATTGATTCATAAATTCTATGAGTGGGTACATCAACCCGGTATATCAAGTTTCTGCAATTATTTACGGCAAATCGGTCGATTTTCGGGATGTAGATTGCTTACTTTCAATTCATGAATGAATTAAGCATGGACATGATTGAACTTCTTTGCATGGAAATACGTTTAAAATAACAAAAGCAAGACTTATTTAATGCAATTTCATTTATATCGAGTCAATTTCTTTCCAATAATAAAACGGGATTTATTCTACCGATGATTTGGGTACTTTAGCCCCAAAATACCTTAAAATCGAATTTATCTTCTAGGAGTTCGACAGAATTTTTCCCTTCTTCGCTTAAATTATTCCGTAGCGCTTTTCTTCAAAAATCTGATAAGGTTTTGCTTGAGGCAGATCAAAAAACTTAAATTCGTTCGAATTGCTTTCTAGATTCACAATACACGGTCTCGTCAAGGTACGTCGTTGACCTCGCAATTTTGGATCGTGAGTTCTCTTGTTGTGCTGTTTGCCTATTTTGAAATCTCTGTAAATGAAAACTAAAGGGGTTGATATGTGCGAGTTAATGACGCGCCTTATCAACACATTGTGTTGAAGTTCAATGCTTGTTTTATGTTCTTTCGAATGGGGTATTACAAGATAGGGGTGGCCATTTGAAAACAAAAGCTGGGGGCCCCCGTCCCCCTCTGAGGGGGAACCAAAATATTGACCCCCCAAAAGATGGTCCCCTCTAAGATAGGAATATTCCCAAAGTTTCATTTTTCCATCTCGAACCGTTCAAAAGTTAGAGAGCGGGGGGACTGGACTTTTGGAACACCCTGTATCTAATTGGGCACAATTACTGATATATTAAAATCTTTCGGTGATATTAGTTTAGTATTTTTCCAATGTTAATAGCAATTATTTTTTATTATTTCTTATTACCCGAATGTTTACTAAATGTCTAATACTTTTTCCAGTTTCGGTAAACCTTTGAATAAACCTGGTACTTAGACAACCACGTGAAATTTTTTAAATTTTGTAACAAAGTTTCATTGGCAAATTTTCACCTTAAAATATTCATAAAATACTTTCGAAAAGTAATATACTGCTAAAAAAGTTGGCATTGCCACGCAAATATTGCGCAAATTCTCTCGTTTCAACTGGGAAAACGTTGCGAGTCGTTTCCCGACGTTATTATACACATTGCATCAATTGCGTTAGTACTTAGCAGTCTAATCTGTCGCCTTCTAAAGCCTGAATGATTAGAAGACTTGAAAGTGTGACAAAGACGCGGAGAGAGAGAAGAGAGTAAGAGAAAATAAAATAAAAGATGGATGAAGCGTCAGAAGTAATGCATTGCGCCTGTCGGTCTTGAGCGGAGCTTGAAAAAGTATTTATAGTTACCGGCTGTCAGGACCAATCAGAGGACCGCGTTTGAAACACGGTTTCCGGCGCGTGCGATGCTGCAAATTAACAAATTTCCCGTGTACCTCTCTTTTTCCCCCACTTCCTCTTCAACTCCTGATCTCCAACGATCCGTGTTGCATCTGACTAGTCATAATTGGACCGCGTTTAGCAGCAAGGAACCAAAGCTACATCAGCTATTGCCAAATTTAACTAGGCAATATAATTTTTTACAAGAGAACATTTTTGCGGTACGTTTTGAAAACTTCAAGGAATTTGCTTCGTTATAAGGCAAAAAATTCACCGAAATTTGCACATATATCTGCAGAACCGTTTTCATGTAAAAAAAAAAATTAAATGGCCCGGTTAAATTAGGCAATAGCCGATGTGGCTTGGTTCTTTTCTGCTTAACGCGGTCCAAATCTGGTGTAAAACAGCTCCATTCAATATTTTATTCATTTTGCTCATGTTTGCTATTTATCTACTTTCTTTCCTAATTCACACTTTCTTGTTTACATCATAGTGGTAATGTTTGCAGCTCGTTAATTTGCTCCAAAGTTAAAAAATACAGTGAGATTACCTTACTAATAACAGTGTAAGTGTCCTCTTACGGTAAGAACACAGCATGGGCGAAAGTGGGGATGCCGGGGTTGCCTGCTCCCTCCTCCTTCCCACCAAAAATCGACTCGGCTCCTCCCAAAAAAATGTGAGTTATTTAGATCCGTAATTTTCCGAAGGATGCCTCCAGGACTCCTATTTACTGTAAAATAAATCCTCCATACCTTTCTTCGAAGCTAGGAGTATACCTCAGATCCTCCTGGGCGGAGTGTCTTTCGGTAACCTCCACGAACTTGATGAGTTGCCCTTCTGCACTCCTCAGGTATAAAACGTAGCTCTAGTCCCGCTCAAGCAATTGTGTACGAACTAACAAGCGAACGAACAGACAAGCAGACAAATGGTTAATCAAACGATCGAACGAACGAAGTACCTATGACAACTGAACAAAGCCTTCCTCAGGTAAGATGCACAGAAAATGCCTTCCAACAACTGTGCAGCAAGCACACACACGTCGGGCGATAAGCCGATAGTTGTCAGTCGACGCAGTAGAATGTACAAAAAATATAAGGTTTTGCCGATTTCCGCTACCCCTTTAACCTTTTTAAACCTTTGCCGCCCCCCCCCCCCCCCTTGAGTGGGACTTATTTTGTTAAATCGATAAAACCATATGTTGCACAGTCTTAAATGGTTCTATGTGATAAAAAAAAAAAAAAAAAAAAAAAAAAAAAAAAACACGGTAACCAAGAGGATTATGAGAAAACTAGCCGTTCTGGGCGCGCTTCGCGCGCCCGTCACGCCTAGCCGGGGGCTACGCCCCCTGGACCCCCGGTCACTCGCTACGCGAGTGACATTCGGCTCGCGTAGTAGTTGCAAATTTTTTATCACTATATTTTGAAGATTTCATAGAAAACATTATGGAATTCTCACTCCACAATTAACTTGTAGAATAATAATGGCAGGGCAAGAAATAGACTATATCTTAAAATGGACGGTTCCCACTTAGTAAAAACAGCCAACACCACGTGAAGGTGAGGAATCATCGTTAGCCACTTTTTTTTTTTCTTTACTTTTCTGAAAAAAATTTACTGAGATTTTAGTTGCGTCCCCTAAAAGGAAACACAGAGAAAAAAATTTGTGCATGGAACCCGAAGCTGAGATCATATGGATCTCTGAAGTTTTCGGATCACGCATCCGAAAAGTTAAGGTCCATCTGCCGAAGTTCGGGTCAGACAATTGAAGTAGTTCGGTATATACCGAAGGTTTCAGGTTACACATCTGAAGTACTCGGTGCATACCGAAGTGCTTCAGATTTCTGACTCAGAGATTTAGGAAAAACACAGTAGAGAACCAAGGAAATCACAGTAGAACAGAGAAAAAAATACAGTCGAATAAATAAAGAAAACTATTATCGAAGAAATTCTAATTATTTGGAAAGTAATTCGCTGGCGTAATCAATGCGTAGCTGCGTAGGAGCATGAGCGAGATTTATCATCAACTGACCGCTGGCCGGTAGGTACCTGGGCGGGCGAGCGACAATACGTAAAAGCGGTGGCATGGTTTGATTGACAGAGGAGTGGGGAACGGTCAGACGTAGGGGAAAGGTTCAGGCTGAACCGTTCAGCACAGCGCAGCGTCAGTCACCGGGTGGGGAAGAGAGTCCGGGAGGGGACACTTCCCCTCGAGTGAAATAGAAAAAGGCAGAATCCTTCGAAGTTTATATTAATGATAAAATTTTAACCCGGCGCGCACAGGGCCTAAACATCGAGATTTTTCCGGGTTTTTGGCATTTTCGCCGTATATTTTTTATATTTTTGCCAGCAACACAAATTTGACGCAAGATGTCCAAAAATTGGTGCAAACTAAGCACTAACCTTGCAGATTAAGGGGAAATTTTTGTTCATCCCTTAGGTCACTCTCACTTCGCTTGGTAATGCCCAAACTCTCCACTCAGCAGCTCTAAAATTCGAAATTACGCCATTTTTTAACGTATAATGAACTTTTTTGGCAGCCTATAATGGTAGTAAAAATCCAAAAATTTGTAGAAAGCTAGTCCATACCATAAGTATGGAAGGGCAAATGTTAGAAAACTCCTGGGTCTTTTATTTTCTGCCAAGCTATGCCCACAATGGTGAATAACCCGTCAAAAATAGCTCAATTTTGACCGTTTTTTCACGTCCGAAAATTTATTGGACGCCCTGTAATGACAATGAAGGTCCGAAAATTTGTGGAAAGTAAGTTCATACCGTCTATGTGGAACGAAAAATTTTACTTGGTTCCTACGTCTTATATTCTTCGTCCTGCGATACATGGAAGGGCAGCGAAAACGTCAAAGATATCTCAACTTGGCCGTTTTTGGAGACTTTGTATGAACACCTTGTAGTGGAGGTCCGAGAATTTGCGCAAAGTAAGTTCATACCCTCCGTAAGGAATAAAAACAAGCAGTGAACTCCAACACAATGTGTTGATAAGGCGCGTCATTAACTCGCACATATCAACCCCTTTAGTTTTCATTTACAGAGATTTCAAAATAGGCAAACAGCACAACAAGAAAATTCACGATCCAACACTACGAGGTCAACGACGCACCTTGACGAGACCGTGTATTGTGAATGTAGAAAGCTATTTGAACGAATTTAAATTTTTTGATCTGCCTAAAGCAAAATCTTACCATATTCTTGAAGAAAAGTGCTACAGAATAATTTAAGCGAAGAAGGGAAAAATTCTGTCGAACTCCTAGAAGATAAAGTCGATTTAAAGGTATTTTGGGGGTAAAAGAACCAAATCACCAGTAGTATAAATTCCCGTTATATTATTGAAAAGAAATTGACTCGATATAAATGCAATTGCACTGCGGGCCGATTATTGAAAGTTTAAAGCAGCCCGATAAGACATCGAATTGCGATATATTGCATGGTTTAAATAGGGCTATGTCTTGTCGTATCGGGCTGACATAGTTTCAATAATCGGGCCGCTGAATATGTCTTGCTTTTGTTATTTTAAACGTATTTCCATGCGAAGAATTTCAACTATGTCCAAGCTTTATTCATTCATGAATTGAAAGTAAGCAATCTACATCCTGAAGATCGACCGATTTGCCGTTAAAAATTGCAGAAATTTGATATACCAGGTCGATATACCCACTCGTTGAATTTACCAACCAATTGTGTGAGTGCAACTATGTAAAAATCAATATGCTGTAGTCATTTTGGGTGCATTTATTTTTCATGAATCAATAATAATTTCAATCCCGAAAAACCATCAATTTTCCGATAAAATCGAAAAAATCAAAATATGTCCACTCCCTGACGTGAAAATTAGATTCTACGTGTGAATATGCTTATGTATCGATATGCTGAACAGAAACCATGTGTGGACATAGTTAGAACTCCGTAGCAACATCAATTCAACAGAATGACGGCAAAAATTAGATTGGATTTTAGCCGCTTTGCCCGCCTCTCCTTGTTATTTTCAAACCGTTCCTATACTCATCTCAAAATTGTTCTCAGAGCTTTGTGTTATTATCAGCTTCCATTCAAATCCCGGTTCAATGACCGAATCGGCTGCTAAAAAAGCAAGCCATTTTTGAAAGGTTCTATGAGAAATTCGTGATATTATCGGCTCTCAGGAAATCACCTCATGGCTGAAATTAGTGGTATAAATGTTTGAGTGCTTAAAATATTCGTATTCAAGAAACCAAGGCATTAAACTATGGAGTCAACACCTTTTTTTAATGATATAACGGGATTTACTACCAGTGATCTAGCTATTATAGCCCCAGAATACTTTGAAAGCGCCTTTACTTTCGAGAATCTTGACGGAATTTTTTTTTTTTTTGTTTGTTTAAACGACTCAAGAGACACTGTAGTTGAAAAATACAATGAATTTTCGATTTTGACCCCCAAAAAAAAAAAAAAAAAAAAAAAAAAAAAAAATGTTTGCTCAGGCACACAGTGTGGTGTATAGAGTATAGTTCAGGCAAATAAGCCATGAAAAGGGCTATAGCCTGCAAAAATCCCGGGTAGCAATGTTTTCATCGATTCCTATGTAATTTTTGACGCTGGATCCGGATTTCAACTTTGCGCCATTAAATTCGGACCGGAAAGTTGCCAAATTTGGCAAAAATGGCCTAAAATCGGACTTTTTTCCGGATTATGGCCTGTAACTTGCCAAAAATTGATCTGACGATAAAATTGGTTATTTTCAGAAATAAAGCTCGTTACATTTCTTATAAAAAAGTTCCTAAACACTTTTTCGCTCAAGGCAAAATCAAGCGCGCTGGCGGGCTCCGAACTTTGAAAAATGATCAAAAATTGTGTTTTTCGCGGTTTTTGCCCGATGTCTCCTGTTTTAATCGTCCGACGAGTAATTTCTGGACAAATTAAGTGAAGATGGTAAAATTTACACTTAGTGAAATGAATTGATGTAAATAATAAGGATAACCCAACTCATTACAGTATGCGAAATTTTCGCACATTATACAAAGTTCGGAGTCCGCCAGCGCGCTTGATTTTGCCTTGAGCGAAAAAAGGTTTAGGAACTTCTTTATAAGAAATGTAACGAGCTTTATTTCTGAAAATAACTAATTTTATCGTCAGATCAATTTTTGGCAAGTTACAGGCCATAATCCGGAAAAAAGTCCGATTTTAGGCCATTTTTGCCAAATTTGGCAACTTTCCGGTCCGAATTTAATGACGCAAAGTTGAAATTCGGATTCAACGTCAAAAATTACATAGAAATCGATGAAAACATCCCTACCCGGGATTTTTGCAGGCTCTTTTCCTTGTTTGCCTGGATTAGTACTGCTGCTATTCAACCCTTGTCTTTAGGTCAAAATTCTTACAAGGAAGCCCCTTGCAAGAGGCACATTTTTTGTAATTTCTCCCAATTTTTTCTCCGTTATACAATTGAATTTCTTGTCAAATTCTGAGGTCAGTTATATTTAATTGTAATTTATACATTTCTTTTTTTCCCTTAATTTTATTTTTTGTATGGAGAAGTTTCGCTGATTTCTTCGGATTTCGAATACTCCAACTTCTCTTCTATTCGGCCGATTTTTATGAATGAGACCTCTTTTAATTCATCTTTTAACGGAGAGTAAGGAAAAAATTGCTAAGTACACGCGAAACAATTTTTTTTTGAAAATTGGAAGAATCCTAGCATGACGGTGACACATGCTATGCATTAGTAGGTACCTATCTCCATTCTCCATGGAACTAAACAGAAAGTACAATTGGAAAAACATACGTTAATTGAAAGCTAAATTTCAAGAGCAAAAAAAGCTTTATTCATACTCAGTATTAAAAATGTAGTAATAATCATAGGAATACAAAATAAATAAATACTTAAAGGTAGTTAAACAGTTTTTGAGAAATCCTTGAAACACTCTTAAAAATAATTAAATTTGGTACAAAACAGCAGACATACATTTATGAGAAAATATTTCTTGTTGGGATTTATCGGTTCCAATTCATCGTAATCACAGCCGAATATACCTTGACTATTGGAAACTCATCACATTTACGATTGATGTTGTTGCCATTGTGATTGAACCAACAGGAATGAAGATAAGATATCAAATAGAAATAAGAGGTTTGTCCACTCTGAAAATGAAAACAAAATGAAACAGTTCAATAAGTTACAAGGTGGGCCATTTTATTGTTTCAGATAGATTTCTATATGATTGGATTTAGCCTCAGCCATTGATCTTTGTTGAAAACACTGAAATATCAAATAGAAATAGGAGGTTTGTCTACTCTGAAAATGAAAATAAAATGAAACAGTTCAATGAGTTACAAGGTGGGCCATTTTATTGTTTCAGATAGATTTCTATGATTGGGTTTAGCCTCAGCCAATGATCTTTGTTGAAAACACTAAATTTGTCGGTAAAAAGGCAAAAAACATTTGACCGTCGATAGGTATGATTATTTGACACATGGTAAAGCCATGGACCAAGAGAATAAATAAGGACTCCCAACTCCCTATGCTAACCTGTGTTAAAAACCGTTAACGCGCGCTCGCAGCGAACCTGGCAGAGGGTGCGGTGAACTAACGCCACAGCGGTCCACGATCGTACTTCTATAGTATGTTATTCCATGCAATGTTCTTTGTTTATCTATGATTTATTTATTTGTGTAGATACTTTAATACATTTTACTTTCGCAAACTAATGAAATTGTATAGATACATACCTTCTGCAGAGGTCAATGCGAAAGACTTTGATTTGAAGTATCTTATCAAAACACGAGCAAAGATGATTCAGTCAACTTCTGACGCAGAATCAAAGAGACTTGCTAATAATCAAATTAAAGGTAATGCTTGAAGTCAAGTATCTTTGATTTTGTGACACTCAGTTGATTTTTATCAGTATAACACTATTTCTCACTAAAAAGATTTCACTTAACAGAGAGGCGCCTTCGGCTAAAAGTACAATCCTGATTCCTGCTGCACACTACATACACACTTCCTTTGGCTTTCTCAACAGCAGTTGCTGCTGAGTAAAACGGTTAGAAATAACACTTCACATTAATACCAGTTTATGTACACGAAGACTGACGAAGATTGAAATGAAAATGGGAAACTTTTCACACTAAACTCTTCAAAACTGCAGGGCGACCACGAGGATACGAGGATCTAGAAACTTCTATGAGCACTACTGAATGATAAGCCTAAATAGGTGGTGCATGGAAATATAAACAGGAAAACCCAATCATCGGTTTAGTTCACTACACCCTCTGCCAGGGAGCGCTGATGTCAGCGCTAACCGGAGTTGGGGGTCCTTATTTATTCTCTTGGTCCATGGTAAAGCTGCGGAGAACTAGATTCAGCGCTCCACAGCAAATGTAGAAAAAAGTATGCCTTTCCTACCTTCAAACTTGTTTAGTCCTGGCTTATTCGCCGAGTATGAATACAAGTTTTCTGCAAAACTAGCTGTGCAAGATCCCAGATCTGACATCCGTGTTTACTCCTGCATGCAGACGATTTTGGTGCTAAGTGTAAAAGTTAGGCAGTATAGGTACACCGTCTTAGTATGACACTCAATCACTAAAATGTGTCAAGAAATCAGGATATTATGTACCTACTTAAAACAAATTGGCGGAGGATAATGATGAACTAGCAATTTTAGGTTTCACGACAGCGCAAGTCGTGCTACCCTGGTAAAAATGTTCCATGCGAATGTGCATGGAAATCAATTGGTTTCCATGAAAGTCGCATGGAAGTCAAATCATTACCATGCAAGTCGCATGGAAACGATCTTATTTCCATGCACCGCAGAACTCAAGTGATTTCCACGCGGGAGGGAAACGTCATCATTTCCATGCAATCTGGATGGAAATCTTATGATTTCAATGCCAGATGCATGGACATTTTACTTTTGCCATGCAATGAGCATGGATTCGTTACCATCATTATTTGAGCAGCTTGTTAACGAAGTCATTGTAATTAATGCATTGTGGAAAAAACAGAAACACTTTGTACTAATCACGATGGGTCAAACCAGATATGCAAGATTTTAGAAAAGAAAAAAAGAAAAAAAAATAGGTAAGTACTTTAAGTTTAGATTTTAAATGGAAAACAAGTCGACTTACTGCTCTACATATTCACAAAATTTTCTGCACGTAGAAGATATAAATATCGCACACATTTCAGAAATTTTGTCGAATAATTTTTCCATTAGGACATCAAGAGAAGCAATCAGACGAAAACTTAGTGAATGTAGGTAAGTACTTTCTCAGATTAGCCATGCCACTACTTTTCCTCGCTTTTTCATTAATCATTATCCACAAAGTTAAACATACTTAATCTAAATGTTGCACTAAACTCGTGTATTTAACCTGATAGTACCTCAGTAATTATAATTATCTTACCTGTTAAACTGTATGATGCAATGAAAAAAATTTCACTTCGAGACAGATGATCATTTCCTGGTTGATACCTTCGCAAGTCTAGTTGGAATGTTGATTCAGCCGTGGCACTCACCGGAAAATTCCTTCCTCCATCGGACCTTTGATGATTCATTGTCGAATTAGCTTTGAACTGATTAAATATAAATGACACCATAAAGTGTCATTTATTAGTGAATCAGAGATCAAAGTATAAATTTGAAGCTGCAAGAGCAGTAATTTCATCTGGCAAAACTGATCATGCACCTACATGCAAAACCTCCTTGAGACGGATCTGAGAAACTTTGAGTCACCAAAAGGAGGTATTCATATTCACTTATTCATTACGCACACAATTTTCTGCAACTGGTGGAATTTCTTTGCTAAATTACAACGCTTAAGAGAAGGTACTGCTAGTAGAAAATATGCGATAATACCTAACTAACCTACATTACCGGTGTATGCACTAGAGTGGTAACGCATAAAGAACAGACACGAACAAACACTGAAGGAAAGGGCAGGAGTGGATTAAGTTACTGTAGTCTCTAATTTACTTCTGAACTGTTAATTTGAAGAACCACAAGACACATCTTTGATGTGTAATCACTTGGTACGGACCAGAGGAACCTTGAACTGTAGGTAATCATATCGGTAAAGTTTGAGGGCTCAACAGGCTTTAATGCTAAAAAAAGGTGAACTTCAAACTCTTGTATGAATTCAAAACCACATACTTCAGATAAGGCAACTACAAAGCACTCGATTTGAGGCGAAAATGAAAAGCGAATGATCCAAGAAAAGAATGTCTGGGTGTGAACTTATGAGAACTGACTTTCTGTTTCAGAATGCTCTGAATACACATCACAATGAGCCGATAGACTCTAGCTCCAGGTTGTAAAATACGATAAAACTGATTGTCAGATGCTTTGTAGAAGTCAGAAATGGTTTAAAGGTAAAGAAAATTAAAAGATTCCGAGTTGTTTGGATCCTTCCTGTTATCAATCTTCGTTTGTTTACGAGCCCGTCGTTCCCGATAGCCGATGCTCACTCGCGGTCGCCCGGTGAATAAATTTCGCGAACTTTAACGCCTTGTTTCATCAAGAAAGAGTTAATTTGTGACGAAACCAAATGTTTCAACAAATTTCTCGTCAAATTTTACCACTAAATCACAATGTGCAGCTAGAAACTTTCGCTAAATAAACAAACCGAGCAGCAGCCATATTGTTCGGACTAACTCGGAATAAACCAAGGGTGGTCACCTAAAGTGTGACGTCACAAATCGGCGTTCGCGCCACGGCCCGGATTCAAATAACGTTTTTGAGGGGCACGATTTTAAAATCGCATTTTCTCCCCTTTGCAATTTTTTTCAAAACTTTTTATTGTGCTCATCATTTTTCTGGTGAAATTTTACATATAGTGCAATAGCTTTTAAGCCAATCCCTCACCAGCCGAACTGCCTCATTGCCACACCTCACTCCCGTACGTAACTATGCTCTTCACGATGGCGCTGTAAATTCTCCGTTTATTTACCTTCGAGATTCTCTGATCCCAGAGAACCTCGTTTAACATCGCGATGGCTTTTCTTCCTTGCACATTACGTTCTCTGATGGCCCGATCAAACTTCCCATCTTGGGTCAGCCATACTCCAAGGTATTTGTACTCTTCACATCCGTTGATGTACCGGCCATCCTCCAACTCTATACCTTGCTGATCACCACCAATAACCAATTTTTCAGTTTTGGAGACACTAACATCAAGGCCCCATATTCGATTTTCCTCCACTAACTTGCGTGTCATGTAATCTGCATCTTCTTCGTCTTGCGCCACCACCACCTGATCATCAGCAAAGCATAGAGTATAGAGTGTGCCACCATCTTCCAGCGGAACGCCCATATTTGCACATTTCCTCTTCCATTCTTTCAATGCAGTTTCCAGATAAATTTTAAACAAGGTTTGCGACAGGCAACATCCTTGTTTTAATCCCTTAGTTACAAAAAATCCGGGGGATAAGCCCCCGTGTGTTTTAATCCTAGCATACGTCCCATTATAAAATTCCTTAATGGCATTCACCAACCCCCCTCTAAAACCACTTTTGTTCAAGGCTTCCCAAAGCTTCACTAACGGCACACTATCGTAGGCTTTCCGCAGGTCCACAAACACCAAATGCAACCCCTGGCCCACCATCATTTTCTTTTCGATCACTTGGGTGATGGTAAATAAATGATCGATCGTTGATCTCCCTGCTCTGAAACCGGCTTGCTCCTCCGCTTCATGTTCTTTCCATTCCTCCTCGATCTTTGCTTTCAGACTCTTGCCATATATCTTGCTCAGCGTTCCTGGGACTGATAAGCCCCTGTAGTTATCACAGTCGTCCTTTCTGCCTTTCCCCTTATACCACGCTGTCACCCAAGATTCTTTCCATTCTTTCGGAAAATTACCAGTTGCAATACAATCTTGAATCAAGTCCCTTAAGCGCCTAAACAACTTGCCAGTTCCACATTTGATCAACTGTGCCGGTATATTTCCCGGGCCACCCTGCTAAAAATGTTCCATGTGGATTCACGTGGAAATGACCCAATTTCCATGTGATTTCATGGAAATCGTCTGATTTCCATGTCCTTCGACATGGAAATCATAACGTTTCCATGAAACTCACATGGAAACCAAGTCATTTCCATCAAGCCGTCATGGAAATGAAAACATTTCCTTGTGAGCTCGACATGGAAATCATAACGTTTCCATGCAACTCACACGGAAACCAAGTCATTTCCATCAAGTCTTCATGGAAATGAAAATATTTCCTTGTGAGCTCGACATGGAACTCATAACACTTCCATGCAACTCACACGGAAACCAAGTCATTTCCATCAAGCCTTCATGGAATTGAAAATCCCCTTCTCAGTTCGGCATGGAAATAAAAATTGCGGATTTAAACATGAATTTCGCGGCTTTAAAATCTTTCAATTTTTGGGCAATTCTAAACTGGACATACGCTCCGACATGCGCAACATGCGAAAATTACACATCGGAGCGTGAGTGTCGCGTTTGAAGCATAACTACGATGTTGAAGGCGCTCCGCAAGGTGCGCGCCAAGGAATTATACTCGGTATACGGTTCAAACCAGAGATGCAAGATTTTATATGTAACTTCATAAAATGAAATTTCGTGAATTCCAATCATTTTTGAAAACTTCTGTGCTATGGGCTCATTATGACATGAAAAGGAAAAATCTTAAGTTTTGGAAGGGGGGGGGGAATGAAGGGAAAAAGGAAAAAACCGAAAGAAGAGCTATACGATCATTGTTGCGGGTTGCATTAACAGTCAAATTTTTTCTTCTCAGGCGTATGTTTAGAAAGGAGGTGAAGAAGATCCCCATATCAGGGTGATCGAAAAAAGTCTCAATTTTGGTCATCACTTAAGTACTTTTTCATCAGAAGGTAGTGTTTAGCAGGTTATGTTTTTATCTTCAGTTATTAAATCCTCTAAATTTTTTTGTAAAGAATTTGAAAAGAATTGCTGGAACCAATTTTTTTTAATGATATTATTTCGATCTCAGCCCCTGAAAATCAAGTACCTGAAATTTTATGAAGCTCAATAATTAAAGAAATGTGCCAAAATGTATGACGGATAAAAGCTTAGTATGTACTTACATCTACACTCAAGTGAAAGCAATAATAAGCACAATAATCTTAAAAAGTACATGGTGTACTAAAAGCTCCTTGATGAAAATTAGGACCACTCTTTCAGACATACTTTGTGGGCAAGCCATCTTTGACAGCCATGGGAACTTGTTTGACGGGTATATGTCAGTATGTAATTGATATCAGCGCATAGACCTTCTTGGACTTGTAGGATTTTCTATATCATAGCAGCGTAGTTTTTCAAAGTTCGCATGTTAGCAGTTCCAAACCCACATGTATCTTCCACTAGGCATGTGTAAAGAGAATCTTTCAGCTAAATATGCATCATGCAAAGTAATAATGGATGACATCTGTCATGCAGACATACTCAATAAAATAGAAAATGAACAAACAACACTCACCAACTCGCTCAAATCTGTAATCCACTGGGTCAGAAAAATCCACTTGAAGACAATAAATCCAAATTTCCGATTAGAACTGGTGCAGGTACAAAGGAACTTTTGAAAACACGATGAGTGCATTGTAAAGATATCTAAAGCACTCTTTAATGTAAGAGAAAAATTAGCACCATGATTTAATAGCTGATCAATACAGAACACCACTCTCAGAAAAGCACTGACACAACACGATTTTTCAGTTTAGTTTTAGAGGAGAAAGCATTTTTCAAAAGATGCGACATCATAGATCCACAGCTTAAATAATTTCACGATTTACTACGATCATTGATGATATTAAGGTAGCCATCGATTCTCTACCCGACGTTCCTTCCACACATGACAGGAAACATCTACAGGCATAGAGCAAATGGCACTGAGCAGCAATGTACATCTGATAAGGCAAGCTCCTGGAAGTGTCGATCTGCAAAAATACAAAGCGGGAGACAGATCATCAAATTGATCTACCTATGGTTAATGGCCGTCCTTGGAGACAGACAATAAACTACGTAACAATATATCAACCACCTTTTGATAACAGAACGAATTCAAAATGAGAGCAAGACCCTTCCTTATGGAGGGAGGGCCAAGAAACATTTAAAAACGGAACATTTTACTACTTACAGGTCTGAGCCACTGAATATAATACATTCCACCAGTCAATAAAATTTTAAATTTTGAATGTTGATCATTTGATGGATAATCTGATTGCCAGTATACATTGAGTTGAAACCAGTTGAAGCATCTGATACGTAGAGCGGTTCATTCTTATAGAAGCTTTCGTAAGTAGTTCCAGATAGGTACTTTAAAATTATACACCGGTCAAATGTAGTACAAGAGAGGAAATGGGTGCAACAAAACTTTAATTGTCCTTGATTCTTTTGTGAAAGGTGTGAAAGTGAAAAATTATTCATTAAATTACTTACTTGAGGTGATATGGTGATGTGAGAGATAAATATAACCTAACTTTTGTGAAGATGTTCCTAGTTCCTGGAATAATCGTTCCTTGCCGATACTTCCAGGGTTGTATTTATTATCTAAATAATTATCAGGCAAATGTTTTCAAAAGGATTAAAATACAAAAACTGGCTCTCTATAATCATTATAGCGGCTGATTTTCACTCATTTTCATACGCAACCTCGATAAAAAGACAAAAGGCGGAACCGCGGAATGGTCCCTCGTCCAACTGTTCGATGTCCAACTCTGCGGACCATTGTTCAATTCATCAATTCAATCCACCCAGCCAGCCAAGCCATGCCATGCCGTGAATTTAAAAATGAAAACTTAATTTGATCTACTTTTCATGATTCTTAACGAAGAATCGATTGTATTATCGGCGTCTACTTGACTATACTCAGTTTCATCGAACACAGGTAAATTATCTCTCTTTCACTTCTTGACGACGGACACACCTAAGTATGAGCCTGTCAGCTTGTGCTTACATTACACATTTGTCATGTCAAGCTATACTGATCAAGTAACTCGAGTTTAATTTTCTTTGCCGATTTACGATTCAGTCGATATTTTCTAACGAGCGAGGTAATCGTGAATTCTATTCTCTTGGTTTGCGAATGCATTTACTACCATGTGCTATTCCTAACCGTGGTTACGAAGTTGATCGAAGAGTCTACGTCTAATAAATCTATCCACTCCTTCCGTGGGAAGGGAGATAATCTTTCATCTATTTAGCATTGAAGGGAAAGACCAGAATCAAGATGGTGGATCTTCTGTTGCACTCTCTAAGTGCAAATCTTATTATCCGCGGACTTCATCACAAGGAGAAACTTCCCAACTCTTGCAGACGAGTGCTATAGGTAGTCCGTTGGAACATCCTCATACTGCCTGCATTTTCCTTGTGTCTTCAAAAGAATCAAGGACAATTAAAGTTTTGTTGCACCCATTTCCTCTCTTGTACTATCGACCGGTGTCTAATTTTAAAGTACCTATCTGGAACTACTTACGAAAGCTTCTATGAGAATGAACCGCTCTACGTATCAGATGTTTCAACTCAATGTATACTGGCAATCAGATTATCCATCAAATGATCAACATTCAAAATTTAAAATTTTATTGACTGGTGGAATGTATTATATTCAGTGGCTCAGACCTGTAAGTAGTAAAATGTTCCGTTTTTAAATGTTTCTTGGCCCTCCCTCCATAAGGAAGGGTCTTGCTCTCATTTTGAATTCGTTCTGTTATCAAAAGGTGGTTGATATATTGTTACGTAGTTTATTGTCTGTCTCCAAGGACGGCCATTAACCATAGGTAGATCAATTTGATGATCTGTCTCCCGCTTTGTATTTTTGCAGATCGACACTTCCAGGAGCTTGCCTTATCAGATGTACATTGCTGCTCAGTGCCATTTGCTCTATGCCTGTAGATGTTTCCTGTCATGTGTGGAAGGAACGTCGGGTAGAGAATCGATGGCTACCTTAATATCATCAATGATCGTAGTAAATCGTGAAATTATTTAAGCTGTGGATCTATGATGTCGCATCTTTTGAAAAATGCTTTCTCCTCTAAAACTAAACTGAAAAATCGTGTTTGTGTCAGTGCTTTTCTGAGAGTGGTGTTCTGTATTGATCAGCTATTAAATCATGGTGCTAATTTTTCTCTTACGTTAAAGAGTGCTTTAGATATTTTTACAATGCACTCATCGTGTTTTCAAAAGTTCCTTTGTACCTGCACCAGTTCTAATCGGAAATTTGGATTTATTGTCTTCAAGTGGATTTTTCTGACCCAGTGGATTACATGATTTGAGCGAGTTGGTGAGTGTTGTTTGTTCATTGTCTATTTTACTGAGCATGTCTGCATGGTCCAAATATCATGTGCTCCCATTGGGACGCTTGTCTCCTTTGTCTTGATTCTAAGATTTATTTAATTTCCGTGAGCAATTTGGATGGTACTGAAACCTTCTTGTGATCATTTTTATGCAAATGGTTTTGTTTCCATGAAAAATTGTCACGGAAATGATTTCGTTTCCATGAAAAATTTTCACGGAAATGATTTCGTTTCCATGAAAAATTTTCATGGAAATAAGCCACATGGAAATCAGCCACACGGAAATCAGCCACATGGAAATATTTCCTGTTCCATTTTTCCGTGTCATTTTTTCACGGAAATCAACTTCATGGAAATCATCCACACGGAACATTTTTAGCAGGGCAGGAGCCCTGCAATTCTTTAAACCCCTAATTGCTTTTACCACATCCTCCAGGTGGACCTCCACGTTGTTAATACACTCAGTTTTTGTGATTTCGTATTGAAACTCCGGTCGCCTCTCTGTCAAAAGATTTTTAAAATGGTCCTCTAGTTTTTCAACTGATATCGGAGATATTATGTCGCGCTTCATGTCCCGGCGTAGCCCTTTCAACAACTTCCAGCTCTCGGTGCTTTTCCTTCCTCCAAGATAGGCGTCCAACCTAGAACAACTTCTCTCCCACGATTCGTTCTTTTTCTCCGTAATGAGCTGCCTGACCTTAGCCTGAGCGTGCCTGTAGGACGTCTTATCCTCAACCTTTCTCGAAGAAAGGAACCGATGATATTTTTCACGCTTATCCTTAATCTCACTCTCTATCTGTTCATCCCACCAGTAAGGTTGTTCTTTGGATTTTCCATTATTATCCGAAACGCCGAGAGCTTCCATTGCTGCCGAATGAATGCAATCCTTTAAAAATTGATACTGGCCTTCGGTATCACTATTTCTTGCTTCACCTAACTTCTCGTCCAATCGCCGTCCGTAGAGTGCCTTAACACTTGGATGCTGCAGACTTTCGATATTATACTTCACAAGCCTTATACGGTCCACTTGTGGCAAAGTCTGCAGTTGTGTTAGCCTGTTCTTTCTCATAGCAGCCCCTCACAGGGAAAGCTATATGGCCGCCCCAAGGAAGTAGTGATCACTGCCGCAGGAAAGACCTCTCCACACTCTAACTTGCTGTACCTTTAAGCTGGTGTCTTGCTTTACTATCACATAGTCGATGACAGACTGTAAACCCCGCGTAGGCTGGACCCACGTAAACTTGTGTATATCCTTGTGTTGGTAAAACCCATTGAGCACTTTCAAACCTCTTTGCTCACAAACGTCAATGATACGATTGCCATTATCATTCAATGTAGCCTCACCGAATGGTCCTACGATTTTACTATTAAGCTGACGACCTGTTCTCCCATTTAAGTCTCCCAACACAACGATTTCTCTACTATGTCCAATATTTTCAATCTCTTCATCAAGCTCCTCAAAGAATTGGTCTTTCACTGCGACAGTTGAGTCGTCATTGACTCCATACACCTCTAGCACAGTCATCATATGTCCAAACACAACGAGGTTCATCCGGATCATACGGGGGCTAATCGTTTCCCACGTTTTCACGCACTTAAGCAGACTCTTACGGACAAGGATTGCAACACCCTGCTGAGCACGTTGGTCCTTCGGCACGCCACTGTAAAACAAATCGTAATTTCCAATACTCTCAGATCCTCGCCCTTTCTTTTTTGCTTCTGTCAAAACAGCCAAATCCACGTCGCGACTTTCTATCTCCGACACCACTTCCGTCAATTTCTTGGAAATGCCTTGCACATTCCAAGTTCCAAATAAAAGGGTCCATTTCCGTAACTTTTGTCGATTTTTCCGTAAAATTCCATTGATACCGAGGCTCGATTTGGGGTTTTTGACAATTTACTTTTTATGAGTATCGAGGAGTCAGCCCGATGCCTCAACCCCCAACCTGGAGGACCAGAGTTTGATTTCGGAGTTGCCTCTCCTAGACAGGTTGCTTTCACTGCAACTAAGAGCCCTGTCTGCCCTTTTCTTGGGTGATTCCTACGCCTAAAAGCCGGTGACCAACTCCAAGCCCCCTTTGAGGCAGGGACTACCAGCTGGGGTCCGCAGGATTGCTATACCTGTGATAGTGAAGTCCCCCATACGGCTCTTGTACATTATTTTATTACAATTTATGAGATATATTAGCCTCCTCAGCTTCGGAGGGCCTGTTTGGAGGTCGATTAAAAACTGTCAAATGCTATCATTTTGCTGCGCCCAGTGCCTCCAAACTAACTGCGCCGTGACCCACCCCCCCCCCTTCTCTGGGTCAAAAGTGGAATTTTCTCATTCAAAAAAGGCCTCTGGACGACCTTTCAAGAGATGGTTAGGTTTGAAATTATTTTGGCGCATTTTACGACCGAAAAACGTAGTTCCGCGAATCGGCCTATTTTCTCCCCATTTAAACCAATGTAATTGCTCCCAAAATTTTCGTCGCTTTGGGGGAAAGTGTAGACTTCAGCTATGGTGCTGAAACTTTAGAATTGTATTTTGGGGACCAAAAGGAATGGGAAAAAGCCCGGGGAGCAAGGTTTTGAGATGGTTGCCTAAAAACGGAACACCCTAGCATAACGGCGTTTGGAACACACGACCAACCGAGTTCGGTAAAGTTTTACCGAACTTTTAAGGTTACGGAAACCGACCATTCGGTTATTCGCACCGAACTTTCAGTGTGTATTCGGAGAAAGTCGGAAACGTTCGGTTGGCGTCTTATTATTGTATGTGTTGATCCATGGATGTGTTCAAAGACGATTTTCTTATTCTTGCCTTTGTGACCTTATTAATTTTTGAGATCCATGTTGATATTTTTTCTGTGAGTAAATGTTCCTTTCGACTTTTTTTATCTATTATACTTTCAAAGCTCATTTGTGCATTGAATAAAATTTCATTTATATCTGCGGCTTAAAGTCAAAAGAATGTTGCTCAATTAAGATGAAACCAGGAAGTATTTATAAAAATGATTAAATAATATTCGGAATTTATATTATTAAGATAATAAAGTAAATATAATATATTATAATAAATTATTAATCATATTTATTTTTCATTTATTTATGGTATTTATTTATCTTATTTCGTTTTTGATATTTTCATTTTTAATAACTATTTATCCGTACATATCTTATTTAATTTTTTTTTTCATGTATTGTTCGTACTCCTCTTCTTCAAAAACTTGATCTACTTAATATTATTTTCGTATCCTTCATTGTGAAACTGAATGATGTACAGAATTGCAAGAATATCATTGCTTCTAATCATTGAACCAGATCTGGGGACGTTTATTAGTGCTAAATTAGCCACCTCCCCCTCTCGAGCGTCCGTCGCAGAGTGGCAGCTACACTCGGGCGATCACCGAAGTTCAGCAACGTCGGGCGTAGTTAGTACTTCGATGGGTGACCGCTTGGGAACTCGGGCGCAGCGCGGCTTATTTCTGGCGAACATTGACTGTCCGGTTCTCTCAGCGTCATTTCTCTGGTGACCGCAATGAAAATTAAGCCTAAGAACGTGCAGCGCGCCTAAATTTTAGCATTTTGGCATTTTGGAACTTTTTTTCAGTGTGTGATATCATATTGGTAACATGTTGATATCATTGTGATAGCATGTTGATATCATATATGATAACAGGTTCCATTCACCCTGTTGCTACCATGTTGGGCCAGACCAACTTGTTACCAACATGGTCATTTTTAGCAGGGATGTGGGGTGGTCTTATCCGTGATTACCGTCCGATCGTAATAGAGCTTACATTTATCGTTTTCTAGTACATCTTCTGCAGTATATTTATAATACGGCGTTTCCCTATTGATAAGCTTGTATTTCATGTCTAGGTTTTGGTGTAGAATGTTGCAGACTTGGTTGTGCCTCTGAAGGTAGTCCGATTGTGCCATGGCTGAACAGGCTCCGGTAACATGTTGTCTTGTTTCAGGTGACTTACAGCATTTCCTGCAGGTGTCATCGGTTACATTCGGGTCTTTGATAATATATTTGGCGTGATTTCTCGTGCAGACGACTTGATCTTGTATCGCGGTCGTGAATCCCTCGGTATCTCCAAACAGGTCCCATTTTTTTAGCCATGAGTTCGATGCATCTTTATTGACATAACTTTGCTGAGGATCGTTGGGATGTCTGCCGTGGAGCTCCTTCTGGATCCATTCACGTTGCTTTCCTTGCGTGCGTTTAGCATTATTTAGTGGTCTATGTTCGTTGTTTTGTAGGTTGAGAGTGGTGAGCTCTTGATCCGCAGGCACTACTGCTTCGTGCAGTGGCGAATCTTGCTGTTTCCTGTAGAAAACGACTCGGAGGTTTTCAACTTGTTTTACTAGTAGTAGTAGTACGTTGAAATCTGTAAGGCTTCCCCCACCTTCTGCTCTGGGTGGTTTGAGCCGATTCTATGACGCCGAATCGATGTTATTATTGTTATTATTTTGTACTTTTCTCACAAAAATACGTTTGTGGAAATAAACTCATTGAAAGTCGTCGTAGCCAAGTCTTTTAAAGCTAGATCCTTTTAAAATTGCTAAAATTTGAGGGGTCATAAACATTTTTAAAAAAGGTGTGAAAATCGTATAAAGGTAAAAATTAGGTGTTAAAATCGAAAAAAAAATGGTTAAAATCTCAAAAATGTGTTCAAAATTTAAAAAAGATTGTAAAAGAGTTGTTAAAAAAAATTAAAATTAAATCTACATAAACCACTATGTTCACAGCCGGTCACATAATTAAAAATAACTAGCTGCTTCAGCTCGCTACGCTTGCTTGCGCCGCTAGCCGGGGGCAAGCCCCCTGGACCCCCAGTCATTCGCCCCGCGAGTGACTGTTTGCTCGCGAAGCGAGCCAAATTTTGCTACTACAAGTAATTAGAGGACTTCCGTATGGCAAAATGATAAATTTGAGAACAAAGAATAAGAAACCATAATAATAACCACCTACTTCTACAAAAAGAAACATCCTTAAAAAATAAAAAACACTCCTGTAAAAGAAAGTCAAAACACTTTGTGAAAATTTAACGGTGCGAAAGGGTGAAGATTAATCGCGGATTCTCTTGGAAGAATACATAGGCTGCTGTAAAGAAGTTAATTATTAATAAAATCTATGCTGCCGTAAAAAGGAAAATTATCTTCTGAAAAAAACACATCAAAATTAAGTAATTTTCACGTAAAAAAAACTGAAGACGAAATCAAGAAAGGAAAACTCTCGATGTACTGATAAGAAACACGGACAAACCGAGAACGCATTATGAGCAATGCGACCAAGGAAATGCGTAGCAGGTGTCCCGAGTCAGACAGCATATGGAAGGGAGTGATACTGCCATAGGACCCATGCCAGGGTAGAAGGGTGACACGTGTTGTGAGCAGGTAGGGATGGGTTTACGTGCAAAGGGAAACGGAAAATCAGAGGGTGGGAGGTTCTCCAACCATATGACTCGTCCAGCGTCAAAAACGCAAATATTTCGTCATCAAATCGAGCTAAATTTTGCAACATCAGTCACGTTAATCAAAAAACCAAGGGCTGCTGGCACATCTACAGCCTATGCGCTTTCATTTAAAACAAATCCGAGGAAAATCGGTCCAGTAGTTTCCGAGATTGAATTAGGACAAACTGTCCAGAGGCAAAACGCAAATATGTCGTTATCAAATCGAGGTAGATTTTGCAACATCGGTCGCGTAAATCGAAAAATCAAGGGGTGCTGGCACATTTACAGCCTAAGAGCTTTCATTTAAAACAAATCCGAGGAAAATCGGTCCAGTAGTTTCCGAGATCGAATTAGGACAAACTGTACAAACTGAAGGAGGACAAAAAAAGCCTTAGGATATTAAATATATAGATACCTACCTAATACAGTCACTGCCCTAAGCTTAGGAAAGATCTATTGATATTACAGTTGTGCAGGATAACAGCTTTCTGGCTTTGGGCGTGAACGTTTTCACGTAGGTGGAGCTGCTTCAGATGTCTCGGGAAAGAATGAGGAGTGATCCCCGTGACGGATATTATATATGGTACAATAATTACTTCTTTAAGCTTCCACAGTCGCTGTATTTCAGTTGCTAAGGGCAGATACTTTTCGATCTTATCTCTATACTTAGCATCTACATTGGCATCAGCAGGGACTGAGATATCCATTAGGTGAACAATGCCCTGCTTTTTATTTAGAAGGACCATATCTGACCTACTGTGCGGGATGGACTTGTCGGTAGGTATAGATGGTAAAGTCCCAGTATAATTTATAGGCATCATTTTCCAGCACTGACTCAGGATTATATTCATAATACGGAGGCACACTGTCCAACAGGTTACGATGTGATGAAAGCCCTTGGTGGATTATTTTGGCTACTGAGTTATGTCTCCTGGTGTATTCGGTACCAGCTAGGAGTCTGCAACCTGCTGTGATGTGATCAATCGTTTCAGGACACAAATGACACTTCCTGCACGAGTCATCAATGGTCCCATCTTTAATGACGAACTTCCTGTAGTTTCTCGTACAAATGATTTGATCCTGGATAGCGAGTATAAAGCCTTCCGTTTCCGGAAACAACTGCCCGCTCTGAAGAAATTTGTAAAACAGGCTCTTGGAGATATGATCTTGGTGGACCTGACTATAGTGTCTTCCGTGCAACTCTTTAGATGCCCAGATGGTCTCCTTCTGCTCATCCATGTGAAACAGTGGATACACAGCCCCCCCCCCCCCCGAGGCCAAATTCAAAGGTGTATAGTTCCTATCCGTGCTAACGATTGCCTGATGTAAGGGGTGTTCTCTGTTTGCAAAATACGTCCTGAGATCGTGAACCTGACGATTACACAACTCGCGGATATCCAGTAGACCTCTTCCGCCTACTTCCCGACCGAGAGTCACTCTCTCTTTGCAGGATTTCTGGTGCAACTTCCGGCTCTTAGTCAACAACACTCTGGTTGTAATGTTGATATTCTCCAGATCAGTGGTTGTCCATTTGATAATTCCGAAAGAGTATGTCAAGACTGCCACAGCAAAAGTATTAATAGCCTTAAACAGATTTCTTGAATTCAGTCTAGAGCGTAGCAAGACCCTGAGACGCTGCTCATAATGCTGTTGAAGCATATGCTTAATGTCACTATGGTTTAGTCTGCGATTCTGTTGAAATCCTAGGTATTTGTAGGAATCATTTTCATCCATTTGTTCGACAATTGCACCACAGAGTCTGATCTTCCTCCTCTTCCGCCACCTTTCCGCGATATATATTCAGCACTTTGCACTTCTCCAACCCGGACTCCATACGAATATCAGCGGATACGGACGCCACAACACCCAGCAAGATCTTAAGCTCACCCGGCGATGAGAAGTAGATTTTAATATCATCTATGAACATCAGATAACTGAGAACATACAGAGTTTGTCTGCGCTCTTTAATGTGAAACCCAAGTTCAGTGTCTTTCAAAGCATTCGACAGGGGATTCAGGGATGAACAAAACCACAATGCACTGAGCGCATCTCCCTGGAAAATTCCATTTTTGATGTAAATAAATCGAATAAATCGAACTCCCAGAGGCCTCATTATGGCCGCACCATTTTGAAATTTAGCCAATTTGGGAGGGTGTTCTGGGATCGAGCCGTGGTTTTGGGTATGTTGTTTAATAGGACCTCCTGAAGACGTTTACATGGGAAAAATTTGTTAAGCAATTTGTTCCGGGTTAACCCTCTTTTTTTCGAATTTCTCCTTCATTAACCCCCCCCCCCCCAAAAAAAAAAAAAAAAAACCCTCGAAAGTCGTGGATTTAAGGATATGAATTTTGGGCAATACGCACGAATAGCTATCTAATGGCACTTGATTGAAAATGTATAGGATAAGCATTTACAAGCCACAAAAACAGTCTAACTTGACTTTTTTAGCACCTTGACCCGAAATTCCCGCCAAAAAAGCGAAAAATAGCATTTTTCGAAAACGGCCGATCTACAGATTTTGCGGTTTGTTGTTCCTCAATCAGTAGGCTTTCTAGTTCACATTTCCGCAAAAAAATCGCGGGTTGTATGTTGACCGCATTAAAAGCGTTTAAAACGTACTGTGGCCTGTTTCGTCGCACATTCTTTTAACAACGATTACTATCACCGAGGACGCATGATAAATTAATGATCACCATTTTCTCATATCATCCGTGTGATTGGTTAGATATACGACCAATGAGGAAGAAGTTCCTCGTTACCGTCGTATTCCCACGCTCTTTTCAAAATGAACCTATCATACGATCGTAGCATACAAAAGACTGAATAACTACAAAAACAAACTATTTTACCATCTTGGTACCATGTATTTTTCATGGTACCTTTCATTCTACTTAGGCCGCAAAAGAGGACCGTTCCAGTACTACGTAACCTACTTCGGGGGGGGGGGGGGGGTGTAAGTTTGGCTCCAGCTCAAGGAGTCTTACGAGTGGACCATGGGCCAGCAAGTGGTATACCCTCCTCCTCCTCGTGGAAATTTTGAAGATGGTGATTATATTGAAGCTCTCGACTAGTAGATAATATTTCTTTGTCCACGCGAATTCTATCGTGGTGGGAGAGGGGCATAAGGTCCCCCTAAAGCCCCCTCAACCGCTCAGAGTTCCGACTTTTCAGCGAATTTTCCCATTTTTCTCGAAAACTCTAGATTTTAGAGCAAAACTGCATACAACAAGTCTGAAAGCTCCTGAAATTTCGTTTCAGAAAATATATGAGTAACTTTGGCCATGACTCTCGACAATCCCAAAATGGGAGGCCTAAATGTCAAAATATCTCAACTTCCCACTCAAATGACCGTTTCGACGCAATTTCTTGCCAATAACGAGGAGGAGGTTGGTAATATCGTATAATTGTTCATACTTGAAATGATAGAGTATGAAGTTTTCATTTGAGGAGCGGCCTAACGCCTGGTAGAGGGAGCGGGGAAGGAGGTCCGCCAGTCTCTCCGCCTTACAAAAACCGTTGAGATCGGTCGCTTCCTTTAAGTAGCGTCATGCGCAAAAATGGACGGCAAAATGAAAACATGTAGCGTCTGTTCGGAGAATACATCTATGTGACCTCTCGTGGGAGGTGGTAGAGGGAGGGGGGTACATCCTTCCTCCTGCCCCAAATAATGATCACGAAAATAGTTAAATTAACGCAAAAAAACTACTTTTTAAGGAGACTTTCAATGTTTGTCATTGACACGCGGACGCTAATATAATTTTGCGAGGGAGAGAGGGCTATATAACCATTGAAGCCTCCCCCCCTCAAAGTTAATTTCACTTTCTCTCTCTAAAGGGTCTTTGAGAGCTTAATATTTTGGTTGCTCCATACAGGGTGTCTCAAAAATCCGTACTCCTCCCTCCCCCGGATAATTTTTGAACGGTTAGGGATAAAAGAAAACCAAACTTTATGAATGTTTCTAACTCAAAGGAGACCATCTTCTAGGGCAGTCAAAACTTTTGCCCCTCCCTCAGAGGGCGCGAGGGGTCCCCAACTTTTTTTTTCAAATGGCAACCCCTACTTTGTGATACGCAATTGAAAAGACCATTAAAAACTAAGAATTTAGGCGCAAACTGCAGATCAATATGTTTATTTTTAACCGAGTTATAATAGGTCAAAGGTCAAATTTGACCTATTTTCATACAATCATTACCTCGGTTCAAATTATCGTAGAGAAATAAACCTGGAAAATTTACCAAACTGTGTTCGCTTTTAGGTAAAAATCACAGAAATCACTTCAAAATAATTTTAGGGGGGGGGGGGGGTTGGACCCCCAAATACGTCAGTTCGAAGGTCATTGGATTTTCCCGCGAAATGAGCCAATTTTCCCTAATTTTGTCTCAACCAAATCTCGGTAAGTTCAAAATTAGTTCAACATTGCGTCTTCAAGTCCCCAAACTTTGGAAAAAGTTTAAAAAAAAAGAAAGAAAAAAACGTAATTTAAGCGCTCAAATTGAATCACCTTAATTTTTTTTTACTTTGCCCGAAAACATTACCTCGGAAAGTTCAAAATTAGTTCAACATTGTGTTTTGAAGTCCCCAAATCTCGGGCAAAGTTCAAAAGAACAAAATTTAAGGTGATTCAATTGGACCTTTAAAATTTCGTTTTTTTTTCTTTTCGCCTCTTATCTCGTTGTACGGGGAAAAAATAAGGATGAAGAGTAGAAAAAGCAATTTTTCACATTAAGGAAATTTTACCAGCGCAAAAGACCTCAGCAAATTCGATTTCAGGCGAGAAAATGGAGTGAGCAAATAGTACTGGTACGTTTGGAGGTACTGGTACGTATAAACTTCTTTAAGGTGCGCCTACGATGTTTTGGAATAGTTTAACATACATATTTCATAATATCAAGTATAGGCGCTTTTTGAGGGATACATTATAATCTTTTGAAAGCAAAAACATACGTACGGAAAATTATCGATTTTTGGCGAAGAAATGGAGGGAACCGAACATTTTTGATAGGTTCGATTTTCAAAGGATCAGTAGAAACTACTTCAGTGAGTCTTTTGTGTTGGAAAATGACTCAAACCATTTATGACCGAATCTTTTGGTGCGTTTATAGGATTAAAATAAGGTATTTATAATAAAAATCATTGATACAAATTTTTGGCAGAATAAGCAGAAAATATTTTTGGCGTCTGGAGGATCAGTACAAACCTCCGAAGGGATCTCATGGGCGGCTAAATGGTTCGAGACATGTTATTTGCAATTTGTATGTAGGTAGGTATGTTGAACTGCAGATCTTTCGTTTTCTCATCTCTAATTTCTTACTTTATTCAACACTTGAATTTTCCTTGTATGAGACCCTTGATATGAGATGAGATGACGTAAAAGTTGGTGTGGATGCTCCAAAAAAGGTTCAACTCATGGAAGCCGATCAAATGATTGAGAAAAATTCACTTGAAATGAACCGGAAGTAGATGTAGAAAACAATTTCGCATAGCAACTCTGATTTGACCATTGAGCAGTATTAATATGACCCAGGAGAGTATAACAAAACCTTTCTTTGCCTTCTTTTGGTTTCATCTATCCTTTGGCAACGATTTTCACCCATGAAACTGGCATTAATCGAATCTGCCTCTGATTTCACAACTGTGCTTCAACTCGAAAACATGCACTTGCCTCAGATTTTGTGAGATTCATCAAAGACCTATGTAGGTAGATACTATTTTATGCAAGAATAACTGACCATGCTTTTTCTTCAAACGTCATCTGTTTTTTTCTACGCCATGTATTGATTACTAGGGGGCTACGCCCCCTGGCCGCTACGCGGCCCAACCCCCTGAAGGCGCTCCGCGCCATGAATGGGCCGCTTCGCGGCCCTATTTTTACCCTCCTATCAGTGTTAGGTTTATTTTCCCCCTAAAAAATTACGATATGATGTATACTTTACTTGTAGAATGAAATAATTTTTGGTTTTGATGAATAAAGAAAAAAATAATTTTTTGAAGTCAAAAGAAAGCGTTTTAGAATGACTGCTTGATGAAGTATTGCAGTAAAACAACGAACAATGATAATCAGGTAATAATTAAGTATATCAAAAGTCGGGAATCGAACCCACACCGAGTTCAAAGTGGACGTAATCGACGTCTTAAACGACACGGCCACCGCTCCACATGAGAATGCCCGTGCGAATCTTGTATAGATAAGTGTAGAGCTGATGCGCAGGCTACCCATCCACTGCGCAACCTCTTCGACCACTGCGCACCCTCCCGCGCATAGCGGTAGCAGTCCCGGAGCATTCTGTAAATTCACTCACTTTTATAACGTGATTTAAAAAAAACCTGGGTCCTATTTCCAAAATCTAATTAGAGCGGGCTCATCTAGGGGCAATTACCTGTCGATCTACGCAAAAATCATGGAAATCGGCCCGGTAGAACGCTCAAACGAACTATGACAAAAAGTATAAATTTACATTGTTTAAATGGGAGAATTCGCAACTTTACCACGTAATATAAAAAAACCTGGGCCATAATTTGAAAATCTGAAAAGAGTTGGCTTATCTAGAGACAATTGCCCGTCGATAGCCGCAAAAATCATGAAAATCGGCCCGGTAGAACGCTGGAACTAAGCGTCACCAGTTTCGCAAAATTAGGAGGTCTTGGAGCTTATAGTATAGATTATTTAAAGATCTCAAAAAGGAGTAAGTATACCTATTGCTTTATTTTTATTCGCGGAACAGAAAATGAATAGGTATGCAAACTTTGAGACACCGTTATCAAGGTGAGTACTTTTAAACTTTAATCAGCGATTTGTTCTTCCTTCACCACTTTTATACCAACATTCCTTAGGTGCTATAAGTAGTACTTATAAGTCGTGAAATTTTTAAACATTTTTACGAGCTTTCTACATCTACATCTAAATTATGTCAGTAATTTTTCTACAAAAATTGTGTAAATGAATCATGAGATATATTGCCCCTATGGAAATCCTCGCTCGGAAACATGTCCAATTTCCTCTCAGCAAATTTCCTTGAGTGCATGGCGAAGAAAAAGAGATCTGTATCTACTTCACGGCGATCCCACGGTAATCAAGTAAAACGACGATTCCTTATTGAAAAATAAAAAATCCAAATTGTAATACCAAAGTAGGTATAGGTATACGTTTTGGAGTCTGCGTAACTTCTAATTTTCAGATTCAAACCAACGTGGTTGAGATATTTTTTCATGTATTTATATGCATTTTACCGCGGGTTTGTGGCAAAAAATGTGAAATTTCTCTTTACTGTAACGCACACACTTTTCGGTGGGTAGATACAGCAACCAAAATTTTTGCTATAGATAAAAAACTGGAAAACTACTCCTACAAAGTGCTTGCGATGTTTTAGAATTTTTACTACTTAGGACTTGCACTTCCTTGCCTCGGGAAAATGCATCCAATGAAATCCTGATCAAAATAATGCATAAAACAGCTACGTTGTCGGTGTGGTTTTCATTTAAATCTTAGGCAAAGAGAGGGGTAGAGTATAGCCCTACGCAGCATTCATCACATTTCACATGACGAAACAACCTTTCAGCGGCAATTAAAACCTCGTCACTGATTACCCTCTCAAAGACTCGAGGAAAACATAAATAACCAATGTTCTCCCGGGATCGCGCCAACGGCGGAGGGGGAGGGGGCATGATTAGTGACGAGGAGAAACAAAGATATCCGCCCTGCCGTGCCGAGACAAAACCACAGATGTAGGTATAGTTTTTATGAGAATTACGTGGTTATCTCTGGTGTTAGTGCGAAGACACACGCGTCTCAAAATCGCGCGGAGGGCGGAGCAATACGCCTCTGAAACCTCCTGTGAACTCCCAGAGGACAGCCCATGGAGCGCTCTGCATCGTGATTGTCTAATTCCACTCATTAGTCAAGTAATTTTAGGAGCGTTTCTTTAATTTGCCTTTTCTTCCTTTAAGCCGGCTTGAGGATTGGTTTTGCGCGAAGTTACTAGCCCCATCTTGTCCAGTTGATTTATTTTGATAAGTGATGAGTGACAAGTGTTGAGCGTGTTCCTCGTCATCGTTTGAGAAGTTTTTCTATCGCCATTCAGTAATTAAAGGTAAATCCTTTTTGCTTATCTTGATAACTTAATCTTCGTAAAGGCGTTCCACACACTGCGAATGTTTTTGATGAAATTGGTATAAAAATCGGAACATCTATCAGACCAGAAAACAATTCTGAGGCCGTACCTAAGCATTGCAACTTAACAATCATGACAGTGACGGTCAAGACACTAGAAACAGTAAAGGCTGAAAATGGAGATTTAAGTATACATTGACTTACACAATTTTAATCATCAGATTTGATAAAAACATATATTATCGACTAAGTATAGGTACCTAGAATGTAAAACGTGAGATTTTTTTGTCACGCTACAAATACCTGAAACGTTCATGACAGTAATTGGACACTGTTCGTAGAATTTTCTAGCAGCCAATATAGCAGCACGTAGGGCGAGAGAGTGTACTAGAGTCCCTTTAAACTGAGAGTAAAGACAATGCGAATCCATTTCTGACTGGCTCCCGAATTTTAGGCATTCACAGTGCCACAATTGGGAATAACGATTAAATTTTCACCAATGGACCTCTAGACAAGGTACGAATTTCAGCATTCTGATTCATGTTTCATAATAAAAATGTCACGTAGAACACGATGCGCACAACGGAAATTACCAAAATCAACTCCTTAGGAAGATATTTAATGATTCTTGATGGGTGAATTCAAACCACCCGCTCATGAAAACTCAATGCACATCGCTAAACGTTATCATGACAGTATCTGCGATTTAAAAATCTGGCAGCCTTAATTTTGACGCTTTGGCTCAGCTATAGCAAATTGCTCATAGTTTGAACAACATATGGTGGGGAATGAACATTGCTCCATTGAGAAGCTTGCTGAAACCGTTGTAGTGCGCGATTTGACTCACGTAGAACTTTGACTTTCTTGTGAGCAGGCAGTTTCAATTCCTCGTAACCAATGTGAAATAAAAACGTTGAAATCTTCCTTAGGAGTTAATTTCAGTAATATTCCTTGCGCTAATCGCGTTCTACGTGAAATTCTGGTTAAGAAACATGTATCACATTGCTTAAATTCGTACTTTGTCTGGGTCGTTTCAAATAAGCTTTCATATTCCACGTTACTTCCATTTTTTTGCATCGAGTTGATTGATTTTTTTCCCCCTTCTTCTTTTTTCCTATTCAAAATTTTACCCTCTATCTGATTCTGACCTCATTCTTCCCAAAAATCTTCCATTTCTTATATTTTTTGGGCCCCAAAAGTCCAAAATGTCATTACCGTAACCTGTTACTTTTCTGATTTGGTATTTTTAGCTTATGATAAAACCGAGACAAATTTGACTGATTTGACTTTCAGCTGGATTATTAGTTTCAGTATACTTATCCTAAAGAATATTTGATCACAAGAAGAGGTTTTAAATCCAACTATTTCGGCATTTTTTGAATGATTTATATGCTTGTTACTAAGTTTCGTGTCATTACCGTAACCGCCAAATTTAAGTGTTTTCTCAGCCGCTAAAGGGCAGCAGCAACAGTGTTTATCATTGAGTCAACAAGTGTTCGGAAGCTGAGTGCCAGTGCATGGCGAGTTATTATCACATTTTGTTTCAAATTTATGAGTAATTTTGTGTTATTTACATTGAATTTTGTGTTTAAGGGTAACTTACTACTGTCACTACCGTGACTATGGAAAAATCAGAGACAAGAGACCCTCCACTAGTATCTTGGCCATGGTGGAAGCTTTTACTTTCGGGACTTCAGCATTCTACTGTTGACTTACCTACATGGTTGATGTTTAACAACGTGTTGGCAGTTTCGTTTCTCAAACAAGCCGAAAATGGCCGAAGTTTAGGAAACTTGTTTGGCTCATGACGTCACCCGAAGCTCATCATCGACCATGTAGGTAGGTCAACAGCCGAAATTAGGGTGATGACTGTTGCTCCCTTATAATTGTCCATAAGGAACTGTTGAATCCCCGAAAGTAAAAGCTTCCACCTGTCGCCAAGAGGCCAGTGGAGGGTCTCCTGTCTCTGGGAAAAATGTGGCAAGAATTCATTTTTATTTTAAAATGTCAGCATGTTCTATTGCAACGTATCGTCCTAACCTCAAATATGCAGTTTCATTAACATTGATGAGTTTTCGTGTGTTCTATCGCCGATCACGCCGAACACCAAATTTCGTCATTACCTTAACCGTCATTAACGTAACCTGCGCCAATTAGGCCTCCACATGCCACAAGGCCCATTTTTCGACACCACTACTTAAAGCTGATTCCTAAGGTCTTGAATGCTACAAAAAATATCACACCGAAGGTTTTCAACGAATTTTAATTTTTAGGATTTCGGAAAAATAGTGGTCTCAAATATGGACGCTCATTTGAAACGACCCGTCTAGTGGTCCCATAGAGTACAATAGAGTCGCAAAGTACTGGATCGCCGTTGAAGTCACTTTTCGAGGCTGTTTTGTCCAGTTCTCCGGAGACTAGTGTGCGGCGACTAGCGACGACGCGACGCATACGCAGAGACTCGCGCTCAGCGCTCCCCACCTCCCCACTCCCGACTCGGCTCCGTTCGTCGGCTAGGTCCACACATTGAACCCACCAAGTAGGCCGGTAATAAGTCTGAAATTGAGTCCATATATGAATATTATCCAGGAGTAACATACATTAATGGATTCATTATGGCTTTGGATATCTATTTAAAGCAAATTTGTTACAAATTAATAACGATGGAATTAAAAAAAAAGTCGAAAAAATACAAGCAGTCCTTGATTTCTCCATTAAGCCACCGTGTTAAAAAATTCGGTTGGTTCACACTTGGTATAAGTCAGAAATTAAATCCCTGTATGAATATTATCCAGGAGTAATATACTCAATGGATTCATTATGGCTTTGATACCTTTAAATAGCAAAATTTGCAAAAATTTAATGCTGATTGAATTATAAAATACCTAAAAAAACACAAGCAATTCTTGATTTCTCCATAAGCCGCCGTGTGTTACAAAATGCCGTTGGGTTCACAAATGGTTCACTATTTTCGGAGCACACGCGGCTCGGAAACGCCTGTTAATGGATTGGCTTCATCAGCGCTCCAGTACTTGGCGACTCTATTGTACTCTATGAGTGGTCCATTGCGAAGATTATAAACTGGATTGGACCGGTGAGTGGAGGGTACGGCAATGAACAAATGGAATGAGAGAGAAAACGAAGACAGTAATTCAAGAATGGGTTGATCAAAGATTACAATGAACGTCCGATTTATGTAATCTTTATTCCAGCTTTTGACATCCATCAGCCGTGTTGTCTGAACTCTATCTATAAAGGGACTCCAGAGTGTACAAGGGTCGCTCAGAAAGTAAGGTTCCCTATTGGCGCGTATACGTAGTATACCGCCTTTGCGATCGTTTCGACCCCCCGCTCGATACAATAACCGAGTCCCTTAGTTCCTTACCGAAAGGTGACTACCGCGAACTTCTGAGATTTTCCAAAGCGTGTAAATCATGGGTGGCGGTAGCCACCTCCGGACAAAGTCTAAACTCGACAACACTGGAAAGCCTCCAAACGAAAAAAGGTGGCAGCCAATCATAGGTGGCGGTAGCCACCTCCGGACAAAGTCTAAACTCGACAACACTGGAAAGCCTCCAAACGAAAAAAGGTGGCAGCCAACCATAGACACACGTAACTCCCTTATTCTGAAAATTGATTCGACTGTAAGTAGACTGCAGCCCAAACGACGGCACGGATTCCAACGATCTTGGTGTCTACTGACGCACCTAAATTGGGCCTACTAAGTTGGAAAGTTTCATCCAGATCCATTGAGTTTTCAAAAAGTTATAAGCACTTAAAGGCCCAAAATGACAAATATTTTTTGTAACATGGGCCGTTCAGTAGCGGGAAACCGACATGATCACCTTTCACAACCGATTTCTTGCTTACGCGGCCACAGATTCTAATGAAACCTACAAAGGAGCCCGCTTGAAGATATGAGGATTTCATTTCTACCACATTTAATAGGGTTTCAATGCTCGGATAATTCAGCATCGGCAAATAACTTTCAAAATTTTAGCTACAATGTTTTGAATTTTAGAAAAATCCGGTATAGTGGTTCAATGCCATTGGTCGATTCCGTTCAGTTCAGCCAGTCTCGGGAACGAAATTTCCCTAGTTACCAATACCAACTTCCAACTCTAACTACTTGAGAACAGATTTATGATTTAATATAATATAAGAGTTCAATTCTCTGTAGAAGCTAACTAATATTTTTACACACTTATATTATTACGTCGCACGTCTTCTGCCAGAGCCCGATACACTATTTCATTAGTTTCAAGTGTTCAAGTGATGTCATTGTTCAGAAGTGAGGTTATCAGTCGGTGTCGGGTGTACATGTGTGACCCATGTACGTAAATGGTCTGACCCAAGCATCAATGAATGTAATTCGGATTCCAAAATTCAGGTAAATTACGTCGATAAAAGGACACCAAAGTTGTGCCAAACTATCAAAAGGAAGCAGGATTTACACCACAGTTTGCATTCTCGTGACTAACAGCATCCAAATATTTCCCTACCATGCACACCGATGGATCGAAGGGAGAGCCCATTACTCTCAGTTTTTAATTACATTATTGTTTTCCTCAAGTCACAAATGCTAGTTTCCATAACTTGAAGAGATGTAGTTGTTTTCAGTGGACCCTATCAGTCTCAAGAAAAGATCTAAAAATTACTGTAATATGAGCCTTCGCCCAGAGGCGTAGGAAGGGGGGGGGCAGGGGGGCCTGGCCCCCCCTAGAATTGGAAATAGTATCATCTGCCCCCCCCCCCCCCAGAAATTCTGGATGTTGCAAAAACACCTTCTTCAACGGTAAGTCTCTGTCGCCGTGGGCCGTGAGAGGATGCCTATAAATAGAAAAACCTGTTGAATGCAACAATTTCAAAGTATTTTAACCTTAAAATGCAAAAAACTGGGTGATTTTTCGGCAGAAATTGAAGGAAGATTAGCGCCACAACTGCCTCGAGATGCGCTCAAGTTGAGGTAAAATTTCAAAAATTTTCCGGAACCCTAAAGTGCATAAAACTGGGTGATTTTTAGGCAGAAATTGAAGGAAGATTAGCGCCACAACTGCCTCGAGATGCGCTCAAGTTGAGGTAAAATTTCAAAAATTTTCCGGAACCCTAAAGTGCATAAAACTGGGTGATTTTTAGGCAGAAATTGAAGGAAGATTAGCGCCACAACTGCCTCGAGATGCGCTCAAGTTGAGGTAAAATTTCAAAAATTTTCCGGAACCCTAAAGTGCATAAAACTGGGTGATTTTTAGGCAGAAATTGAAGGGGAGCTGGGGGGTATTCCATACCCCCCAGACCCCCCGGTGGTGGGGGGCCAGGCCCCCCCTAGCAAAATGACCTAGCTACGCCTATGCCTTCGCCCATCACACTACTTGCGACACGGTCATTATGCTCTGACCAAAATTTATTCGCTTTAAATTTTGCTTTCAACCTACGTGCTCTTGAGTGCTTGTGCTTTCCCTAAGTGTATGTTATTGACATTAAGATCTTGTGTTCTTCATGACTAATCTTGGAAAGCTTCGCCTCTTACCGTTGCTTGTTTACATCATGGAGATATGCGGGGATGCAAGGTATAATTCAATCACTAAGTCAACTTTATGTCCCTAAATCAGAGATCTTCGACGATGAGTATTAGCTTAAATTTGGTTTTCTTCGAGTCTCTTTGATTTTGTGTCAGAAGTTGTTAGCAACACCATGTGGCCAGTCAATGTGTAAGAAAGTCTTTCATGAAAGGTATGTACTCGTTCTATTTTCTCAGCTTGATGATTACTATAAAATCAAGAATTTATATTGCTGCATAAATTGCTGGGCCAATCGTACCAATCGTAAGTACGTAGCGCCCATTCCTTCTCTATTTTAACACATGAAAACTTGATGTAAACACATCAAATAGTTAGGTTATGTTATGGACTTACACTGGTGGTGCAGCTACCGACTGTTAGATAATAAACCCTTAAATGACATCCGGCTAACTTAGCTGTGTCCAAAGACACCACGATCGTTGGAATCCGTGCCGCCGTTTGCTCTGAATTCCATTCTATATCTAATCAATTTTCAGATTAAGGGAGTTAGGTGTGACTAAGAGTGTCGGCCACCCCTTTGCTATAGGGACTTTAGTAGGTCGTCATTTTCCTCGACCGGGGGTGGCTACCGCCACTCTTGATGTGAAAATATTGTGGTGTTGTTGGTTGTTGTGTCACAGAAGTATTCCATCTTCACCTAGTGAGTTTCTAGCATAATTACTCCAGTGAAACAGTGCACTTTGGAAGTAAATTGAGCGTTGGGTCTATGTATGGTTCGCATGCCTACCTAGTTCTTAATGGAATAAATGTAATCGGGTGAATCAAAGCCAAAAAAGATTAGACCAATCGGTAGCGTTCATGATCAAAAAGTTTGAGCCTAGGTACCAACTGCGGAACATGCTCTGATGAAGAGTTTGGGGGTGGTGTTTTTAGTCCGACAGTGGACAACAAAATTACTAGGAATTCTTGAACCACCAGGTAACTGAGAGGTAGCATTCATTATCTTATATGAATCAAAAGACTCCATTCAAATTTAAATGCTTACTTCATGCCAGTTATACGATTCGACAAATTATGTGGTAAAGCGACTCTAAGCAAAATAAATCAAAATTTTCTCCGCTAGCGTCAATATGGGTATACTGTATCAAGCTTACAGTGTAGTATTTGCAGCAAGTTTTTCTCTTTTTCAATAAATGTTTTTGACTGAGGCCATTGTAACTTGAGGTTGAAATTCAGTCGATTATTACCTGAATCGCGCAAGTTCAACGGAGTGCATAATAGGTACATGCAAAAGTTTCTTATCTTCATGTTTCAAGTCACATTCCTAGACGTTATACTCTGTTAAAAGAAAAAATACTTTTGTGGCCGATGGAGCTTGGCTTGACGCACACTTTTATTGATAAATTAAATACCTCTTACAGGAAATACTTTTTATAATGAGTGAACAAAAAAAAAAAAATTAATTTTAACTCTTTGAATGGACTTTCCACTTAGTGGTCTCACTGTTATTTAATTTAAAATTTTAGTGGCTGAATGTAAGTATGTCCAATAGTTGAGTTAAACGCAGTAAAAATTGCAGAATTAATGTTGAAACTTTATGAGTAAGGAATAATTTATGTGGCAAAAGAAGTTCATTCTAAGTAGCCTACACTATGACAATTAATTGCTAATCCACCAGTTTTTAAAACATTATGTACCCTACTTCGATGAGAGAAGTTTAAACTCACCAAAACATCAGGTAACTTTTATTGATTGCAAACTGAATCACCCCCTATTAATGTTTAGTTGATCAAACAAGGAGTTCCAGTTCTGCTCATTGAAAAAATTATTCTCAGTTTCTCTGTCTCCAGCCAAATGTTTCATTAGCTTCACTTTATTCCAAAAACGACCTGATATAAAAACTACAAAAAACCCCAAAAAACTTTCAGATTCTGAGGGGTAAAGAATCCGGCCAAAGTCTTAAACTTGTTGAACCAAATTTTCTTATTACTCGTAAAAGAAAATTAAAAATTATACTTTACTGAAAATCGAATGTGGGCCCCTTCATAAACGAGTGATACAACATTCACTGCATGTGTGTATGTGAACCTCTTGTAGTTTTGTAGGAGCCCAAGCGGTTCGCTCGCTCTTTGCAACAAACGCTACATTCGTGAATGGAAAGTCCTTGAAGGAGCACATAACGTCCTTTTTCTTTCTTTAACTTTTGCATTTTTTATTCAGAATCTTCGTAAAATCAAAAAGAAAAGTATGGACTGATCTGAGCCTTATATGTGCTCTAAAACAATATGAAATATTTTATCGCACAAAGTCGAACTGTAGATCGAATGTAGCCCCTTCATTTATGAGTGATGCAACAGTCATGACGTGTAAGTATGTGTAGCCCTTGCAGGAGCCCCCTTCCTCACCTATTTGCATTTTTATCTAAAGTACAAAAAAAAAATCGGTATGGATTGATCTGAGCCTTCTGTGCTCCAAAATAATATGAAATATTTTATCGCACAAAGTCCAATATTTTTCGATTCAGGTCCTACAAATGCTTTTAAAAGAGCATGAAAAAAAAAATACTCAACCGGCTGGCGAAAGTCCAGTATTTTTCTTGAGAATAGTCTCCTCCTTCAATGAGTGATGCAATAATTGCGACATTTTTGTATGAAAAGCCCTTGCAGAAGCCTTTTTATTTGACTCAGCTAAATTTTGAAGAATCACTGACGTGTCCGCAAAAATGCGTAAAAAAGACGGGTCACTGAAATTAATGCTTCATAGAGATATCTGAGGATCCATGTCAAAACCCTCTTACCTATTCTACTCTGCGTAAAAAATAAAAACGCTCTTTTCAACCATGATTATCTGGGTAATCCGGAGTCATTTTCATGACGATCAGTTCATTATGCAGTGGTATAGGATAGAATGTTATAATAGCTACCATTTACATGCATATTAAACTGCAGCATCATAAGTTGAGATTAAAAATATTATACAGGGTGTTTCAGACCACCCGTACCAGGCCTTTTTCTCGGTTGGTATAGGTCGTACGAAGTCGGAGACCGCGGGGTTGAATAGGGAATTGACCCCAAGGAATACGAATTTTGTGGTCCCGAAACCCCCCCACCCCCCCTTGGGGGGTAACGTAGGGGTCACGATGCTGAAAGTCACGGTTCCCGACCGAATTGCGGATCGATCGCATCAGAATTGAAAAGTACGGAAAATTTCACGTGGAATCGACCCCTAAAAATCCAAAATCGGACCATCCAAGGCCCAAAAATGACCCCCTAAAGAGGGGGACAGTACCCCCCTCCATAATTTCTCTTTGGTCTCAAAATTGACGTAAATTCTCCAGAAAAAGACGGTTTCCCAGATAATCGACCTCGAGAAATCCAAATTTCATGGTCCCGAAGCTCCTCTAGCCTCCCTTGGAGGGTAAACGGGGGGCCCAATTTTAAAAATCGGGGCTCCTTTCTGAATCGCAAATTGATTGCATCCAAATTGAGGAGCAGAACACATTTACATCTTAAATGACTCCTTAGAGTTCTAATTGACCCCCCTGAACGGCAGAAAGTAACCCACTGAGGAAGGGGCCTCGCCCCCGCCAAAAATTTCTCAGGATTCCTCTTTGGTCGCAAAATTGACGTCGATTCTCCAGAAAAAGACGGTTTCCCATGTAATCGACCCCGAGGACTCTAAATTTCATGTTCCCTGAGCTCCTCGGGGTCGATTACATGGGAAACCGTCTTTTTCTGGAGAATCGACGTCAATTTTGCGACCAAAGAGGAATCCTGAGAAATTTTTGGCGGGGGCGAGGCCCCCTTCCTCAGTGGGTTACTTTCTGCCGTTCAGGGGGGTCAATTAGAACTCTAAGGAGTCACTTAAGATGTAAATGTGTTCTGCTCCTCAATTTGGATGCAATCAATTTGCGATTCAGAAAGGAGCCCCGATTTTTAAAATTGGGCCCCCCCCGTTTACCCTCCAAGGGAGGCTAGAGGAGCTTCGGGACCATGAAATTTGGATTTCTCGAGGTCGATTATCTGGGAAACCGTCTTTTTCTGGAGAATTTACGTCAATTTTGAGACCAAAGAGAAATTATGGAGGGGGGTACTGTCCCCCTCTTTAGGGGGTCATTTTTGGGCCTTGGATGGTCCGATTTTGGATTTTTAGGGGTCGATTCCACGTGAAATTTTCCGTACTTTTCAATTCTGATGCGATCGATCCGCAATTCGGTCGGGAACCGTGACTTTCAGCATCGTGACCCCCCCGTTACCCCCCAAGGGGGGGTGGGGGGGTTTCGGGACCACAAAATTCGTATTCCTTGGGGTCAATTCCCTATTCAACCCCGCGGTCTCCGACTTCGTACGACCTATACCAACCGAGAAAAAGGCCTGGTACGGGTGGTCTGAAACACCCTGTACAATAAATAAGTTTTGGGAGAAAGCAAAGGAAGACTGATGCGCTCAAAAAATACACTGCAAGCAATCTTCCAGCATGCAGAGGGGACAAATACTAATGATTACAGTAAGAGCATTTTTGCGGACACGTCAGTGATTCTTCAAAATTTAGCTGAGTCAAATAAAAAGGCTTCTGCAAGGGCTTTTCATACAAAAATGTCGCAATTATTGCATCACTCATTGAAGGAGGAGACTATTCTCAAGAAAAATACTGGACTTTCGCCAGCCGATTGAGTATTTTTTTTTTTCATGCTCTTTTAAAAGCATTTGTAGGACCTGAATCGAAAAATATTGGACTTTGTGCGATAAAATATTTCATATTATTTTGGAGCACAGAAGGCTCAGATCAATCCATACCGATTTTTTTTTGTACTTTAGATAAAAATGCAAATAGGTGAGGAAGGGGGCTCCTGCAAGGGCTACACATACTTACACGTCATGACTGTTGCATCACTCATAAATGAAGGGGCTACATTCGATCTACAGTTCGACTTTGTGCGATAAAATATTTCATATTGTTTTAGAGCACATATAAGGCTCAGATCAGTCCATACTTTTCTTTTTGATTTTACGAAGATTCTGAATAAAAAATGCAAAAGTTAAAGAAAGAAAAAGGACGTTATGTGCTCCTTCAAGGACTTTCCATTCACGAATGTAGCGTTTGTTGCAAAGAGCGAGCGAACCGCTTGGGCTCCTACAAAACTACAAGGGGTTCACATACACACATGCAGTGAATGTTGTATCACTCGTTTATGAAGGGGCCCACATTCGATTTTCAGTAAAGTATAATTTTTAATTTTCTTTTACGAGTATTAAGAAAATTTAGTTCAACAAGTTTAAGACTTTGGCCGGATAAACCGTCAACAATTATGATTTAAAGTTGTTTCTCATTCTGGGGCCCTTTTGTTTATGTGCAGTGAATACCAAGAGTCTACGTTACTTGGTTTTTTTTTAAAAAAAGCCTAAGAATGCGACGCGCGGATTTAAAATATGCATAAATGAGCGGAAGCAGACGAACTGATTCGAGGATTGCTGAGCAGGTCAGCACCTTTTGAATGAGAATTTTACTCCTTCGTTTCGTTTAAAACGTTGCATAGACAGATGTCTACACGCGTGTTATGCTTTTCAAAAGTTGTCACCCCTGCTCTGATAGCCTGGGCCAGCCAAGATACCCGTAAGTGCAATCTGTGATGAGCCTCGAGAACTCGAGACTCATTAGACCATGTGCTAACCGTGGCCCATACAGAAATTCACTCCCCTATCAGGCCAAAACAGTGCACAGGCAGGCAGAAACCCAGGTAGTGTCCCGATCGTGGCTCGGTTCGCCGCGTGGCCTCCCAGCTGAAGAACAATAAGGCGACCCTCGCAGCCCTCGCCGCAGTCAGACCTAATTACTTTCACTCGATTACCCATTTCACCGTCACGCTGGAATCCAGCAAATTTTCGAAAAAATTGTTTCGCGAGTACCTAGCAATTTGTTTTCTTACTCTCCGTTCATAGACGAATTGAAAGAGGTCTCATTCATAAAAATCGGCCGAACAGAAGAGAAGTTACAGTATTCGAAATCCGAAGAAATCAACAAAACTTCTCCATACAAAAAATAAAATGAAGGGGAAAAAAGAAATGTATAAATTACAAGTAAATATAATTGACCTCAGAATTTGGCAAGCAATTCAACTATATAACGGAGAAAAAAATTGGGAGAAATTACAAAAAATTCGCCTCTTGCAAGGGGCTTCCTTGTATGAATTTTGATCTGAAGACAAGGATTGAATACCAGCGCAGTACTCCATACAATACACGGTATGCCTGAACGAACATTTTTTTTTATGTCAAAATCGAAAATGCTTAATATTTTTTAACTACAGTGTCTCTTGAGTCGTTAAAGCCAAAAAAAAAAAATTCCGTCAAATTCTGGAAAGTACAGGCGCTTTAAAAGTATTCTGGGGCTATATATGCTAACAGTGTCCACACATGGTTTCTGTTCAGAATATCCATGTGTAAGTATTTTTACACGTAGAGTCTAATTTTCACGTCAGGGAGTCGACACATTTCGATTTTTTCGATTTTATACGGAAAATTGATGGTTTTTCGAAATTATTATTGTTTCATGAAAAATAAATGCACCAAAAATGACTATAGCATATTGATTTTTATATATTTGCACCCACGAAATTGGTTGGTAAATTCAACGAGTGAGTGCATCGACCTGGTATATCGAGTTTCTGCAATTTTTTAAGGCAAATCGGTAGATTTTCGGAATGTAGATTGCTTACTTTCAATTCATGAATGAATAAAGCATGGACATGGTTGAACTTCTTTGCATGGAAAGACGTTTAAAATAAAAAAATCAAGACATATTTAATGTAATTGCATTTATATCGAGTCAATTTCTTTTCAATAATATGTAGGGATTTATAATAGGTACCACCGGTGATTTGGATATTTTAGCCCCAAAAATACCTTTAAATCGACTGTATCTTTCAGGAGTTCAACAGAATTTTTCCTTTCTTTGCTTAAGTATTACGTGGCACTTTTCTTTTAGAATCTGATGAGACATTGCTGGGGGCAGATCAAAAAACTTAAACTCGTTCGAATGGCTCTCTACATTCACAATACACGGTCTCGTCAAAGTGCGTCGTTGAAAAGTGTTGGATCGGGATCGTATGAATTCTCTTGTTGTGCTACTTGCCTATTTTGAAATCTCTGTAAATGAAAACTAAAGGAGTTGATATGGGTGAGTTAATGACGCGCCTTATCAACACATTGTGTTGGAATTCACTGCTTGTTTTATTTTCTCAACAACTGTTAAGACTATTTTATAATTAGGACGATATAAGACTATAATAATTGCAATTATACCGATAAAAAGGAAGTACCCTTAGCTTCTTCACGGTGTAATGGTTCTTAATTTTTGAATGAGTGCTCGCTGGGAAATTGCTTTTTTCCGCGGTCTCCTCGAAAAATTTCCGGCTACCTCTTAAACGTCTGAAAAGCAGGCGGAAAACAGAAGGTAAAACGAGAGGAGAAACGCCAGAGTGCAAATTGAAAAATGTATTTACAAGAAACGCTAGCCAACTCTTTTCAACGTAATTTCCGTTGACATTTACATGTTCTTGAGATCTTGGCATCGGTTTCTTGATGCCCTCTCGGAGGAACTCTTTTGTGTGTTGTTTGAAGAAACTAGAGTCCCTTTATACCCAGAGTTAAGACAATTCAATTCTGGTTTGGCGTAAAGTGGCCTAGACAAAATCTAAATTTGATTGGTTCTCGCTCACAAAACTGACGTGACACTTGGTGTCACAAAAGTGTGCACCAAGCATAGAGTACAATAGAGTCGCAATGTACTGGGTCGCCGATGAAGCCACTTTTGGAGGCTGTTTTGTCCAGTGCTCCGAAGACTAGTGTGCGGGGACTAGCGATGACGCATGCGCAGAGACTCGCGCTCAGCGCTCCCGGCGCTCCCCACCACCTACTCGGCTCCGCTCCGCTACAGAAACAGGTCCACACACATTGAACCATGAACCAGCTATAAGTAGGCCTATAATAAGTCTGAAATTGAGTTCATATATGAATATTATCTAGGAGTAACATAAATTATGTATTCATTATGGCTTTGAATATCTAATTAAACCAAAATTTGCAAAAATTAATATAGACGGAATTAAAAAAAAGTCGAAATAACACAAGCAGTCGTTGATTTAATCTCCATAAGCCACCGTGTTAAGAAATGCCGGTTGGTTCACACTTGGCAGAAGTCAGAAATTAAATCCCTATATGAATACCAGCCGTTCTGGACGCGCTTTGCGCGTCTGTCACGGCCAGCCAAGGGGCTGCGCCCCCTGGACCCCCGATCACTCGCTACGCGAGTGACATTCGACTCGCTCCGCGAGCCATTTTTCTCAGTGATTGGACGTTTGATCACTAACATGTATGCATTAGGGAGACTCTGGAGGCAAAAATGATTTCATTATAGAACCTCGTTGCCGGAGCGTGTCATCATTTGTACATGAATAGATGTGTGGAGATGAAGCGATGATGGGGATCGATCATTTCTTCAAAAACGCATTTGATTGGGACGTCATCCCATTGGGTGGCGGAAAAAGACAATCCATGGATCTCCTACCGCGATTTGACTCGCTGAAGTAGCAAAAGTTCATCTTTACCTCTTAAGAAGATTATCGGTGGCGCAGGGGTCTAAAAACTGCTCAACGATAGTAATAGTTCGAGTTCCGAATCGCAATGAGCCCACTCGTGTTTTTTTCTTATATTTTCATCGCATATAAATTTCGCTAATGTTTTTGTTTTATTCTCTCTGATTGCATATTAGGAATCATATCCTCATTACATTTCCTTTTCCGTTCCTTTTTCCTTTTCTGTAGCATCTTTATCCATTTACAATTATTATATTTTGAAATAGATTTCCCCCAGTATACAATTGATGCTTCAAACGGAATCAATTGTTTTAATGACATTTCCGGCTAAATCATGGGGTTTCCCAGGAAGGTAGTCTCTCGTCCCTCCCGGACTCTATTGTTGCCAGACAAGTTGCTTTTTTAGCACTTTTCCCAATTTAAATCCATATAAAATATTCACATTTATCGCACAATCTGGCAACCTCTCGAGTGAAATAGAAAAAGGTAGAATCGCTGAAAGTCTGAATCCTTCGAAGTTTATATTAATAATAATGATGATTATCCAGGAGTACCGTACATCAATGGATTCATTATGGCTTTAACTATCTATTTTTAGCAAAATTTGCACAAATTAATATCGACTGAATTAAAAAATGTCGAAAAATCACAATTAGTTGTTGCTTCTCCAGTAAGCCGCCGCGATAAGAAATTCTGGTGGGTTCACACTTGGTTTCAGAGATGAAAAGTGAAATTTCACGTTTTGAAATTTCATGAAATTTCATAAGGCTCGAATAAATTTCACAAAAGTTGAAATTTATTAATTTTTTTTTAGAATTTTTAATTAAACCTTTGGAGGTCTGAAAGCGTTTCAGATGGTCTTTCTGTTGATGCTGCGGTATTCTACTGAAGGTGCCAGGCACAAAGAGGGGGCAAAAAGGGGAGTTTAGAGAGAAGAACCCCAACCTAACCTCTAAACTAGGAGCACATTCTTGGTACCTTGGGTCGGCCTCCTGTGGTGTAGTGGTTGTAGCGCTGGCTCTCCAATCAGGAGGTCCCGGGTTCGATTCCCGGCTAGGCGACCCGAGTTTGATGGTCTCAATCAACGGTCGCCTTGAGCTGGTACATGGTAGGGACGGAGGGGGAAGGGGCTCTAACTGGAAGCGCAAGGATTACCACTTGTGTGGTATTTGAAGTAGTAAGAAAAAAAAAAAAACTAAACGAAAACATTTGCAACGCGCGAATGTTTTGGGCTTGGGGTAAAAACTTTCAAAATTTAGAATCACTGTTTCTAGGCGTTTCTTGGCCTCCTGAATCTATCCCCAAAAGTTTTAATAAATTTCATGAAATTTCGTGAAATTTCACTCGAATAAATTTCATGAAATTTTTCATCTCTGCTTGGTTTAGGTCTCAATTTGCGTCCCTTTTTGAATATTATTCAAGAGTATGATACATTAATGGATTCATTATGGCTTTGACTACCTATTTATAGCAAAATTTGCAAAAATTAATGCTGATTGAATTGAAAAAAAGTCGGAAAAACACATGCAGTTCTTGATTTCTCCATAAGCCACCATGATAATTAGTGCCGTTGGATTCACACTTGGTTCACACGTTTCGGAGCACAAGCGACTCGGAAAGGCCCGTTCATGGATTGACTTCATCGGCGCTCCAGTACATTGCGACTCTATTGTACTCTATGGCACCAAGACGGCGCGGCGGTGGCTCGAATGTGAACATAAATTATGAAAACATAACCTAATTGTGGTTTATCAAGAACACATTGTTATTTTCATTCCTTCAAAATGAAAAATGATTCAGAAATTATTCACAAATAAATCTCATTTTATTTTATTGCAATATTTTTGGTTAGGTTTTGATCAGTTTTGCTGATGTTGTTTATTTTAGATGACAGACATCGCAGGATTTCTTATTCTTTGGTATCCCTCAATATCGTCCGTTCGGGTGCACATTTTTGTGACACAATGGTCAACCAGAATTGCGAGTTGTCTTAACTCTGGTTATAAAGGGACTCTAGAAAAGACCCAGCCCTGCTAAAAATGACCATGTTGGTAACATGTTAGTACATGGATTTGAATTGGGAAAAGTGCTTAAAAAGCAACTTATCTGGCAACAATAGAGTCCGGGAGGGACGAAAGGCTGTCTTCTCGGGAAAACCCATGATTTAGCCGCAAATGTCATTAAAACAATTGATTCCGTTTGAAGCATCAATTGTATACTAGGGGAAATCTATTTTAAAATGATAATTTTAAATGGACACAGATGCTACAGAAAGGGAAAAAGGAAAGAGAGAGGGAATGAAATGAGGATGTGATTACTAATATGCAATCAGAGAGAATAAAACAAAAACATCAGTGAAATTTATATGCGATGAAAGTATACGAAAAAAACACGAATGGGCTCATTGCGATTCGGAACTCGAACTATTACTATCGTTGAGCAGTTTTTAGACCCCTGCGCCACCGATAATCTTCTTAAGAGGTAAAGATGAACTTCTGCTACTTCAGCGAGTCAAATCGCGGAAGGAGATCCATGGATTGTCTTTCTCCGCCACCCAATGGGATGACGTCCCAATCAAATGCGTTTTTGAAGAAATGATCGATCCCCATCATCGCTTCATCTCCACACATCTATTCATGTGCAAATGATGCCACGCTCCAGCAACAAGGTTCTATGACGAAATCATTTTTGCCTCCGGAGTCTCCAAAATGCATACATGTTAGTGATCAAACGTCCAATTACTGAGAAAAATGGCTCGCGGGGCGAGCCGAATGTCACTCGCGTAATGAGTGATCGGGGGTCCAGGGGGCGTAGCCCCTTGGCTGGCCGTGACGGACGCGCGACGCGCGTCCAGAACGGCTAGTACGATGTAAACATGATTTTAAAAAAATGTTGTTAACAACATTGCATACAGGGTGTTTCAGACCACCCGTACCAGGCCTTTATCTCGGTTGGTTTAGGTTGTACGAAGTCGGAGACCGCGGAGATGAATAGGGAATTGACCCCAAGGAATCCGAATTTCGTGGTCCGGACACCCCCCCCCACCCCCCCTTGGGGGGTAAAGGGGGAGTCACGATGCTAAAAGTCACGGTTCCCGACCGAATTGCGGATAGATCGCATCAGAATTGAAAAGCACGGAAAATTTCACGTGGAATTGACCCCTTAAAATCCAAAATCGGACCATCCGAGGCCCAAAAATGACCCCCTAAAAAGGGGGACAGTACCCCCCTCCATAATTTCTCTTTGGTCTCAAAATTGACGTAGATTCTCCAGAAAAAGACAATTTCGCGGGTAATCGACCTCGAGAAATCCAAATTTCATGGTCCCGAAGTTCCTCTAACCCCCTGTGGGGGGGGGGGTAAACGGGGGGGCCCAATTTTAAAAATCGGGGCTTCTTTCCGAATCGCAAATTGATTGCATCCAAATTGAGGAGCAGAACACATTTACATCTTAAGTGACTCCTAAGAGTTCTAATAGACCCCCTAAACGGCAGAAAGTAACTCTTTGAGGAGGGGGGCCTCGCCCCCGCCAAAAATTTCTCAAGATTCCTCTTTGATCGCAAAATTGACGTCGATTCTCCAGAAAAAGGCGGTCTCCCATGTAAAAGACCCTGAGGAGCTCAGGGAACATGGAATTTAGAGTCCTCGGTGTCGATTCCATGGGAGACCGTCTTTTTCTGGAGAATCGACGTCAATTTTGCGATCAAAGAGGAATCTAGAGATATTTTTGGCGGGGGCGAGGCCCCCCTCCTCAAAGAGTTACTTTCTGCCGTTTAGGGGGGTCTATTAGAACTCTTAGGAGTCACTTAAGATGTAAATGTGTTCTGCTCCTCAATTTGGATGCAATCAATTTGCGATTCGGAAAGGAGCCCCGATTTTTAAAATTGGGCCCCCCCGTTTACTCTTCCAGGGGGGCTAGAGGAACTTCGGGACCATGAAATTTGGATTTCTCGAGGTCGATTACCCGCGAAATTGTCTTTTTCTGGAGAATCTACGTCAATTTTGAGACCAAAGAGAAATTATGGAGGGGGGTACTGTCCCCCTTTTTAGGGGGTCATTTTTGGGCCTCGGATGGTCCGATTTTGGATTTTAAGGGATCAATTCCACGTGAAATTTTCCGTGCTTTTCAATTCTGATGCGATCTATCCGCAATTCGGTCGGGAACCGTGACTTTTAGCATCGTGACTCCCCCTTTACCCCCCAAGGGGGGGTGGGGGGTGTCCGGACCACGAAATTCGGATTCCTTGGGGTCAATTCCCTATACATCTCCGCGGTCTCCGACTTCGTACGACCTAAACCAACCGAGAAAAAGGCCTGGTACGGGTGGTCTGAAACACCCTGTATGCAATGTTGTTAACAACATTTTTTTAAAATCATGTTTACATCATACTAGCCGTTCTGGACGCGCTTCGCGCGTCCGTCACGGCCAGCCAAGGGGCTACGCCCCCTGGACCCCCGATCACTCATTACGCGAGTGACATTCGGCTCGCTCCGCGAGCCATTTTTCTCCGTAATTGGACGTTTGATCACTAACATGTATGCATTTTGGAGACTCTGGAGGCAAAAATGATTTCGTCATAGAACCTTGTTGCTGGAGCGTGGCATCATTTGCACATGAACAGATGTGTGGAGATGAAGCGATGATGGGGATCGATCATTTCTTCAAAAACGCATTTGATTGGGACGTCATCCCATTGGGTGGCGGAGAAAGACAATCCATGGATCTCCTTCCGCGATTTGACTCGCTGAAGTAGCAAAAGCTCATCTCTACCTCTTAAGAAGATTATCGGTGGCGCAGGGGTCTAAAAACTGCTCATCGATAGTTGAGATAGAGGCCGATTACCCGCGAAACTGTCTTTTTCTGGAGAATCTACGTCAATTTTGAGACCAAAGAGAAATTATGGAGGGGGGTACTAGTAGGCCCCCTTTTTAGGGGGTCATTTTTGGGCCTCGGATGGTCCGATTTTGGATTTTAAGGGGTCAATTCCACGTGAAATTTTCCGTGCTTTTCAATTCTGATGCGATCTATCCGCAATTCGGTCGGGAACCGTGACTGTTAGCATCGTGACCCCCCCTTTACCCCCCAAGGGGTGGTGGGGGGGTTTCCGGACCACGAGATTCGGATTCCTTGGAGTCAATTCATCAATCAATCAGTCAGTCAATCATCCCCGCGGTCTCCGACTTCGTGCGACCTATACCAACCGAGAAAAAGGCCTGGTACGGGTGGTCTGAAACACCCTGTACATATGGTAACATGATGATACCGATTTAGGCTTCCTTACCATCATGATAAAGATTTGATGTAAAGTTGGTATCTGTTGGTCACATCATGGGAAGATACTGATATCATTGCACTGAAAAAACATGCAGTGAACTCCAACACAATGTGTTGATAAGGCGTGTCATTAACTAGCACATATCAACCCCTTTAGTTTTCATTTACAGAGATTTCAAAATAGGCAAACAGCACAACAAGAGAACTCACGATCCAAAACTGCGAGGTCAACGACGTACCTTGACGAGACCGTGTATTGTGAATCTAGAAAGCATTTCGAACGAGTTTAAGTTTTTTGATCTGCCTCAAGCAAAATCTTATCAGATTTTTGAAGAAAAGCGCTACGGAATAATTTAAGCGAAAAAAGGAAACATTTTGTCGAACTCCTAAAAGATAAATTCGATTTTAAGGTGTTTTGGGGCTTAAATACCCAAATCGTCGGTAGAATAAATCCCGTTTTATTATTGGAAAGAAATTGACTTGATATAAATACAATTGCGTCAAATGCGTCTTGCTTTTGTTATTTTAAACGTATTTCCATGCAAAGAAATTCAATCATGTCCATGCTTAATTCATTCATGAATTGAAAGTAAGCAATCTACATCCCGAAAATCGACCGATTTGCCGTAAATAATTGCAGAAACTTGATATACCAGGTTGATGTACCCTCTCATAGAATTTATGAATCAATTTTGTGAGTGCAAATATGTAAAAGTCAATATGTTATAGTCATTTTGGGTTCATTTATTTTTGATAAAACAATAATATGTAAGTAGTTTCAATCCCGAAAAATTCTGAGGTCAATTATAATTAATTGTAATTTGTATATTTCTTTTTTTCCCTTCATTTTATTTTTTGTATGGAGAAATCGAGGTTTCGTTGATTTCTTCGGATTTCGAATACTGTAACTTCTCTTCTATTTGGCCGATTTTTATGAATGAGGCCTCTTTTAATTCGTGTTTTAACGGAGAGTAAGGAAAAAATTGCTAAATACACGCAAAACAATTTTTTTTTTTTGAAAATTGGATGAATCCTAGCGTGACGGTGAAATGGTTAATTAAGCGTAAGTAATTGGGCGAGAGACTGAGGATCCAGGCCGCTCCTGGCGACCCTCATCAGCTATTGTTCGTCTGGAGGCCGACGCAGTGATCAGGAGCGTGGGGAAGAGAGGGCTATGTGAATTCCTGTATGAGCCACGTTTAGCAAATGGTCTAATGAGTCTCAAGGCTCATCACAGATTGCGCTTACGGCTGCCCTGGCTGGCCCTGGCTATCAGAGCAGTGGTACCAAATTTTGGAAAGCATAACAGGGGTGTGGAGATCCGTCAAAGCAACGTTTTGAACAAAACGGAGGAGTGAAATTCTCATTCCAAGAGTGCCGGACTGCTCAGCGATCCTCGAATCAGTTCGCTTGCTTTTGCTTATATATGCTTATTTTAAATTAGCGCGGAGCATTCTTAGGCTTTTTTTTTAAAAAAAAAAACAAGTAACGTAGACTCTTGGTATTCACTGCACATAAACTAGAAAGCCCCAGAATGAGAAAAAACTTTAAATCATAATTATTGACGGATAAGTAAACTTTTTACACGCTTTGGAAAATCTCAGAAGTTCGTGGTGGTCATTTTCCGATAAGGAACTAAGGGACTCCGTTAATGTATCGAGTGGGGGGTCGAAACGATCGCAAAGGCGGTATACTACGTTTACGCGCCAAAAAGTTCGGTGATTTTTACCGAACCCTTTCGTGTATGGTTGTTCGGTGGCACGAACTTAAGTATTGGGTTTTGTGAACCGAACGGCATTACGGCGTTTGGAACGCACGACCAACGGAGTTCGTTAAGGTTTAACGAAACTTTTAAGGTCACGGAAACCGATCATTCTGATATTCGCACCGAACTTTCAGTATATATTCGGAGAAAGTCAGAAACGTTCGGTTGGCGTCTTATTATTGTATGTGTTGATACATAGACATATTAAAAGACGCTTTTCTTATCCTTGCTTTGTGGCCTTATCAATTTTAGAAATCCATGTTGATATTTTTTCTGTGAGAAAATTTTTCTTTGGACTTTTTTTTATCTATTTTACTTTCTAAACTCATTTGTGCATTGAATAAAATTTCATTTATATCTGCGGCTTAAAGTCAATAGAATGTTCCTCAATTAAGATGGGACCAGAGAGTAATTATAAAAATTATTAAATAGTATTAAGAGTTTATATTATTGATATGATAAATCATAATGTAATATATATAATATAATAAATGATAATATATTATAATGAATTATTAATATTATTCATTGTTCGTTAAATTTTTTTACACAGCACAACAAATTTCGGGTTTTGGTTTGTCCTTCGAACCAAACCAGTTTTTTTCGATTCCTAGGTGCTAAAAAAGTCCGAAAATGGCCATATTAACTTCAGGAAAATTTTCTGGTGCTCAGGGCGCCGCCATTTTGAATTTTTAAAAATTGAGAAAACCTACGATCAGTTTTTCGGATATATCCCCTCAACGGTTAATTTTACGAAAAAAAAAAAAAAAAACCCAGCAGAAAGTACAACAAATTTCCTACCTAAATCACCTTCCTTTTTTTTCTTACCTTATTAATTTTTTAGTCATTAAATTAACGTTTTCGTCACAAATTAGTTTCATAAAGGCGCATTTTTGCTGATTTTTGGAGAAACTTCGGTTCATATCTCCAGTCACGATTATCTGAAAAAAAAGCTGTTAAGCTCCTAGAAAAATGCGCAAAATATACTTCTAGAAAACGTATATCAAAAGTTTCAAAGCTTGGCTTAATCCTGTGAAACAGCAGTTCATCAGATTCGCCCTTAAAATGTAATTTTTTCGACCATTTTCCTTAGAATCAAGAAAAAAACCCTAAAAACGTGACCCGAACTGTGTAAAAAGGTGGCAAAATAGTGCTGAGTCCACACTATTTTGAAAACAAAACCAAAAAGTTCCAAAATTTTGAGCTCTAATGAGTTCCAGTACAAAACTTGCCGTCTTGCAGGTGCGCCCGAGGCGTCGGATGAGCGAATGGAGCGGTTGCCCCAGACGCTGATGAGAGGGGGGTAGGGTGTACCTTATTTTTGAGTTTTGCGATGGTCAACCCCTAAAAAGTTTCTATGTAGTCTCTAAATGAACCCCCTAAAAGGAAAAAATTTTAAAAAAAATTTTATCCCGTTCCTCAAAGGGCCTTAACCCAAATTAAAAAATGTTGGCAAGCGACATATCAATTCTGAAGGAAAATTGCACGTTACTGCTCTTTGCTCAGAAATTTCGTCCGTTTTGGCGTATCTTGAAGCGTAAGGTCACAAACGGCCCAATGGCGACGTGAGGCTATGGGCCCGCGGGGCGCGGCGCGGCCGGCTGGCCGCTGAGCGCGCGCGCAGAGCAGGGTTGCGCATCGCCGCATTACACCGGCGTAGAGAAACGGGTGGTGGGGTGGCAGGGGGATATCCGGTGGAAAAGCATCCACATTTTCTATCCATAATGAAAATGCATTATACTTTTTCAATATAGATGAGGAAATATGAGTCATTCAAGGGAGTAATGAAAAGGGTGACAAATACATATGTAGTTTGTACGATTAGGAGCGTAAGTGGGGTAAATTTGCCGTAACTGAACAGCCCTGAAAATCTCCGGGAAATTAAAACTGCTATTGTCAACATACCTGTTCATCATCAAAATAGAAAATTCTCACCCACCGGAAGATACCGGAAACCACTGGTATTTGACTTATTAGAAAGATATGTACGATGTTGTCGAATAGTAAGCCCTTTACGCGATCAAATGCGATTAGTGTAAATTTAATCAGAAAATTTGAAGAAAAATTCGATGAAAGAAAATTGCCCTAAATTTGAGAAGTGCTCCAAGTGTTTTTCTACCAAGTGAAATGTTATTTGCACATGAATGTCAATGGCAGTGCGAGGAAAACCTCTGATCTGGTAATTCCAACATGGAATGAAAAATGTAGAATCCCTGTGATACATAGTGTCCATGTTTTTAAAAAGTTTTACATTTATATGAGAAGAGGAGGCGCGTATCAAAAAATGCTAGCCGTCGATCGCTAGTTCAAGAGAATTTGGAGACTGATTTTACGGCAAAAATCGACGTGTTATTCGACATTGCTTTATACGATACTCTGGATATCATGGAAAATGAAGAGGATAAAGCATTTTCGATTCTTCAGGGAAAACCTGAACGAAAATGCCTAATATCTACAGTAAAGGATACTATTCTTTCAGAAGAGGAGAGGAGAGCAGACGAGAAGAAAGCTCGCGCCCAGGAGAGAGATTCCAGACAGGAAAAATTCAAGCTCGCTTATGAGTCCCGCCAAACGGAAGAAAGTAAGTTATTTCTTTTTATATGAAATCATTGAAGGTTGGATGTATCAATAAGACTCGACTCAATTACCCTCCTTTTCATTGATGCATTTGACGCGGCATCAATTAGAAAGTTTTATTCAAGAGGTTCAATCTGGCTTACCCACTTACATTTTCTAGTACTCAAATCCCGCTTAAAACCTGTAGCACGGTAATGTATCAGAGAGAATGGCTTTCTGGTAGTTTCGCCAGAGGGCGACACTTCCTAAGTGGTATTGGACGGGGCATCTCTGATTGGTTGCAGTTGCCGAATGATGATGGATCGACCAATCAGAGATGGCGTGCCCTGAGCCGCTGGGGAGTCAGTTGTAGATTCGACTCATTGTCAGGTCGAGAAGCCTGGGACTGTTTTCACGATGTGAGTATTATCTTTGAAAGGTTGGGGGACGAGTCCCCCAACCATATCTAAATCCTTTTAAATAGTGCGTGTATCTTTCCGGCCGTGCCTCTGTTCGTCCAAAAGATTCTTTCAGTAGTTTTCCTTTCAGAACTTCATTCTGTATTGTGTGCTGGGCCCCAGAGCCGGGTGGCCTAGTCACAAACCATATTTTTTCGATAAGCTAATATTACATGTTTGATTAAAGCAAGAAATTAGGGAGGGTGGTGGGATTGCAGTACCAGAAAATGTATCCTCTTCATTTTCCATGATATCTAAAGCATTGCATAAAGCAATGTCCCTGGTAAAAATGATAGGTTGATATCAGTTATAATCAGTAGCGGAAATGAACTGATATTAACTGATTTTAACTGATATCGACGGTTACCAACTGATACCAGTCGAAAGTCTACAGATATTTGATGAGTAACAGTTGGCACCAATAGAGGTTACACTGATACCAACTGATACCAGTTGAAAGTCTCCAGATATTTGATGAGTGTCAGTTGGTACCAGTAGAGGAAATAACTACTAACCAGTATTTATTAGTTACTGATTTGGAGCTGTCAAAATATTGTTACAGTATTGGCCGAAAAGGTTGATTTCATATGGAAATCAGGGTTATGACAAGGTCATCAGAACACTGCAGGACACCGACAATATGTATGCGTTACTACTTTGACACTGACACGTCTGTACACTCAGCGCACTCTGTCAAGTAGATATGAAAGTTCAGACGATGACCGTCATTTTCATGGTACTACAAATGTATTACATTTGAAACATGAATTACACAAGTATACAAGTATTGAATATTATGAACCACCTACTTGATGTCCTGCGACGTTTAGTAGCGTAATATACCCGGACGCCCTCGGGTGGATTTGAACCCGAACCGCGGAATCCCTAGCCCAGTACTCTGCCATTGAGCCACAGGGAGCTGATGGTGTTTCGGGTTAAAATCACGCCTGTTAAGGCTGTTATAGCATGCATAGCATCAGTGCGCGGCTCGACTTTCATCATAACTTTGATTAACACCGTGTTTTCCTAGGCTTCTTTTTCTTCCTATATTTTTTTCTCATTTTTTCGTGTTAATTTCTTTTCGCGTTATTTTTTTTTTTTTTTTACCTCGTCAGCATTGACTCAATACTGTTGTTTGATATATTGAAGGTATCAGTGGTATATTCATGCTGACGCGGTATACCTTTTAACCGACAATCTTAATATCATACTGCATTAGTGTTGGTGATATCATGTCAACATCCAACAATATGTATCAGTATTGACATAAGATTCTGTGCTATGTGGGAGCGATCGACGGCTAGCATTTTTCGATACGCGCCTCCACTCCTCATAAAAATTTAAAAATTTAAAAATTTCCCAAATTTAGGGCAATTTTCTTTCATCGAAGTTTTCTTCTAAAGGGCCCAAAGGGACGTAACGTACAATTTTCCTTTAGAATTGATATGTCGCTTGCCAAAATTTTTGAATTTTGGGTTTAGGCCCTTTAGGGCCCTTTGAGACACGAGTTAAAATTTTTTAAACATGTTTTCCTTTTAGGGGGTTCATGTAGAGACTACATAGAAACTTTTTAGGGATTGACCAACTTGATTTCCGCAAACCTCAAAAATAAGGTACACCCTAGAGGGGGGCGCCGAAAAGTCGAAAGGGAAAAAGGACGGGGGAAACGAGAAAACGAGAAAGAGAAAAAATTCGCTCTTAAAATTCAAAATTTTCTGGAGAGGCCCCCCTTCCCCGCAACCTTCTCTCGGTGGGGCGGGGGGGGGGGGGGTAGGGACGCCGACAACATCCTTACCTAAAAGTTTACGCCACGGTCCTGCAGGTGCAGAACGTTTATAAAAAGACCCAAAATTATAGATCTCTTGCCGTGACCTCAACTTAATATTCTAATGCTAATGGACCACTAGACAAGGTACGAATTTCAGCGTTCTGATACATGATTCGTAACTAAAATTTCACGTAGAATACGACGCGCACAACGAAAATTACCGAATTCAACTCCTTCCAAAGATATTTAACGATTCTTGATACGTGAATTCAAACCACCCGCTCATGAAAACTCAATTCTCTACGTGATTCACATCGCGCACTGAATGTTATTATGACAGTCTCTGCTGTATAAAAATCTGGCAACCTCAATCTTGACGCTTTGGCTCAGCTATAGCAAATTGCTTACCTATAGTTTGAACAACACATGGTGGAAAATGAACATTGCTCGATTGAGAAGCTTTCTGAAACCGTTGTAGTGAGCAATTTGACTCACGTAGAGCTTTGAGTTTCTTGAGAGCGGGCAGTTCAAATTCCTCGTAACCAATGTGAAATAAAAACGATAATATCTTCGTTAGGAGTTAGTTTCAGTGATTTTCGTTGCGCGAATCGTGTTTTACGTGAAATTCTGGTTAAGAAACATGTACCAGATTGCTTAAATTCGTACCTTGTCTAGTGGTCCATTGCCTGAGCTGAACGTTCTTCCCCTTCAGTAATGTACTGCCGCACTGGTTACCCATTAGAGGTCAACATTTTTTACTCCAATTGAAAATTTTGGAACTTTTTGGTTTTGTTTTCAAAATAGTGTGGACTTAGCACTATTTTGCCACCTTTTCACACAGTTCGGGTCACGTTATTAGGGTTTTTTTCTTGATTCTAAGGAAAATGGTCGAAAAAATTACATTTTAAGGGCGGAGCTGATGAACTGCTGTTCTACGTTTTCTAGAAGTAGATTTTGCGCACTTTTCAAGGAGCTTAACAGTTTTTTTTTTTTTTTTCAGATAATCGTGACTGGAGATATGAACCGAAGTTTCTCCAAAAATCAGCAAAAATGCGCCTTTATGAAACTAATTTGTGACGAAAACGTTAATTTAACGACCAAAAAATTAATAAGGTAAGAAAAAAAAGGAGGGTGATTTAGGTAGGAAATTTGTTGTACTTTCTGCTGGTTTTTTTTTGTTTTTTTTTTCGTAAAATTAACCGTTGAGGAGATATATCCAAAAAACTGATCGTAGGTTTTCTCAATTTTTAAAAATTCAAAATGGCGGCGCCCTGAGCACCAGAAAATTTTCCTGAAGTTAATAAGGCCATTTTCGGGCTTCTTTAGCACCTAGGAATCGAAAAAAACTGGTTTGGTTCGAAGGACAGAACCCATGTTGGCCAGTGTTATTTATTTACCTTATTTCGGTTTTGATATTTTCATGTTTAATAACTATTTATCCGTCCATATTTTCTTTTATTTTTTTCACGTGTTATTCGTGCTCTTCTCTCTCAAAAACTTGATCTATTTTTCATTATTTTCGTATCCTTCATTGTGAAACTGAATGATGTACAGAATTGCAAGAATATCTTTGCTTCTAATCATTGATCCAGATCTGATTACGTTTATTAGTGCTACATTAGCCACCTCCCCCACGCGAGCGTCCGTGGCGGAGTGGCAGCGACTCTCGGGCGATCACCGAAGTTCAGTAACGTCGGGCGTAGTTAGTACTTCGACGGCTGACCGCTTGGGAACTCGAGCGCAGCGCGGCGTAATACCGGCGAACATTGATTGGCGGGTTCTCAGCGTTATTTCTCTGGTGTCCGCGATGAAAATTAAGCCTTGGAATGTGCAGCGCGCCTAAAATTAAGCATTTTGGACATTTTTTTACAGTGTTTGATATCATATTGGTAACATGTTGATATCATGGTGATGACATGTTTATATCATGTCCCAAGTAGCAGAGGTTGCAAGAACTTGCAACAAAATCGTTGAATTCTTGCAACTAATAGATTGACGTGTAGATTGCCTACTCTTTCCCCCGAAGGAGGTATCATTGTTGGAACTTGTTGCAATTAAGTTGGAACATGTTCCAACTTCAATATTGTTCCCGGTCCTTACATTTGGCTAAAATTTGAATATCGCTGCCTTCTTCGCAAACTGGTAAGGACGTCACGTGACTGGTCTTTACTTAATATAATAGGTATTATATAATATATTGTAATAAGTTATTAATAATATTATTAATTTTCCATTAATTTATATTATTTATTTATCTTATTTCGTTTTAATATGTTCATTTTTAATAACTATTTATCAGTCCATATTTTATTTTATTTTTTTCATGTGTTGTTCGTACTCCTCTCTTTCAAAAACTTGATCTACTTTATATTATTTTCGTATCCTTCTTTGAGAAACTGAATGATGTACAAAATTGCAAGAATATCATTGCTTCTAATCATTGAATCAGATCTGGGGACGTTTATTGGTACTAAATTAGCCACCTCCCCCACGCAAGCGACCGTGGCGGAGTGGCAGCGACACTCGGGCGATCACCGAAGGCAAGCAACGTCGGGCGTAGTTAGTACTTCGATAAGTGACTGCTTGGGAACTCGAGCGCAGCGCGGCTTAATTCTGGCGAACATTGATTGTCCGATTCTCTCAGCGGCACTTCTCTGGTGTCCGCGATGAAAAGAGGGTTATGCAAAACGGCCAAAAAGTGACCCCACGGGGATTGTACGAAACTTTGTGGGATGATTGTATAGGTCATTTTGGGCCTACATCTGGCTGCTTTTAGGCTAAAACCGTAGGGAAACAGCGTTGCCATTTTTTAAAGTCGCAACCTTCAAACATCCATAACTTTCGGAAAAATGCAGTTACAGGGCTCGTATTTATACCAAAAAACGCAAAAAATTACGCTCTTTCGACCTATGTAGAATAAAATTTTATTTGAGTCCACTGTTGCCAAGTTTTGGCCACTTTTTTAATTTTCATAATTATTAAAAATCACGTTATCGCCTAAAAATTTGTTTGTAGTTGGTGGGGATTGAATAAAAACCTGTCAGAATTATTGTTCGTTCGATTCCGCATTTATTGATATGTTATACTTTTCTGAGAGGCTTAGGAAATCCGAGTTACAGCGATTTAAAATTTCGACAACAACCCCGACGCCCGATTTTGACGCTCGTTCCCGCACGTTTCACGACTCCGCGTTGAAGCGCATCGCCTGTACCGAGCAAAATACAAAAAGTCAGTTCATGTTTTACGCTCTTTTGAAACTTTCACATGATTTTTAGGAATTCAGGCAGTAGCAAGGTTGCCGGTTTTCACGGAAAACCACCACCATCACAGAAACAATGCAGTACTCATTTAATCACGTCCAGCTACAGATATGCACTTAAGCAGCCGTATCATGTAACTGATACTATCGATTTATCGAATCGACGGTACTTATTTGTATAGCTTGGCAACGGCAGTGTTGCCCGACAAAATCGAGATATCGAAGTTGAAAGTTGAAATCGCCCAGCTGGTCTGATAATCAGATTTGGCAAGGGACCTAGGCCGATAGATCTTGATACGCACTCGATGCAGTTTTAACTGATAACACGATAACATCACGGTTGAAATCAGATGCACCTGTGCACCTTAGTATTACTTCGGATGCGCGGTCGGTAATTCGGAAAAGCGTTGAATCATGTCTCTTTCCGTGGAAAAGATCAGTGAAAATTGTCACAAGTGCGGTCGACCTTTAGAGAAAAAACCGCGAAGGGAAAAAGTGTTTTTTCCGATAACTCGTGGTTTTGTTTTAAGTGTTATAAGTCCGATCAGAAAAGATCAAAAAGTGTACCATCAGATCAAGATTCGTCTAAAATATCGCTTCCTATCAAGTGTACTATTAAAAAGGCGAAGTATTGTATTTTCGGGTGTTCAAATTCTTGCGGCCTCGTTCGAATCCCGCGTGATTTACGGTTTGATAGGTACGTTAATTAAAAATCGCATTATTATACCGGAAACCAGCAAATGTTGTAGATGCCATGTCGAAAATGGTCAATTTATCGCGCCGAGTTTGAATCTCCTTTTAAATGGAAACTGTACAAAAGACGCTTCTCTTACACCCGACGAGTGGGTTCAATTAATTGACAATCTTCGTGAGGCTGTGACCGCGAGTGCTCAACGAAATGAGGACTGTGATGAGTGTTTTTTCGATGAAACGGATAAAATTGAGACTTGGACAGGGTTAAAAAGGTCAGAATTCAACGAACTGGCAACTTTTGTGAATATTGATAATCCCAAGAAAAGCACCTTACTTTTGGGTGTATATTTAATGCACATGTACACAGCACTTTCTGAAACTAGAATTGCTGCATTGATAGGAGTCCATCAAAGTACCGTGAGTCGATACATTTCGCTAACTCGAGATTATTCAAATCAATCTTTTGTTCTCAGATCTCTGGACAACATAACTCGTGAAACGGTGAAAGACCAAACGTCCGACATTTCCCGGGCTTTACATAACTTCGACCGAGGAAACGATAAAGTTTTGACAATATGGGATGGGACTTACATTTATTTGAACAAGTCTACCAACTTTCAATTTCAAAAAGTGACTTATAGCGGTTACAAAAAAACAAACTACGTGAAACCAATGTTGGTAGTTTCCAGTCATGGATTTATAGTCAACGTTTTAGGACCCGACCGATTTTGGGCAGGCAGTGCGTCTGATGCAGATATCATGAAATGTTGCATGAGCACTCCTTGGTTTGAAACATTTTTCAAGCGTGGAGATATTTTTGTGTTAGATCGAGGGTGTCAGCGGTGTGAGGAAGATCTTCAAACACGCGGCTTCGACGTGTCTATCCCCACATCCAAACCGGGCCAACAACAGCTCCCCAGTTAGCAGCCTAATATTCTAAGAACGTTCTGATAATATTTCGAGGCAAATTCAAGATATTCTGACAATGTTGCGAGAATATTCCGGAATATTCTCAAAACATTCTCAGAACATTTTCGAAAGACAAAACGAAATCCCCAGAATATTCTAGGGATATTTGCAAATCCCCAAAATATTGTGTGGACATTCTAGGGATATTTGAAAAGTCCACAGCATATTGTCAGAATTACCGCAAGCTATCCAATTAGGGATATCGGGTTCGACGCACCCGCGGAGCTGAGTCATGTGTAGGCTGCCCCCTTCTGGGGCCGCATAAGATCGGGTGCCTCGAGGGCTGAGCGAGACGTATAGCTGGTCTGCCCTCCCTGCCCTCCAGTTCTCGGCTCCAGAGCCCTGCCGTGGGGTTGTCGCAGGGTTTGGCGCAAGCTGGGCCTAGGCTCTCCTCCTACGCCCTTGACTCCGGGTACAATGATGGCTTCGGCAGATCGGTCCCGGGGGATGGGGGGACCCTCCCTTTAAGTGGGGGGGGGCCTGAGGGGCGCCGGCTAAACCGGGGCCGGGGTCGGGGACTGCTGTTCGAAGAGTGCCTTAGGGACGTCCGACGGGAGGATAGAGCGTCCGATGGGCCACACTTGCACGGGGTGTGGCCTGGAGGGGTCGTTTAGTGGGTACGGAACACAGCGGCGTGCTTCACCCCCACATAACCGGGTCTTCCCATCTCACAGCGGTCGGGTCGGTTAGGGGTCGCTTCGGCGGCTCTTCACCAGCTGATGGTCGTTGCCGTCCCGGTATTCGGTGGGCCCTTTTTATGAGGGGCGTCTTGGCGACCCTCATGATGGGGGCACTGTAGCGGATTTTTCCCCTCATCACAAAAAAAAAAAAAAAAAAAAAAAAAAAAAAAAAAAAAAAAAAAAAATTGTCAGGATGACCTCCTGATATTCGTAAAATCCGCAAAATATTCACTGGATATCGTGTGGGCATTGTCATAAAAGTATTATTACAGTCCTCCCTCCCTTTCCAGCAGTGGATGAAATGAGCCCAGAATTAACTCCCTTGAGGGCGTTGAAAGAGAACTTGCCATGGCCCATCCAACCTTTCAGCTTGTGCAAATATCTTTTCTACCTACTTTTCACGAGGATAGCTACTTAAAACATTATGACAAAACTGAAAAAAATTGCTGTGTTCAGTTGATTTTAGTTTTTCATCTACGCATGTATAGTTGAAAAACCAGCGAATTTTTGTTCAATTGTTTATGTTTTAGGTACTGTTTGTCAGGAAAAGTAGATAATATATTTTTACTAGCTGGAAACGTTGGATGGTCCGTTGTAAATTTTCTTTCAACGTCCTCTAGGGAGTTAATTCAGGACTCATTTCATCCACTGCTGAAAGGCGAAGCAATATGTTTTTCTGTTGTCCTTGAGGAAAGCAGAAAAAACATGCGTATGATCGAAAACCACTAGGATGGATAAAAACAGGCGTTTCCTTTCAATATCCTAAATTTTACGATGAAAATTAGTCATTAAAAACAACATTCAAAGCCATGAAAACACGATTGCATCGAGACGTTGCAAGTCTCAATGAACAATATTTTTTCTCAAAATGTTGCGATTCTTTCTTGTCGCATGGCATTGCAATTTGACACCTACTTGTATGGCTGTAACTGACTCATTTTGTACGTAAAAAGTTAGGTATAAAATTTTTTCAGAGAGTTTCAAAAGGACATTACTTACATACGTAATACAAAACTGAACTGTTGTCAAGCAGCTTGCCTTGAAAAGGGCATGGTTTTAGCTGTTAAAAGAGAATACTTATTTGTATGAATCCTTTTTTGCACATGATATGCATTGGTACCTATCTCCATTCTCCATGGAACTAAACAGAAAGTACGATTGGAAAAACATACGTTGAAAGCAAAATTTAAAGAACAGAAGAAGCTTTATTCATACTTAGTACTTAAAATGTAGTAGTAATCATAGAAACAAAATAAATGAATAGTTGTAGATAGTTAAACAGTATTTGAAAATCTTTACACTCTTCAAAATAATTTTTGGTACAAAACAGCAGACAAACATATTTACGAAAAGTTATTTCTTGTTGGATTTTATCGGTTCCAATTCATCGTAATCGCAGACGAAGATACCTTGACTATTGGGAGCTCATCAAATTTACGATTGATGTTGTTGCCATTGTGATTGAACCAACAGGAATGAAGTAAGTAAGTAAGGAAGGTATGAAATGGAAATAACAGGTTTGTCCACTCTGAAAATGAAAATAAAATGAAACATTTAAATGAGTTATACGCAGAGAGCTATTTTATTGTTTCAGATAGATTTCCATGATCGGATTTAGCCTCAGTCATTGATCTAAGTTGAAAAAACTCAATTTGTTGGTAGAAAGGCAAAAAATACTTGACCGTCGATAGGTATGATTATTAGACACATGGTCAAGCTGCGGAGAACTAGATTCAGCGCTCCACACCAAATACAGGAAAAAATATGCCTTTCCTACCTTCAAAATTGTGTGGTCCTGGCTTCACCAAGTATGAATACAAGTTTTCTGCAAAACTAGCTGTGCAAGATCCCAGACCTGACATTCGTGTTTACTCCTACATGCAGACTATTTTAGTGCTAAGTGTAAAATTTAGGCAGTAGGCACACTGTCACTAAAGGTGACACAATCACTAAAATATGTCTGGAAATCAGAATAATAAGCACTAGAAACAGATCGGCGGAGGATTATGATGAACTAGCAAGGTTAGGTTTCATGACGGATCAAGTCGTGCTAGAGAGATGGAAAGTGAAGTTCCTGCCTATCTCACAGACAAAATTCTTTCCAGAGTTCATACATTGATAGCATGAGACGGAGTGCAAGTCATATTTCGAGGATTTCAAGAGTTTGAAATATGTATAGCTTTGTATCCGTGTTCGCATGGAATGGGTTTCAGTCGAACACAAAAGTTATTCTACAACAGTCAAAATGAACACGAATGATGTTTACATACCTAGTGTTTAGTCGTGGGTGAATAAAGAAACTTTCCAGAAGTACTAATGTAAAATAAAAACTCACAAACAAGAACACAATATGATTTCCAGTAGCCGGCGCTACGATTGTTTTGTTGTGAGTTGACATGTTGACGAGCGCCGCTAGAGAGCGAGCAGTTTTTGTAACGCCTTCAAATGGGCGATTATGTAACCCCTGCAACGGCAGACGGGATATTCTGAGAATGTTCTGAGAAGATTATAAACTTGCACGTTTTCATAACATTTTCAAAATATCCTCACAATATTTATTTTGTTTGGTTTTTGTGAGGATATTGTCATAATATTTTTAAATGATGCGGAGGCGCGGGATTTTTCAGGGATATTCTCCGAAGATAAGATGCTAACTGGGTCACAACTTTAGAGGCGAATGAAAGTCGTCGCTGCACGAAAGTGCGCTGGGTTGTTGAATGGGTGAACAGCTCGTTGAAAAGATTCAAGTACATCGATAGTATTGTACCAAGCTATGGGGTTCCTCATTTATTTGTATAGACGTGAGAATTTTAGCGGCGATTCATAATCACTTTTTTGCTCGCCAATATAGCAATTTCGATCGAGTTGAAGTCGCTCATCAAATGATCGAAAAGATGAAGACTCCAAACTTGCTGCAAGAACTTGTGGAAAAAAAAAATCTGACCCGAAAGGCGTGCATGTTTGAAACTCTAGAATCGGACCATTTCCACAATTTGCCAGCGTGGAGTATTGAGAAACTTTCCTCTTATTTGAGTTCTTTCCAGCTACGTCTAGTTAAATCCTACTTTGGCCAATCATTTCGCAAAGAGAGAACATGAATTTCAAATTAGCCGCTAGAGGTCAATGCCGAACTTTTCAAGGCACAACATTTTCGTTCAGAACCCTTTTTTCATCCGAGCGCGGCTTCTTTCCAGACACGTGTCAAATGCGGTTTACTTTATTTTCATTGTCATTGATCGTCCCGATGTCGGGTTCCACCGCAGTCAATTAAAGAAGCGTATTGCACATGTAAAACGGGATCCCGGACGGTTGAAGTATGTGTCCACGTTGCCTCGATAATCTAGTACATTTTCTACGGTCGGCATGACAGTTCCTTCAAAAGCCCTGCAGCTTTCTCAGATAACAGCTATTTATACTGCCTTCGAAGGATGGTCCGTCAGATTTGGAGGAAGGTAGATGACGTTTGATGATTTCTAGGGCGGTGAGTTTAGTCATTAAAACCATTCAATATTCTTATCGTAAAAACCTATTTCGTAACTCCTGCACGTTTCAATTCTTTCGTTTTCAGCCAAGTTCTATAAAAAAGAAAAATGTTAAAAAGATACTTCTAAATCGTACCCTTCCTGACGGTTATGATGGCAAGTCCATCATGAAAAGTATTTTATTTTTGTAATTTAACAGATTTCCTCGTTGAAAAATACAACACAATACATGAAATGAGTAGCTTATAGACGTGATGAAATGAGTTGCTCATAGGCGTGATGAAATGAGTACCTCATCGACGTAATGAATTGCGTATTGTATGAGTATTGTGATTGTCTGAATATTCTGTGATGGCGGTGGTGGTTTTCCGTGAAAACCGGCAACCTTGCTACTGCCTGAATTCCTAAAACTCATGTGAAAGTTTCAAAAGAGCGTAAAACATGAACTGACTTTTTGTATTTTGCTCGGTACAGGCGATGCGCTTCAACGCGGAGTCGTGAAACGTGCGGGAACGAGCGTCAAAATCGGGCGTCGGGCTTGTTGTCGAAATTTTAAATCGCTGTAACTCGGATTTCCTAAGCCTCTCAGAAAAGTATAACATATCAATAAATGCGGAATCGAACGAACAATAATTCTGACAGGTTTTTATTCAATCCCCACCAACTACAAACAAACTTTTAGGCGATAACGTGATTTTTAATAATTATGAAAATTAAAAAAGTGGCCAAAACTTGGCAACAGTGGACTCAAATAAAATTTTATTCTACATAGGTCGATAGAGCGTAATTTTTTGCGTTTTTTGGTATAAATACGAGCCCTGTAACTGCATTTTTCCGAAAGTTATGGATGTTTGAAGGTTGCGACTTTAAAAAATGGCAACGCTGTTTCCCTACGGTTTTAGCCTAAAAGCAGCCAGATGTAGGCCCAAAATGACCTATACAACCATCCCACAAAGTTTCGTACAATCCCCGTGGGGTCACTTTTTGGCCGTTTTGCATAACCCTCTTTTGCCTAAGAACGTGCAGCGCGCCTAAATTTAAGCATTTTGGCATTTTGGAACTTCTTTTTAGTGTATGATATCATATAGGTAACATGTTGATATCATAAAAAAACCCAAAAACTTGGGTAAAGAAACTCCGGGCAAGTCACCATCCTCTTGCCAAAAACCTCCAGAAGCTCTTCTTTGTTCCCCTCTTCAGTGGAAAAAGAAAATATCACACTACGACAGTTTCCATTTCTGTCATAGAGTACCCCAAGCGGACCAAAGAACGGAACTCTTAGTCGTTTACACATTTAACTATTTAACAAAATCTCCAGGAGGTCACAGACAGGCTGGCAGCCCCTCATTGGACCGAAACGCACACCGTACCATTTTTTCCTTGTAGGTATGTGCCTCCAAAGTACATGAAATGACTCCTTGAGGGGCGGGCAAGTTTGATTGAAATTCACGTTGTCTTCTGAAAATGAGCTAAAATTTTTACCTTGAAGAAGAAGAAAATCGAGTTATCATTTTCTTCCATACACGGTAGGTATGCCTATGAGAGGCACCAGGAACGCCTTCCAAAATTATTGATGCAACCCGCACGACTCCGAAGTCAGCGGAAACTTTCTTGAAGCGTCTCCTAAGATTTTCCCTACGCAATAATCCCCTTCAAACATGAATGATGCAACAAGCGCGTCCTGTTTGACCACGAAAGCTCCTCAGATGAGAAGTCTTTTGGTCTGGTCAGAAAAATATTCGAACTTTATTTTTCATCTTCTCTTCTCATTTCCCGCATTGACGGAGGCGAAATTTTTTGGAAAGCATGACGCGCCCGGCCCAATGCTCTCACTGAGGATCAACCTGTAGATAGACTGCTAAAAATATTTAGGAAACAGATGTTCGGGCTCACTGAGAATGAGGCCAATTTCCGAACTGATAGTACGGGATCAGAATGGAAAAAGTCAATTATGACTACGAGGAGGCTTTGTATACACTTCCAAATAAACAGTCCCGTCTTTGTTGTACAAGTATTCCTGAACGATCATTCATAATGGAAGGCCATATTCTATTTGCACTTTTTTTACGCATTGGGCCGGGCGCGTCATGCTTTCCAAAAAATTTGGCCTCCGTCAATGCGGGAAATGAGAAGAGAAGATGAATAATAAAGTTCGAATATTTTTCTGACCAGACCAAAAGACTTCTCATCTGAGGAGCTTTCGTGGTCAAACAGGACGCGCTTGTTGCATCATTCATGTTTGAAGGGGATTATTGCGTAGGGAAAATCTTAGGAGACGCTTCAAGAAAGTTTCCGCTGACTTCGGAGTCGTGCGGGTTGCATCAATAATTTTGGAAGGCGTTCCTGGTGCCTCTCATAGGCATACCTACCGTGTATGGAAGAAAATGATAACTCGATTTTCTTCTTCTTCAAAGTAAAAATTTTAGCTCATTTTCAGAAGACAACGTGAATTTCAATCAAACTTGCCCGCCCCTCAAGGAGTCATTTCATGTACTTTGGAGGCACATACCTACAAGGAAAAAATGGTACAGTGTGCGTTTCGGTCCAATGAGGGGCTGCCAGCCTGTCTGTGACCTCCTGGAGATTTTGTTAAATAGTTAAATGTGTAAACGACTAAGAGTTCCGTTCTTTGGTCCGCTTGGGGTACTCTATGACAGAAATGGAAACTGTCGTAGTGTGATATTTTCTTTTTCCACTGAAGAGGGGAACAAAGAAGAGCTTTTGGAGGTTTTTGGCAAGAGGATGGTGACTTGCCCGGAGTTTCTTTACCCAAGTTTTTGGGTTTTTTGGAGTTTATATCATCTCATTTTTGCAAGAAAACTGTTATTTTACCAAATGAAGTCCCGCACTTGTGAAGGAATTGGATTACATTTTACAATAAGGAACCATTACCTCTGGCTCTCCCATAAAAGCACATATCTGCATAGGGAAACCAATAGCATGTATTCTGTTTCTAAAATGGACCAGAAATAGTGGCTCCTAATTGCAAAATGTAATCCATTTAATGCTTATAGCTATGAAGTGGATATCTCCTTGCTGTGTAGCAAAGTTTCTCGGATCTGTCTTATTTTTTTACACCCTTGACTGTCATTTTTAATTAATCAGTTCAAAGCTATTTCGACGATTAATCATTAATTGTTAGATCGAAGAAGAAATTTTCTTCGGAAAGCTGTGGCTGAATTGACTTTACAACTGAACTTGTGAGAGCAACAACTGAGGCAAATTTTGCAGAAAGTTATACATGGTAAGTGATAATTATTTCAACGCTCTCTTAGTTTTAAAAAGAGATGAGTTTTAAAAATCAAAATCTACACAACTGTAGATATCCCTGAAAAGAAATACAATTGTAGAATCCCAAGAAAAGAAAAAGAAGAAAGAACCCATATAGAACCTAGCCTTACGGCAACGTTGTCATGAACCTTGCCGCATACCATCCGCGATAGCGTTGCCGCAAATAGGTTGACGAAACCTTTCCGCAACGTTCTCGCGAAATGTGTGGTTCCGCGACAAGCTTACAGAATGGTTTCCTTAACCTTGACGCAGAAGTAATTGCTGAAGAGCTTTTAAGGAAACGTTACCGTAACCTTTCCGCGAAATTAAATTAGCAAACCTTTCCGTCATAGGGTTATGGAAGCCTTACCATGAACACCTTATTACAAGCATTTCCAATTTAACGTTGATGTAAGCGTTCATGACAGTGTTTCCGCTAACCCTTTGCTACCTTACCTTACGGCAACCTTGACGCGCCAAGGCAAAGGGCAACCATTGTATGGAACATCCTTCGGAAACGTCGACGCAACGTTACCGGCTAAATGCTCGCCGCTGCCTTCTGGAGAAAGGGTTCTGCAACGATTCACCGGTAAGCATTCCCGTCTTGCTTTCCGTCAAAAGGTTACGGTAAAGTTACTGCGGAGTCCCTTTTGAAGTGTTTCTCCAATCAAGGCTAACGTAAGGTTACCGTGGCAAAGTTTCTCAGAACCCTTTTATATCTAACGTTACGGCAACCTTTACGCGCCAGGGGCAAAGGGCAATCGATGCATCGGCATTTTCGTGGAAACGTCCGCGCAACGTTACCGGCTAAAGTCATTGGCGCGATAATGGCACTCGCGGCAAGGCTACCTCAAAGTTATAGTGGCACTCATGCGGAAACCACTGGAAAAAAAAATGAAATCTTAAAATAAGATTTTGTGCACTCTTGGAAATTTTTCTCTTGATCCAAGCGGATTTTGCATTGAACCAAGAGACTTGACACTTGAGTTAAGAAAACGGACTCTCGGATTAAGATGCCAGCACCCGGGCTCTAAATGCAAGAAACTTGGTTTCTTAAAAGAAGAGTTCTGAATCTTAACTCAAGATTAACTCTTAACTCCTTCCAAGAGCCTCAGGGTTCTTGAATGAAGTTTTCAGGTTTCTTGAATCAAGCTTTCAGATTTCTTGAATCAACCCTTTAAGTTTCGTAAATAATCACTTGGAGGGGAGGAGGGTTCGGTTTAATAGTTCAGCTTTTCTTAACTTAAGATGTATGAGTCCACATTTAAAGAATTACTGTGAGAACGAAGTGATGAATAGTGGCGAAAATGTTATCTTTGGCCACGGCCGCCATCTTGGATTTTGAAATTTTGAAAATCTGACCTGAAATTCGAGTATCCCTTTGAAAAATACCCCCGAATACCGAGTTACACGAAAATCGAGCGAACAGGAGCTGACTTAGCATTTTAGGCCACGGCCGCCATTTTGGATTTTGAAATTTTGAAAATCTGACCAAACATTCGAGCTTCTCGTCGAAAAGTATCCCCTGATACCAAGTTTCACGAAAATCGAGCGAACAGGAGCTGAGTTAGCATTTTAGGCCACGGCCGCCATCTTGGATTTTGAAATTTTGAAAATCTGACCAAAAATTCGAGTTTCCCGTCGAAAAGTACCCCCGGAAAGCGAGTTTCACGAAAATCGAGCGAACAGGAGCCGACTTAGCATTTTAGGCCACGGCCGCCATCTTGGATTTTGAAATTTTGAAAATCTGACCGAAAATACGAGTTTCCCGTCGTAAAGTACCCACGGATACCGAGTTTCACGAAAATCGAGCGAACAGGAGCCGACTTAGCATTTTAGGCCACGGCCGCCATCTTGGATTTTGAAATTTTGAAAATCTGACCAAAAATTCGAGTTTCCCGTCGTAAAGTACCCACGGATACCGAGTTTCACGAAAATCGAGCGAACAGGAGCCGACTTAGCATTTTAGGCCACGGCCGCCATCTTGGATTTTGAAATTTTGAAAATCTGACCATAAATTCGAGTTTCCCGTCGAAAAGTACCCCCGGAAAGCGAGTTTCACGTAAATCGAGCGAACAGGAGCTGACTTAGCATTTTAGGCCACGGCTGCCATCTTGGATTTTGAAATTTTGAAAATCTGACCAAAAATTCGAGTTTCCCGTCGAAAAGTACCCCCGGAAAACGAGTTTCACGAAAATCGAGCGAACAGGAGCCGACTTAGCATTTTAGGCCACGGCCGCCATCTTGGATTTTGAAATTTTGAAAATCTGACCAAAAATACGAGTTTCCCGTCGTAAAGTACCCACGGATACCGAGTTTCACGAAAATCGAGCGAACAGGAGCCGACTTAGCATTTTAGGCCACGGCCGCCATCATGGATTTTGAAATTTTGAAAAGCTGACCAAAAATTCGAGTTTCCCGTCGAAAAGTACCCCCGGTCAGAAAGTTTCAAGAAAATTCGTCGATAAATGCCCCCTAAAACCTGAAATTTCATCTATAATGCTGTGACGTCACGCGACAGGATTGAACCTGTTGAAATCTCGGTACAGTAGCTTTATATAATTCATACTTTCTAGGTATTTTAAAGGACAAAATACGAGGGCTGAAAAATAACTTTACGGATGAAACTTAGAAAGTTTTAGTTTCGAAAAGGTTTAAGTGCTCTGAATGAAGTAGTAAGGACGAAGAACAAGCTGCATAACTACTAGTCGCTCCTAGAAGGGTTTGTAGGGATATTTCGACCTCACTCTTCATCAGCAGCTATAGCTCAGTTGGTAGAGCGCTCGGCTGTGAATCCAGTCGCCGCGCGCCGTGGGTTCGAATCTCCACAGGTCCGCTCGAGATTTTACGCCGCAACATCTCTCCATTGGTAAGTCAAATTGTCTAATATATGTCTCCTTGTCTCTCTAATTAACTTGTGTAATACTTGTATGTACTGAATAAATCACTAAATAGTTGATGATGTGTGAACAGAAAACATGTACTCTTCACAAGTAGAGTGCGCTCCTGATCAATTTTTGGAAATCCTGATCTAAGAAAACAGAAATCTTGATCCAAGAAACGATGGAATTTTAAATTAAGAAACCAGGTTTCTTGGTTCAACAACTTTCGGATGCTAGATCCAAGAAGCATGTTTCTTGTCGCCGCTTTTAAGCAACCAGGACTCTTAAGTCGATGCACCATTGCATTGGTCTAAGAAGGTTTTTTTTTCCAGTAACTTCTTAGGAAAGGGGTCGGCAACGTTGCCGAGGAAATGGTTGCTCGAACGGCAAGGTTACCAATACCTTGCCGTCAGGTTGCCGATCTCGTGCCGTACCGTTACGGCAACGCTGCCGACGCGTAAGCATCCAGGATTGCCGGAAACGTTGCCGCGGTAACATTTCCGGTAGCCTTACCTCATTTCCACGGCAAGGTTACAGTAATGTTACGCTAGGGTTTTTTTTCTATATGGGAAAATAAATACGAAGAAATTCAATGATAAATTGCAACTACGGTAGGTACTTATTTCAAATTAATTGCTCTAAAAACTGTCCCTTCAATGAGTAAATAGGCAACATTCTCAACACTACAATGCAATAGAAATAATTTTACCATGGAATTGAAATCCAAAGAAATGTGTGCTGCTTGAGTAATAGAAGTTTGAAAATCAGGGCATTCAACAGCTTCCCAGACCTCATTAGTGTTACAATCTAAAAATTGTAAGGATTAAAAGTGTCAAGCTCTCAAAATTTTTGTTCTCTGATTATCAAGAAGCCCTGCTAGAAATTTTCAGTGTCATTTTTATTTTTGTTTGTGAAAGGAAATTATTTTAAGATTTTTTGGCATTCTTGGTGTCCTCTGAGACTCTGAAAATTTTTGTACTTCATTTTTCATCAAATAATGAACATTTTCATTGTAATTTTTGTCTATTTAGGAGAGTACATTATTCGATGATTATCTTCAGTATGTATTAGATCTTTCCCCCAGCGACAAGGTTTACAGAAATTTTATGAGATCTATATAGTTCTCATAGGTACTGACCTGCATCATGGTCAGTATCATCTTTGAGGAGTAAATGAAAACAAATTATTTTCTCTTGGTTCCTCAATTCAGGGCTCTGATGAATAAAACCTGTTTGACCACGATGTTAGTAGGTAAAATTGCTCCCTCCAAAATCCTTTAAGCGGTATCAATTTAGTGGTAAAGTTATCAACGACCCTCATTGAATCTCATCTGGTTCACTGAATTTCTGAGGGATAGACAGGGTGACAGGTTCTGTAAAAGTTAGGAAATTAAGCCCTCCTTACTGTGAAAATATGTCAGGTAGTTTTGCTGCGGAGCATTGAAATTCCTTCTCCCAGTAAAAAAATTGGACTTTTCAGTTTAAAGAGACTAAACACTTAAAATTAAGTCAAGTAAAAACTTGAAATTTTTGTGAAAAGAATTTTTATCTGAGACACCTAATGTCAAAAGAGGACATTCCAAAATCAGGGAAAAGTTAGTGACCACTACGCTTAAAATCCCAGAAAAGAATATTCTGCGCATCGAAGTCATTAATTACACAATTTTCAGAAATTATGTTGAATTATTTATCAGCAGAGAAATGAAAAGACTCTGAAAGTCTTTGAGGATGAACTTTGTGGATTGCGGTAAGTAGTTTCCCAGTTTGGCCATGGTATTGATATATTCGTTTCGTCATTAATCATTATCAATAAAAATATCCCTATCTACCGTAAATGTTGGAAAACCAGTGTGCATGTAATCTGGTAATCCTTAATTAATCAACTGTAGATTTCTTACCTGCTAAACTGCCTGATGAGTTGAAAAAAATGTTCACTTTGAGACAGATTCTTATGTCCTGGTTCATGCTTTCGTAAGTTGAGTTGCAATGTCAATTCCGTCGTAGCTTTCAGCAGAAAATTTCTTCCTTGATATAACGTTTGATGATTCATCGTTGAGATAGCTTTGAACTGATTGATGATGAATGGAACTAAAAGTGCCATTATCGATGAATCAGAGATCAAAGTAAGATGTGAAGCTATAAGAGCAGGGATCGTAACGGACAAAAGTGAACGTCTGTTCTATGTGTCTAAACTGAGACTTATCTGAGAAATTTAGCGACACCACACAGAGGTTTTCACTTCGTAATAAAGCTTAAAATTATTTATCACTGGAGGAGTTTCTTTGGTAAATTAGCATGCTTAAAGGTACATCCTGACGTGAGAGAAAAACAATGGTATTGGTACCTGAGCGTAAGTATGTATGTCCTTGAGTGTTCACGTAGAAAGACTCTTAATAAACATTAAACAAGGAAACAAAACTGGACGAAGGTACTGTAATACCTAATTTACTTTAAAACTGCTAAAAGAAGAACCAAAAGACAAACCTCACTTATCTTAAATGTATAAACACTTGGTATCGCTCAGAAAAACCTTGAGCGAAATGGACTCATATCCGTAGAATTTGAGGAGTAAAAAGGCTGTAATGCCAGAAAAATGTGAGCTTCACACTCTTGAAAGGATTCAAGATCACATAATTTTAGTGAAGCGACTTTAAATCGCTTGATTTGAACCAAAAATGAAGAGAGAACAATGAGAGAATAGCATGGTGAGGTTTTGAGTTCTAAGATTGGATATTCAGAATTCACTTCACAATGAGGCGATAGACTTCTGCTCCAGGTTGTAAAACACGATAATAATATAATGATTGTCACAAACATCGTTGAAGTCGTAAATGGATTGAAATCATTGAAACCAAATGATTTCATATTGTCTCGATCGTCCTTGATGTCCATGAAATAGGAACTAACCTAACATTCGTGATTTGTTTTGTTTTGTTGTTCCGCTCGTGAGTTGATGACGTTGATGACTGCAGAGAGCACTAACACTGTTACTCTACCGTGTGTATGTGTTAGTGAAGTCGGGTTTCATGATTTTCGAGTTGCTGTCCAAGATACAGCCTAAACGGTAAAAGTAAACCCCAACTTATGTATAATTTTTGGAATCCTCATATCTTCAAGATGATTCCTGGAAATAACCATAACTTCATTCCAGAATAGTGTAGGTAAGCGAGAAATTCAATGATAAGCGTCGGCGGGTCGGGTCGCCCATTGCACCCGAAAAGCAGTTTAGACGCAATATTTCTCTTAGGATGCCTTGGATATTAATAAAACTAAAATGCACACTACACGGGAACAAGACAATTCTTTTGATATGACATTATATAGGGCTCTGATGTCTCGTATTCTCTGTAGCTTGTATAGAACGTGAAAATGGTCAAAGTGGATACTTTTCGCTATTTTAGGCACATATGCGTAATTATCTCGTTTAATAAATCATCAACCTCCTTGAAACTCAACAGTTCGTTAGACGGGATCAAGACGCATCTTTAGACACCAAAATTTCTAAAATCCGTCGCACCGTTGCTTTGAAAAGCTTTTGAGACCGCAACTAAAAACCCAAATAAGCCAAGTACGTGTAACTATGGTGCCGTTGCCTCGACCGGGCTGTGCTGTGTTGCCAATTGTTGGAGGATAGGTTACTTGCCCGGTGGTGGCTACCGCCACTCATGATATGATAACAGGTTCCATTCACCCTGTTGGTAACATGTTGGGCCAGACCAACTTGTTACCAACATGGCCATTTTTAGCAGGGATGATTTTGGCAACGTCGATAAGTTGCAAGATTCATGCAATTCAATTCCTAAAAGTTGCGACTTTTCTTCCGATCAAATCGCCGAAAATCGGCACTTATCGACCAAATGTTGATTGAGAGTTGTAACTAAGTTGCAACTTAGTTGCGACTTTTAACCAATATTGTTTCAACTTCTTGCGACTTTAACTTTGAAAAATGCTACTTGGGATATGATAACAGGTTCCATTCACCCTGTTGCTACCATGTTGAGCCAGACCAACTTGTTACCAACATGGTCAATTTTAACAGGGAGGGCATACCACTTCAGCTCCTCGTCAGATTCAAGCTTTAAATCGCCCATGAACATTCACCTGGACTTGTCTTTCCTATCCGCCGTAGAGCTCTGATTAAGCTCAAAGCGAGTATCACCTACTTTCAATTTTGAAGAAGTTCATGGACGGTTTAAAGTTCAAAACTGACGAGGATCTGAGATGCTGCGTCATGCCTTTCCTCAAACAGCAGACAAAAGATCACTTTCGAGAGGGTATCAAAAAACTGATACCAAGATCTCAAGAATATGTAAATGTCAACATTGTCAACGGAAATTACGTTGAAAGGAGCCGACAGTGTTTCTTGTAAGTGTATTTTTCAATATACAGGGTATTCCAAAAGTCTCTTCCACCCCCTCTAACTTTTTACCTAATTGAGGTTAAGATTTGAAACTTGGGGAATATTCCTAGGTCAAAGGAAGCTACTTTTTGGCCCCCCTAAAATTTTCAAGGGGGCCCCATGGGGGGGGGGGCAACAGCCCCCGACTTTTAATTTTCAAATGAGAAGACCCCCTTTGTGATAGCTCGTTCGAAAGAGCATAAAAAAAGAAAACTTTTCGCGCAAACCCGAAGTCAATATCTCAAACCGTTTCAAAATGGCGGCCGGTTAAAGTTCAAAATGGCCGAAAATTCACACCGGTTATTTGTCGCTGGATTTGCACGAAAATCGGTATGTAGGGGTATTTTGACACGAGAAAAACGAATTTGACGTTAGATTTTCAAAAAAACCGAAATTTCCAAAATGGCCGCCGGTTAAAGTTCAAAATGACCACAAATTGATTTTTTTATAAATCTAAGTTCAAATTTGTTTATCTTCTGCCAAAATACTCTCAAATTCCAGGTTTTAGGCAAATCCATCAGCAAAAAACCGAGGTGACAATTTTCGGCCATTTTAAACTTTAACCGGCGGCCATTTTGGAAATTTCGGTTTTTATGAAAATCTAACGTCAAATTAGTTTTTCTCGTGTCAAAATACCCCTACGTACCAATTTTCGCGCGAATCCATCGACAAATAACCGGTGTGAATTTTCGGCCATTTTGAACTTAAACCGGCCGCCATTTTGAAACGGTTTGAGATATTGACTTCGGGTTTGAGCGAAAAGTTTTCCTTTTTTATGCTCTTTCGAACGAGCTATCACAAAGGGGGTCTTCCCATTTGAAAATTAAAAGTCGGGGGCCGTTGCCCCCCCGAGGGGCCCCCCTGAAAATATTAGGGGGGCCAAAAAGTAGCTCCCTTTGACCTAGGAATAGCCCCCAAGTTTCAAATCTTTACCTCAATTAAGTAAAATGTTAGAGGGGGTGGAAGGGACTTTTGGATCACCCTGTATAGGTACTCTGGCGTTTTTCCTCTCGTTTTATCCGCACAATTTTGAAACGTTCAAGAGGGGGCGGGAAATTATTCGAGGAGACCGCGGAAAAAAGCAATTTCCTAGCGCTAGTCAGCGCGTGTGTTCATTTTATTAAGAACTATGAAAACAGAAGTAGGGGATAGGTATAACAATTGCTTCCATTTATTGTCCTCCTGGACCTGAGATTGAACATAATGATTTTTCAGAATTCTTAAAAACTGTGGGGAACAAATTTATAGCTGACGGAGGCTGGAATGCTAAACATGTAAGGTGGGGTTCCAGAACCACCGTAACAAGGGGGAGAGTGTTGAATTCTGCAGTGAGAGGCGTAAATGGAGCCTATGTCTCCTTCGGGAGTCCCACACATTGGCTGACCGACCTAACTAGACAACCATCCATCGATGATTATATTCAAATGTTAATGGTTTGATTATTTATACATCTTAAGGTTAAATTAGAGAAAACATATCGATCGTTGAAGTCTTTATCTTTGAAATATGTTGATTAACATGTGTCTAAATTTGTCTCTCTTTCCTTTACCAATTTTGTATTTTTTGGCCGATTTAAATGGTTTAGACTCTGAACCGTCCGATTGCAAATGATTAACCTACAGTGTGTGTAAGTTGAAAATGGATGTACAAAAAATTTTCTAGGACTTCAAGTTTAAGGAATGAAACAAAAAGCAAAAGGTTTAACACGAACATATAATTGAGTATATATTTGTAACTTTTTTAAATGTTCCCTGGTTATGATACCATTCAATTGCTATTGTCACCGCGATGCCTGAAAGAGCGATGAGCACATAAAACCAAAACTCGTACGAGAAAAGACATTTTAATGACAATTTAAAAAAGAAGAAGCAACGCGTAGGTATAAAATCAATCAGGAGGGGAGAGATAAAGAAAGCATTTGAAAAACCAAGACAAAATAAAACTATCTGACGGAGGCGAGAATCGAGTCTAAGATCTGCAGAGTGAGAGTCATCAACTACCTACACCTTAGGGGGCATGATTGTAGGGTCCCCTTTTCAGCCTGACCACGCTATAGTACCTATAACTTTAAGCAAATCCACATTTACCCTTCCTCTACCCACATTTTACTCAGAACTCATCGTCTAGATTTATTACAATACCGATGAATTTCTTTTCGACTTTTTGTTGTTTGTTTCAGATGGTAGATGTATATGGTGTCGTGTTGGAGCAGTTCAACCCTATTATTGCAAAGTCTAGTGAAGCCTCCAATTTGAATGAGACGCAGAATAGTCAACGCAACGCTAATCACAACCAAAACCGCAATTACATGAAAGAACATTGTAATGTAATAGGCTCCCAGAACTCGCAACGATTTTCGGTCACTTCCCTTCTTCAGCTAGGTTGTTCTCAAGCTCGACACTCCGGTGAGTACTCGCACTTATATTGACCAAAACAATTCAAATGTTGTGTAGGTACTCTCAAAAATTAGGTGTATATTCCTTCACAGACTGTGAAATGTGTGAGGTGTGCTCGGAGCGGGTTCCGCTCTTAGCAAACCAAATTTTGAATGTACGTCACTCTTGCTGTGAGTGCAAGCCTAAGCATGGATGGTGTGTAGCGTGCATGGTGTCTACCTATACATACCAGGTGGTCCAGAGCAACCGTCCACAATTTTTTCGTCGGAAACGGCCGAAAATTGCGCTTCGGGAGGAAAACTTCCATGGGTAAATCAACCCCATAGAATTCAATGAAAATATTTTCAACCCCCCAAAACCCAATTTTTTTAGGGAGGGGGCAGTCAAGGGTTCGGATAGGGGGGGGGGGTAGGCAGTTTCTCGCATATTTCTAATTAGAAGGGTATTAGCGATGCTAAATGGGGTTCTCTGGAACCAGAGAGACCAAAAGGAAAATCTACAACGTCATCGTGAAGAGTATCATGACTTACGGGAGGGTCATTCCACGTCTACTGTGCCAGGCTCGGAACCCGACCCCCTGCGATTTGGCTGAAAATTGGTATACGGGGTCTTTACATCATTATAAGAAACTAATTTTGAAGGGTTTTCCATCTGACGCCCCGTTCGCGAGATATCGACCCCCAAAGATGGGGTGAATTTTAGCGATATTCAAAAACGCCCGTTTTAGCGATTCTCATTTTCTCGACTTCCCTCTCTTTGACTCTCCATAGCGAGACTTTGTATCAATTCATCATACCTGTAAGAGTGTTCCAAAACCAATTTTTCATGTAGATTCTATGCCATCGAAATTAAACTAAAAATTATTCTAATGGCCGTAATTTAGGGTTTTTTAAAATTTACGATTTTTTTCGCCATTCAATGTTCAAAGTGAACTATCTAAAAAACTGTCTCTCAGATTTTCGATGTTTTTTTTACTTCAAGCTTAGGATATACACTTTTGGTTGATGTACTTTTTTCAATTGACATCGGACGGTTAAGGGCCTAAAAAAATTCAAATAGGCCAAAAAAGGTCAAAAATGGAAAAAAAGACGAATTTTTACATGTTGATCCAAATCTTTCGATAGTAAACTCTTCAATTATCAATATTTTCTCCCTTTTTACCCTCTAATATGTATAAAATCAGACTATCAACGCTTTTCATACATTCACCGATCGATTAACGGCCTCATGGAAACCGGAAACAGACCGAAAATCCTCGAAATTGACGCAAAAAGACGATTTTTCACACGGTAACCGATGCATTCCATGGATTTTAACCGTAATTTCCAATTTACTCTCTCTATTGCAACCTTAAGGTATATACTTTCGAGTAATAAACACTTGCTAACGTGCATCGACGGGGCACGGATCTAAACGGAAATAAAAACCGGCCGGAAATGCTCAAAAATGACGGCGAAAAACGATTTATTACACGGGAACCGATGCATCTCCTGAATAGTCACTGAAATTTTAATTTTTTCTCTTTACTTCAACCTTATGGTGTAATTTTTCGAGTACTTAACACTAATAAAAGTGCATCGATGTGTTACGGAGCTAAACGGAAATGGAAACCGGCCGGAAATGCTCAAAAAAGGCGGGTTTTCCCACGGTAATTCGAGCATCTCATGAATAGTCACTGCAATTTTCATTTTTTTTATCTCTTCTTCGAACTTAAGGTGTACTTTTGAAAAGCTTACATTACACATTATCCATTTATTGGTAAAATATCTTTAAAAAAACCGAATTTGAAAAAGACCGAAAATTCTAAAAAAAAAAAAAAAGGCGATAAATGACGTTGAATAAGTGGAGTTGATTTGAATCGATGATATGATTTAAAGGAGCCGATGCTTGCATCATAAAAATCGCCGATTATAAACTTGACGGTGGAAAAATTTGATGCACCCCATCGATCCTTTGGAGGACTTTTCTAAAGGTGGAGGCAACCTGACACTCCTTTCAAAAAAGTTAGAAGTCAAGATAACTAACTAAGAATTACACCCCTACGGCTTCTGAATAGAGGCGATCAAGAACGGCCAGCCCTAACTCCCCCCCCCCCCTCAAGTGAAGGAGGTTGAGGGGAATCCGTCGGTGGACGATGTCCAATTAGGGACCAAGGGTGCCTTAGACTTCGACTTGACTGAGAATTGTAGCAATAGTTACAATAAAATAAGGAAGATAGTTTGAATAAGAAATGGAGGTTTGACTTGGACCTGATTTACGGGCAGGAAGAAAATTTCGTTCATTAAGATTGACGATACCGGTTTTTTTTTTTTGGGGGGGGGCTCCGCCCCCCCAAGCCACCCCAGGACGCGCACTTCACGCGCGTCTTTTCAGGGTCGTCTGCACATCTAGTTTCTCCTCTTTTTAAGTGTCCCGCGCATCCACCGCGGGAAGGAAGTGTATTTCCCGAAGTGGGATTTTTGTAGTCATAAAATCGTACGTCAGTAAGTCATTGTGTAATCGATAGTTTTCTTCCAAAAACTTTCTTCACCTGACCCACTGTGCGACGCGCAGTTTGTCCAAAATCTTCCTTCCCCTGAACCACTGAGCGACGAAAAGCTTCTTCAAAAACTTCTTCCCCCTGACCCACTGTGCGACGAAAATTTTGTCCAAAAACTTCCTCCCCCTGACTCACTGTGCGACGAAAATTTTGTCCAAAAACTTCTTCCCCCTGACCCACTGTGCGACGATCAGCTTGCCCAAAAACTCTCTCCCCCAACCCACTGTGCGGCCCTGTTCCGGCCGGCTCCCCTCATGCCGCGCACCCCCCCCCCCCCGCCTAAAACTTTCAAAGCTCGCACCAACCAATACCACCACCAATTCAATACCAAACCAGTCCTAGAGGAGAACTACCAACCATAAAAATTTCAGCTCAAAATATTCATTTTCGCTCGAGTTATCGAGTGGACAAGATTTAACCTCCCCCCACTTTCGAGCCCCACCCCTCAAAATCTATTGCCTCAAATTTCAATTTTTTTTCGCGGAATAGTAGTTCTAATGAGTCTCTACTAAATGCAAAAAAATTGGTCAAAATATCTATCAACGTAAGAAAGATATAACTACTCAAAAATAGAAAAATCTTTAAAAGGCGGAAATTCATACATACATATATACATACATACATATAGTTAGTTAGTTATTATAATTTTGAGACATTCAGCGACTCAGGCTATTAACGTCTTTACAGAGATAATTTTGAAAAAAGGAGTATAAACGAAAATTTAGATTTTTAAATTAAGAGAGGTGAAGAGTTTTAGAATTTTGGTAGTAATATTAGGTTCATCGCATGTAAGAGGGTTTGAATTTCTACATACATACATACATACATACATACATATATATATATATATATATATATATATATATATATATATATATATATATATATATATATATATAATATAAATATAATATGACTGTATATTGTATATAATATAATATGAATTTGAATGGCATATATTTTCGTGATCTACGACCCGTGATCGGTGCTCTTCACAAGGTCTCGGGTCTGGGTCCGACATCATGGGAGAATGCAATAGTGTATTTTCTTCGGAAAATACACTAAAACTTAACAAAGAGATTACTGATACCTGAAATACATTACAAGAAAGTAAGACATCATGCAATGTAGTGTGCACACTTCACAAAAGAAACACCTGGCCAGGAAGCAAGCACTAAAATTAGATTTTGAATTACAAGTCAGAAATATTGACAATTTTCTTTAAAATATTAATAAAATTACAAGTAGCTAATTTCTGCAAGTGATAAAGGCAAATAGGTAAATATGTAAACAGAAATTATACAAGGAGCAATGTAGTATATGTGGATGCTCTATATTGAAGTTAAATCGATTACAAAAAGAGAGCGTCACTTGTCGGCCACTCCATAGACTAACACATAATTAAAAAACTGATCATAGATGGCGTTAAGACAACTTGTGTCGCCTCGTGAATTCACTGCTGTGGAACATCTTTTTATTTTAATCGCCTCTTGAATTAACCTAGTCCTATGATTGGACTCAATGTTATGATTAAGCTCAATGTTAAATCTAACCTCTGAAAATATTAAGCCAGCCGAAAGGCATTTCCCAACAATCATACACACACACACACACACACACACACACACACACACACCACTCACCCACACACACACACACCCTCATATATATGTGTGTGTGTGTGTGTGTGTGTGTGTGTGTGTGAGGGTGTGTGTGTGTGTATATATGTATGTATGAATTTCCGCCTTTTAAAGATTTTTCAATTTTTGAGTAGTTATATCTTTCTTACGTTGATAGATATTTTGACCAATTTTTTTGCATTTAGTAGAGACTCATTAGAACTACTATTCTGCTAAAAAAAATTGAAATTTGAGGCAATAGGTTTTGAGGGGTGGGGCTCGAAAGTGGGGGGAGGTCAAATCTTGTCCACTCGATAACTCGAGCGAAAATGGATATTTTGAGCTGAAATTTTTACGGGTGGTAGTTCTCCCCTAGGACCGGTTTGGTAATGAATTTTAGCTAAATCGACCGAGCCGTTTAGAAATGGCGAGCTTTGAAAGTTTTAGGCGAGGGGTGCGCGGCATGAGGGGAGCCAGCCGGAGCAGGGCCGCACAGTGGGTCGAGGGAGGAAGTTTTTGGACAAGCTGATCGTCGCACAGTGGGTCAGGGGGAAGAAGTTTTTGGACATAATTTTCGTCGCACAGTGGGTCAGGGGGAACAAGTTTTTGGACAAAATTTTCGTCGCACAGAGGGTCAGGGGAAGTTTTTGGACAAAATTTTCGTCGCACAGTGGATCAGGGGTAAGAAGTCTTTGAAGAAGCTTTTCGTCGCTCAGTGGTTCAAGGGAAGGAAGATTTTGGACAAACTGCACGTCGCACAGTGGGTCAGGTGAAGAAAGTTTTTGGGAGAACTGTTCGTGGCACAGCGGCCCAAGCGGCCCACAAAAATCCCACTTCGGGAAATACACTTTCTTCCCGCGGTGGATGCGCGGGACACTTAAAAAGAAGAAAAACTAGACATGCAGACGACTCTGAAAAGACGCGCGCGAAGCGCGCGTCCTGGGGGGGCTTGGGGGGGCGAAGCCCCCTCAAAAACCGGCGCGGAGCGAAGCGGAGCGCCAATTTTTTCGCTTCTTGATATCTCTCCGATAAGCCTTCATAGTTTAGCGGTAAGTAAGAAACTCAATTATGGACAAAATAAACTGGAGGAAATTCGTACTGTAGTGCATAACAATATGGAACAGGCGTTAGGGGTCACATTACCACAATATAATCAGGATGTATCAGAAAAAATTGAAGCGCTTGATGGGATTGTAGGCTCGTTGAAGTCTAAAATTAATTCATCGAATCATCAAGAGAAGCTTCAACTTCTGACGTTAGCTCCCTCTTCTTGGACAACTGCGAAGATTGCATTGGAGTTTGGAGTCTCAGTTCGTGCCGCTAAAACGGCAAGAAAATTAAACAAGAAGAAAAAATCCAACATGAGTATGTTGGAAAAGCGTGCCGAATAACTGAAATGTTGGACAAATACCTCTTATTTTTACGTCTTTGCTTTTTGCATCAATTGGTACTTTTTGCTAAAGGGAGAAAATATTGATTCATGAACGTTGAATGTAAATTAATTTTAAAGATTGCGTCCAATTATCTTGATTTTAAGCTGATATGCGGCATTTGCGCACGACCGTGATTCGGGCGAACTGCCGTGCATCGAAATCGCGTTCAGTTAATCTCTTTGGATTTCGAACTGTAACTTCTCTCCTATTCGGCCGATTTGTACAAATGAGGTCTCTTTTTATTTGTACTTCAACGGAAAGTAAAGAAAAACTCGCTAAATAGACGGAAAACAAATTTTGAGAAAATTTGGTGGATCCTGGCATCACGGTGAATGGTTAATCGGTTAATTTTTTATTGCCTTGCTCGAAACCGGACACCCAAAGCTATATCGCGAGATAACTGTAGTGGTTTAAGTGGATTTCGGCAGGGGCCATGGTTAGTACATAGTATAATGAGTCTGTATAATATAGTATAATGAGGCTCATCACAGATTGCACTTACAGTGCAAGACGCTCATTGGCTATAGAGTTTTGGCGGGAAAGAAGGTTCTAGAGTTGAGTCCTCCGAGCGTAAGAAAGCTCCTATGAGGTTTCTGTCAAATTGAATAATACGGTTTTGACAGAAAAATGTTCTCAAGGGTTTCCAATTAGCAGTCCATTAGATTTTTTGGTAAAAGACCATCAGGGCTTGACAGTGTAATGGTTCAAAGACAAAGAAACGGGTGCGAGGAAAAAAGTATTTGGACGACCCGTTGAATAGCATTGGTTGATCTGTGTGCTGTACTATGGTACATCCGAGTGATTTCAAAAAGCGAGCCCTACTGGCACGCTTAAAAAACATTGCCGACATTCTCGCTATCCCTTCGCCAAAACAAGGCAAAAAATTGGAGGAAGATACGACACGCTTCGTTATTGAATATTATGAAAGTGACGACGCCTCAAGAACAATTCCGGGAATGAGAGACCGGATCAGCATTGGAGTTAAGGTGTACAAGCAAAAAAAAAAAAAAAATGCTTTTAGCAAACTTGAGAGAACTTCATGCAGACTTCAAGCAGCGATACCCCCATAACCCAATCGGGTTCTCAAAATGTTGTACTCTTAGGCCTAGATGGTGTGTTCTTGCCGGTGAATCGGGTACTCACTCCGTGTGTGTGTGCACTTATCACCAAAATGTTGTTTTGATGTTCGAGGCAGTTGATTTAGGCGAAACCTATCAGGATTTCTTCAACAGACTGGCAATTTCAGCCGACCAAACAACTGCTTTAGTACCTATTTGATTACGACAAAAATGATGACACCTTTTCCAAGGTTATGGAAGAGTTGTACGAAAATTGTTACGTTGCTTGTTTTGACCAAGATTGGTACTTCGGAGTTGTTGAGGAATTACACAAGGACGAACAGGATGTCTCAGTGCGATTCATGCATCCAAACGGACCAACAACTTTCTTTTATTGGCCTCGGAAGAAGGACATCTGCATTGTTTCCGTGTCATCGATCATTTCCGTAGTTGATCCACCAAGGACGACAACATCTGGTAGAACATTTGTCTTCTCCCAAGAAGTTATCGACACTGTTGTGGAAAGTGCAGAGATGCTAAGAAATAAATAGTTCCAACTGAATGCAAGAAATAGTAAAAGTTGGTAGACTATAGTCTGTTTCACGAAAACTGAGACTTTTTATTCGGCATTAAAATCCGTAAATGGCAACGCATCAGTCTTGGACTCGGGTGACCGTACCACTCGACGGACACCTTCTTTTGTTCAGCGACCATAGGCCGGCAACCCATCCATTGTAAGGGTAGGAACAATAGGCACCCCTCACCCCTCCTTAATGGGCCCTAGTACCCGGACCAAAATTTTTTTCTCGCTGAAAAATTCATCTTTTGGCGTGAAAAATTAATTCCAGCGTGAAATTATGATAAAAACGCAATAAGATTCAGTCCAATTATCTTAATTTTAAGCTGATATACGGCATTTGCGTGTGACCGCGATTCACCGCGGAATGCCGCATATCAGCTCAAAATTAAGATAATTGGACTGAATTTTAGTGCGTTTTTATCATAATTTCACGCTGGAATTAATTTTTCACGCCAAAAGATGAATTTTTCAGCGAGAAAAATATTTTAGTCCGGGTACTAGGGCCCATTAAGGAGGGGTGAAGGGTGCCTATTGTTCCTACCCTTAAAATGGATGGGTTGCCGGCCTATGGTCGCTGAACAAAAGAAGGTGTCCGGCGAGCGGTACGGTCACCCGAGTCCAAGACTAATGCGTTGCCATTTACGGATTTTAATGCCGAATAAAAAGTCTCAGTTTTCGTGAAACAGACTATAGCCGATGACATGTGTCTATACGCAGTTCAGTTCAGTCATCAATCACATCTTTCCCTTAACCCGTGGATGGAGGAGTGCACAAACTTGTGCGCGGGTTAGTGTCTGTGCTTCGCAACTCGCGTTTGACCCTCCCCCTTTTAGGCTTAGATTCTATCAATTGTACTCACTCTGTTAACGTTTTGAGACTTAAGATTTTTTCAATACTTTCAGTTGTACTTGACAGTTTGGGTTTTTTGACGATTTTTTTCCTTTTATTTTAGTCTGAGCTACTAGGAGGTGACTCAGAGCGACTGTCCCCGGGGTCGGCCTCTTCCTTCTCTTTTTATCATTGAGCTCATAGGTCAGGTGATATGACCTTCTTTGGTGCGTCGTGATAAAGTGACAGCTTTTGGTTTTTTTCGCTCTCTGCGGTTTTTCTTTTTTTATTGGTTTTCATGCAAGTTTTTGGCTTTCGCATAATCTGTATCTTCACATATTTTTTTTTGGTTTCCACTCCGCATCAGTGTATGGGGTATTTTTTGGAGAGGTAGATTGATATTTCAGTTCCTCTAATCTTTTCTCTCCTGAGCTATAACAAAGAGAAGGTGACTCAGAGTAACTGCCCCCGAGGTCGGCCTTTCCTTCTCTTTTGATTGAGCTCAGTGGCCAAGTACGGTCTCCAGTGATGCGGTCAGGTCAAATCAAGACCTTAGGTTCCACTTTCTTTTCTAAAACTCTGGTTTTTATGGTTTTATGGTTTTGTTCTTTGCTCTTCTTCATTTGTATCGTCGCTTTTTCTTTGGTTTAAATCCGATCTTCAAATTCGGGATTCTGAGTTTTCCGGCAAACAAATTAGGGTGTATGGAAAGGCAGCGTGAAGTCTCACCCTTTTTCAAATTTTAGCTTTTACTTTTCTGCAATATTTATTGTCAATCTTAATGAGCGAAATTTTCTTCCTGCCCGTAAATCAGGTCCAAGTCAAACCTCCATTTCTTATTCAAACTATCTTCCTTATTTTATTGTAACTATTGCTACAATTCTCAGTCAAGTCGAAGTCTAAGGCACCCTTGGTCCCTAATTGGACATCGTCCACCGACGGATTCCCCTCAACCTCCTTCACTTGAGGGGGGGGGGGAGTTAGGGCTGGCCGTTCTTGATCGCCTCTATTCAGAAGCCGTAGGGGTGTAATTCTTAGTTAGTTATCTTGACTTCTAACTTTTTTGAAAGGAGTGTCAGGTTGCCTCCACCTTTAGAAAAGTCCTCCAAAGGATCGATGGGGTGCATCAAATTTTTCCACCGTCAAGTTTATAATCGGCGATTTTTATGATGCAAGCATCGGCTCCTTTAAATCATATCATCGATTCAAATCAACTCCACTTATTCAACGTCATTTATCGCCTTTTTTTTTTTTTTTTTTTAGAATTTTCGGTCTTTTTCAAATTCGGTTTTTTTAAAGATATTTTACCAATAAATGGATAATGTGTAATGTAAGCTTTTCAAAAGTACACCTTAAGTTCGAAGAAGAGATAAAAAAAATGAAAATTGCAGTGACTATTCATGAGATGCTCGAATTACCGTGGGAAAACCCGCCTTTTTTGAGCATTTCCGGCCGGTTTCCATTTCCGTTTAGCTCCGTAACACATCGATGCACTTTTATTAGTGTTAAGTACTCGAAAAATTACACCATAAGGTTGAAGTAAAGAGAAAAAATTAAAATTTCAGTGACTATTCAGGAGATGCATCGGTTCCCGTGTAATAAATCGTTTTTCGCCGTCATTTTTGAGCATTTCCGGCCGGTTTTTATTTCCGTTTAGATCCGTGCCCCGTCGATGCACGTTAGCAAGTGTTTATTACTCGAAAGTATATACCTTAAGGTTGCAATAGAGAGAGTAAATTGGAAATTGCGGTTAAAATCCATGGAATGCATCGGTTACCGTGTGAAAAATCGTCTTTTTGCGTCAATTTCGAGGATTTTCGGTCTGTTTCCGGTTTCCATGAGGCCGTTAATCGATCGGTGAATGTATGAAAAGCGTTGATAGTCTGATTTTATACATATTAGAGGGTAAAAAGGGAGAAAATATTGATAATTGAAGAGTTTACTATCGAAAGATTTGGATCAACATGTAAAAATTCGTCTTTTTTTCCATTTTTGACCTTTTTTGGCCTATTTGAATTTTTTTAGGCCCTTAACCGTCCGATGTCAATTGAAAAAAGTACATCAACCAAAAGTGTATATCCTAAGCTTGAAGTAAAAAAAACATCGAAAATCTGAGAGACAGTTTTTTAGATAGTTCACTTTGAACATTGAATAGCGAAAAAATCGTAAATTTTAAAAAACCCTAAATTACGGCCATTAGAATAATTTTTAGTTTAATTTCGATGGCATAGAATCTACATGAAAAATTGGTTTTGGAACACTCTTACAGGTATGATGAATTGATACAAAGTCTCGCTATGGAGAGTCAAAGAGAGGGAAGTCGAGAAAATGAGAATCGCTAAAACGGGCGTTTTTGAATATCGCTAAAATTCACCCCATCTTTGGGGGTCGATATCTCGCGAACGGGGCGTCAGATGGGAAAACCCTTCAAAATTAGTTTCTTATAGTGATGTAAAGACCCCGTATACCAATTTTCAGCGTACTCATTCGGTGTTATCCGATGGACTCCAACTGACATCGACAGTAACGAACGCAAAACGAGAACTCTCCTAACCAAACATAATATGCACCATCCCAAGGCGTCATCGATTCGGCTCACCCTACCCAGAGTAGAAGGTGGGAGAGGCCTAATAGATCTCAACGTACTACTAGTTAAACAAGTTGAAAACCTCCGGGACTTTTTCTACGGGAAACAGCAAGAGTCGGCACTGCACGAAGCAGTAGTGTCTGCGGTTCAAGAGCTTACCATTCTCAACCTGCAGAATAAGGAACACAGACCACCAAATAAGGCTAAAAGCACGCAAGAAAAGCAACGTGAGTGGATCCAGAAGGAGCTCCACGGCAGACATCCCAACGATCTTCAGCAAAGTTATGTCGATAAAGATGCATCGAACTTATGGCTGAGAAAAGGGAACCTGTTTGGAGAAACCGAAGGGTTCATGACCGCAATACAAGATCAAGTTATCTGCAGGAGAAATTACGCCAAATATATAATCAAAGACCCGAATGTAGCCGATAACACATGTAGAAAATGCGGTAAGGCACCTGAAACAATACAACATGTTATCGGAGCCTGTTCGGCCATGGCACAATCGGACTACCTTCAGAGGCACAACCAAGTCTGCAACATTCTACACCAGAACCTAGCCATGAAATACGAGCTTATCAATAAGGAAACGCCGTATTATAAATATACTCCAGAAGTTGTGCTAGAAAACGACAAATGTAAGCTCTATTATGATCGGACGCGGTAATCACGGATAAGACCGCTCCACATAACAGGCCCGACATAATTCTGGTGAACAAAAGCCAAAAAACAGCCTACCTGATGGATATAGCAATCCCTAATAATCACAACTTGCAGAAAACGCAACAGGAAAAAATAGAAAGGTACGTGGGGTTAGGTAATGAAATCAAGGCCATGTGGAAGCTGCAAGAAGCCCGCATTGTTCTAATCGCGTAATCTCGAACACCGGTGTAATACCTACCAAGCTGAGTGTAGCACTGAGACAATTGGAGGTCCAGGAGAACATCATGCAGAGAATGCAAAAATCTGTAATTTTAAGTAGGTGCAATGTGGTACGGAAATTTTTATCGCTCTACAACAAAAGTATCTCATACACGCACATGTACATATATGTATACATATTTGAAAAAAAAAACATTCTGTGATATACTAATAAGGTAGCATATGAAGTAAAGAATTATGCCCTAGGCCCAGCCCGGCATGAACTGGGAAGCCACATATGTACATTTGTGTGAAAATAAAAATAAAAAATATAATAATAATAATAATAATAATAATTATGAAAATGTAACCATCGACAATGAAACCAGCATCAGACAACTAGACCCTGGTGAAACTTACAAGTACCCAGGCATGGAAGAGAATTCAGGAATGCAAAATACAACAGTCAAAGAGAAGGTCAAGAAAGAATACATCCGAAGAGTTAGGGCAGTATTAAAGACAGAGCTGTCAGCAAAAAATAAGATTTCGGCCATCGGAGCACTTGCAGTTCCCGTGCTTCAGTACGGATTTGCAATCCTAGACTGGAAGATGACAGAAATCCGAGCTCTGGACGTCAAAACAAGAAAATACCTAACAATGTACAAAATGCACCACCCATCCGCGGATGTTCACCGACTCTACGTCAGCAGAAAACTGGGAGGAAGAGGGTTGAGACAGATAGAAGCAGCGTACAAGTCCACCATTATCAGTACGAAATACTACCTGAGAAAGAAGAGGAATGAAGATCTGTTTCTCAAATCGGTACACGAGGCGGACACCCAGCTGAATACGCTGCACTCGATTACCAAAAAAGCTGACAAGTTCGAAACTGAGTTAGAACAAAACTTTGAACAAACACCAGTTAAAAGCAGAAACCAAACAATCAAGAAGAAAATAGCCGAAACCTTAAGATCAAAATGGACCGAAAAGAACATGCACGGTCAGTACCCTCGCTTACTGGAAGAAGACAGAGTCGAAAGCACTCTTTCAACCATGTGGCTGAGCAAAGGAGCATTAAAAGGAGAAACCGAAAGCCTAATTGCAGCAGCCCAAGACCAGGCTCTTAACACTAGATACCGAGATCGGAAAATACACGGCAGAGCCCGAGACAGTAAGTGCAGAATTTGCCATCAGCACGAGGAAACTATAGATCACATAATATCGGCGTGCCCGATCCTTGCCAAAAAGGACTACATAGAGCGGCATGACAGAGTGTGCACCCATCTCCATCATAACTTGTGTAAAGAGTACAATATAGCAGTCGAAACAAACTGGTACGAGCACAAGCCAAAAGCTATCACAGCAACGGATGATGGACAAACAACTATCATATGGAATGTTCCTGTCAGAACTGATAGGACGGTGCCGAACAACAGGCCTGACATCATACTGCGAAGAAGGGGGCAAACTTGCTTGCTTATCGACGTGTCAATCCCAGCGGATAGGAACATATCATTGAAGGAAGCCGAAAAAAGACTCAAGTATAAAGACTTAGAAATCGAGATAAGTAGAATGTGGAAAACGGACACGAAAGTCATACCCTTCGTCGGCGCGACGGGAGCAGTCTCGAAAGAATGGAAGAAATTTAAGGAAGAAATCCCTGGGAAGCACTCTCTTGTCACAGCTCAAAAAGCAGCAATACTCGGAACTGCTAGGATACTGAGGAAAGTCTTAAGTTGAAAACCTTAACCAAAGAATCCATACTCATTTGTTCCCACAAACCAAAAACACCCCTACCCCCACCACCTCAGGAAAGAAACCTTTAGGCAGGCGTCCTCCTGACACCTACCCTGCCTCGGTTCCTAAAACAGATATCCTTGTCCGGGACGAACCATCCCCCAAAAGGGGGAGTAAAATAATCACCACCCGGCTACCCAAACCACAAACAGCCCTCATACCTAGGAGCATTGTTTGCCCCTGTGTGAGGGCTTAAATAACAAAATACGCTCTTTTATTTTAACAATGTTTTTTAAATTTTTAACAACGTTTTACGAATTTAACAACATTTTTCGATTTTAACACCTTTTTACGATTTTCACATTCAAGTTTTAGCAATTTTAAGTCAAATTTTAGCAATTTAAAATCAAATTTTAGCAATTTTAAATCAAATTTCAGCGATTTTAAAAGGCTCTAGCTTTGAAAGACTTGGCTACGGTCCGTCTTTCAATGAGTTTCTTTCCACAAACGTATTTTTGTGAGAAAAGTACTTCTGTATAATAATAATAATAATAATAATAATAATAATAATAATAATAATAATAATAATAATAATAATAATAATAATAATAATAAAATTATAAATCTGTAAAATTATACATCTAGCGCTGGCCAACGATCGAGAACTATGTGATACTGCTGAACCCTACTACAAATATTGCCCAGCCACGGTCCTGGAGAATCAGCGCTTCCGGCTCTATTGGGATAACCCGATCCTAACCGATAAAACCATCATGGCAAACAGACCGGACATAGTGCTTGTTGATAAGCGAGATCGCACCGCTTACATCATTGATATTAGCATCCCTAATAATCATAACTTGGAGCTGAAGTATCAGGAAAAGATGGTAAAATATCTGCCCTTAGCTGCAGAAATGAAGCGATTATGGAACCTGAATATTGTTTGTATCAAGCCCTGATAATGTCAGTAACGGGGATAGTTCCAAAAAGTTTAGTTCAACATCTTCGAGACCTCGGAATAAACAGTTACCTGCTTCATTCAATGCAGAAGTCCGTCGTTATAAGCACGTCAAGTATTGTCAGGTCGTTTCTTAATATCGAATAATTTTTTTGATTTCGCTTAAAATTTAATTTTTTTTTTTTTTTTTTTTTTTTTTTTTTTTTTTTTTTTTTTTAAATTTTACTTTAAAATAACGTTTACCCTTTTTTTCAAGCAAGATAGTATGTGTTACTGACTTTGGCCTGTGGCCCGTCAGTAATACTTGTGCCGGAAGTGTTCCCTCTTCTGAGTTACAAAAAAAAAAAAAAAAAAAAAAAAAAAAAATAATATAATAATAATAATAAAACTGCAGGGAGGACTGTCTATGGTCTGGGGTATTAAAACTGCAGGGAGGACTGTCTATGGTCTGGGGTATTCACGCACCTCCAGTCCCGAGTCACTTTCTGAGCACTCCCTTTGTGCCAGGAAGTACTTCAATAAAAAAAAAAACCCAACCCGGGGTGTAAGCAAACCGTGCCCATCGGGTCTCTTGGCATCGGGTGCTTCTGAAGGTGTCTACCCACGGTGCCCTGGGATACCGGGCGACCTCCCAGAGTACGTAGCCTTACCCGGCGAAGAGGCTGCCGGGCGGACCGTCCAAATCCTCCTCTACTCGTGGGAACAACATGGATTCCAGAAAAATTACTAAACAACGCAAGAACTCTCAAATCACCCTAGCGAATAGGGACAGAGATGAAGAGTTGAACAGACCAACAAACTCGAGAACAAACCGAGCGGACCCAAGAAATGTGCCTACAAACACGCCACAAACTCTCAGCCCGACTCAAGTACAACCTTTGAGTAGCCAGCCAGACTCTCAGCCATACCATACAAGGGCGCGAACAAAATGGAGCGAGGCAGAATACAAAGAAGTCATGTGGTGCTACCTCTACATCAAAGAAAGCACAGGCAGCTGCAACATGAAGTCCACTTACAATCTCTGGAGAAAGAGAAACCCAGCTACCCGTCCTTATATTGAAGCAAATAAACTTGCAACCCAACGCAGGTACATAGAGAACCAAAAGAAACTGAATGAGATGCAACTCTCCGAAATCAAAGCAGACGTCCGTCTCCACCTTGGACAGACATCTCAGACCCCAGAAAATGAGACAGAACATTCGCAAAGCAGCTCAGCCAACCAAAAAGATCCAGAGGATGAGGGAATATCGTCTCAAGTAGCCCAATCCTCACAAAGAATTAAATGGACTCAAGAAGAGTACAAAGAAGTCATGTGGTGTCACTGGTATACTAAAGAAGGTACAGGCTTTTGCAACATAAAGGAGACGTACGATTTATGGAGAGCTAGGAACCCTGACACCCGATTACACATCAATGCGAATAAACTAGCCACGCAGAGAAGATACATAGAAAACAAAAGGAAACTTAGCGATGAGCTGCTTGAAGAAATTAAAGCAGATGCTATTGCCACACTAGAAGCATCAACTGAGGAACATGCCGGAGAAGCCCCCCAAGTGGCACCTGATGCACTGGATGATATCCTATCCCAAGACATCCTAGCCGAGCTAAACATCTCAAACCAAGCGTCACAAACTCATCCTGGAAACCAGCAACCTACGAGCGATGAGCTGACAGAGACCAACCCTGAGCCGCTAGCCCCAACGCCAGAACCCAAGTCATCACAAAACGAAAAGCCAGAGTCACCAATTAGGAGACTCTACCAAGAAGTACTGGAGATGACCTTAGAGGAAAGAGAACCGATCAGAAAACTGAACGGCGCAAAAAAGGAGAAGGAAATCCTTGCACGGGCCAACAGTGAGGTGAAGACTATACTAGAAACTGAACAGGAATTGGACCTCTGGAAAATAAATTGCTTACTCTACGCGGCAGCTCTAACAGTCAGTGATGAAGCAAACAACCCAAGACCAGTAAAAAAGAACAACGCGAAAGAAACGAAACCCCTGTGGCAAAAAAGGATCGATAACAGAATAAAAGAGCTGAGATGCAACCTTTCAGTGTTAACTAATTTCAAGGAGACTAGCAAGTCTAACGAGAAGCCAATGACACAGCGAGTTAAATCAATACTAGAAAAATACACTGACGAAGGAGAAGAATACAATATTGACAATGTAACCGAGCAACTTAAACAACGCATATCAGTGTTCAGCCAAAGGATCAGGAGATACAAAAAACGATCTAACCAATATAGGGAAAATAGGATGTTTGTAACTAACTGTAAGAGCTTCTACAGAAAAATCAAAGGGGACGGAGCAGAAACTGGTGCAACCCCTAAGAAACAAGAAATAGAGGAGTTCTGGAAAGGAATTTACGAAACTCCCACAGAGCATAACACCGAAGCGGACTGGATTAAGGATCTAAACGTCGAACATCAGATGGAATGGACTCCCCTAAATGAGGCAGAAGTAGCGAATGTCTTAAAGAATCTTGCGAATTGGAAAGCACCCGGCCCAGACAAGATACAGAGCTTCTGGTACAAAAAAATGCACCCCATCCACAAGTATCTAACAACAGAATACATAAAACTACTGGGGGGAGAAGAGTTCCCACCTTGGTTAGCTAAAGGGTGCACGTACCTGATACCGAAAAACAAAGAAACAGCGAACCCAAAGAACTTCCGCCCGATCACTTGTCTTAACATTATGTACAAGATATACACCGCTTTAATGGCTGGCAAAACTTACAAGTATTTAGAAAGTGCTGAACTCCTCCCAATAGAGCAGAAAGGGTGCCGAAAAGGAGCAAATGGATGCTTAGATCAACTCCTTATATCCAAGACTGCCATTGAAGACTGCAAAAGGAGGAAGAAAAATCTATCCGTAGCATGGCTAGACTACCAAAAAGCCTTCGACAGCATGCCACATAGCTGGATCATACGAGCACTGGAAATAATGGGAGTCCACCCAAATCTAGTCAACGCGTGTAAGAACATGATGAAACACTGGGCAACTGTCATCCAACTGAACGGAAACGCGGGCCAAATCGTAACTTCGGAAATCAAAATCAGGCGTGGAATCTATCAAGGAGACGCATTCTCGCCCCTTCTGTTTTGCATAGGACTAATACCCCTATCGAAGAAGCTGAACGAACAGCAGAATGGATACGACCTTGAGGATGGTTACAAACAACTGACACACCTTCTTTACATGGACGACTTGAAACTCTTCAGTAGCAATGAAACAAAGCTTCAACAACAGCTTAAAACAGTAAAAGAATTTAGTGACGATATCGGAATGAAATTCGGCCTGGATAAGTGCGCCAAAGTGACTTTCAAGAAAGGAAAGTTTTTTAAAGGTGAAAATGTAACCATCGACAATGAAACCAGCATCAGACAACTAGACCCTGGTGAAACTTACAAGTACCTGGGCATGGAAGAGAATTCAGGAGTGCAAAATACAACAGTCAAAGAGAAGGTCAAGAAAGAATACATCCGAAGAGTTAGGGCAGTATTAAAGACAGAGCTGTCAGCAAAAAATAAGATTTCGGCCATCGGAGCACTTGCAGTTCCCGTGCTTCAGTACGGATTTGCAATCCTAGACTGGAAGATGACAGAAATCCGAGCTCTGGACGTCAAAACAAGAAAATACCTGACAATGTACAAAATGCACCACCCATCCGCGGATGTTCACCGACTCTACGTCAGCAGAAAACTGGGAGGAAGAGGGTTGAGACAGATAGAAGCAGCGTACAAGTCCACAATTATCAGTACGAAATACTACCTGAGAAAGAAGAGAAATGAAGATCTGTTTCTTAAATCGGTACACGAGGCGGACACCCAGCTGAACACGCTACACTCGATTACCAAAAAAGCTGACAAGTTTGAAACTGAGTTAGAACAAAACTTTGAACAAACACCAGTTAAAAGCAGGAACCAAATAATCAAGAAGAAAATAGCCGAAACCTTAAGATCAAAATGGACCGAAAAGAACATGCACGGTCAGTACCCTCGCTTACTGGAAGAAGACAGAGTCGAAAGCACTCTTTCAACCATGTGGCTGAGCAAAGGAGCATTAAAAGGAGAAACCGAAAGCCTAATTGCAGCAGCCCAAGACCAGGCTCTTAACACTAGGTACCGAGATCGGAAAATACACGGCAGAGCCCGAGACAGTAAGTGTAGAATTTGCCATCAGCACGAGGAAACTATAGATCACATAATATCGGCGTGCCCGATCCTTGCCAAAAAGGACTACATAGAACGGCATGACAGAGTGTGCACCCATCTCCATCATAACCTGTGCAAAGAGTACAATATAGCAGTCGAAACAAACTGGTACGAGCACAAGCCAAAAGCTATCACAGCAACGGATGATGGGCAAACAACTATCATATGGAATGTTCCTGTCAGAACTGATAGGACGGTTCCGAACAACAGGCCTGACATCATACTGCGAAAAAGGGGGCAAACTTGCTTGCTTATCGACGTGTCAATCCCAGCGGATAGGAACATATCATTGAAGGAAGCCGAAAAAAGACTCAAGTATAAAGACTTAGAAATCGAGATAAGTAGAATGTGGAAAACGGACACGAAAGTCATACCCTTCGTAATCGGCGCGACGGGAGCAGTCTCGAAAGAATGGAAGAAATTTAAGGAAGAAATCCCTGGGAAGCACTCTCTTGTCACAGCTCAGAAAGCAGCAATCCTCGGAACTGCTAGGATACTGAGGAAAGTCTTAAGTTGAAAACCTTAACCAAAGAATCCATACTCATTTGTTCCCCCACAACCTAAACCCCTACCCCACCATCATCGACGAGAAGCAACCTCTGGGTGGGCGTCTTAGGACACAGCTCTCACCCCGGTTACTGCAAACCTTATCGTCGGCTGTAAATTGGCCATTCATAGCCAAGTTAACACCGGCCTCAACCCACTATACTCTCTCTACCAATGAGCATTGTTTGCTCACGTAAAGAGAGCCCAACTACCCAGCAAAGCTGGAGATAACTTCGCATATAAATAATAATAATAATAATAATAATAATAATAATAATAATAAAACTGCAGGGAGGACTGTCTATGGTCTGGGGTATTCACGCACCTCCAGTCCCGAGTCACTTTCTGAGCACTCCCTTTGTGCAAGGAAGTACTTCACTAAAAAGCCCAACCCGGGGTGTAAGCAAACCGCGCCCATCGGGTCTCTTGGCATCGGGTGCTTCTGAAGGTGTCTACCCACGGTGCCCTGGGATACCGGGCGACCTCCCAGAGTACGTAGCCTTACCCGGCGAAGAGGCTGGCGGGCGGACCGTCCAAATTCTCCTCTACTCGTGGGAACAACATGGATTCCAGAAAAATTACTAAACAACGCAAGGACTCTCAAATTATCCTAACGAATAGGGATTGAGATGAAGAGATGAACAGACCAACAAACTCAAGAACAAACCGAGCGGACAAACATGCCACAAACTCTCAGCCCGACTCAAGTACATCCTTTGAGTAGCCAGCCAGACTCTCAGTCCAACCATACAAGGGCGCGAACAAAATGGAGCGAGGCAGAATATAAAGAAGTCATAAGGTGCTACCTCTACATCAAAGAAAGCACAGGCAGCTGCAACATGAAGTCCATTTACAATCTCTGGAGAAAAAGAAACCCAGCTACCCGCCCTTATATTGAAGCAAATAAACTTGCAACCCAACGCTGGTACATAGAGAACCAAAAGAAACTGAATGAAATGCAACTCTCCGAAATCAAAGCAGACGTCCGTCTCCACCTTGGACAGACATCTCAGAGCCCAGAAAATGAGACAGAACGTTCGCAAAGCAGCTCAACCAACCAAAAAGATCCAGAGGATAAGGTAATATCGTCTCAAGTAGCCCAATCCTCACAAAGAATTAAATGGACTCAAGAAGAGTACAAAGAAGTTATCTGGTGTCACTGGTATACTAAAGAAGGCACAGGCTTTTGCAACATAAAAGTGACGTACGATATATGGAGAGCTAGGAACCCTGACACCCGTTTACACATCAATGCGAATAAACTAGCCACGCAGAGAAGATACATAGAAAACAAAAGGAAACTTAGCGATGAGTTGCTTGAAGAAATCAAAGCAGATGTTATTGCCACACTAGAAGCATCGACTGGGCAACATGCCGGAGAAACCCCCGAAGTGGCACCTGATGCACTTGATGATATGCTATCCCAAGACATCCTAGCCGAGCTAAACATCTCAAACCAAGCGTCACAAACTCCTCCTGGAAACCAGCAACCTACGAGCGATGAGCTAACAGAGACCAACCCTGAGCCGTTAGCCCCAACGCCAGAACCCAAGTCATCACAAAACGAAAAGCCAGAGTCACCAATTAGGAGACTCTACCAAGAAGTACTGAAGATGACCTTAGAGGAAAGAGAACCGATTAGAAAACTGAACGGCGCAAAAAAGGAGAAGGAAATCCTTGCACGGGCCAACAGTGAGGTGAAGACTATACTAGAAACCGAACAGGAATTGAACCTCTGGAAAATAAATTGCTTATTCTACGCGGCAGCTCTAACAATCGGTGATGAAGCAAACAACCCAAGACCAGTAAAAAAGAACAACGCGAAAGAAGTGAAACCCCTGTGGCAAAAAAGGATCGATAACAGAATAAAAGAGCTGTGATGCAACCTTTCAGTGTCAACTAATTTCAAGGAGACGAGCAAGTCTAACGAGAAGCCAATGAAACAGCGAGTAAAATCAATACTAGAACAATACACTGACGAAGGAGAAGAATGCAATATTGACAATGTAGCCGAGCAACTTAAACAACGCATATCAGTGTTCAGCCAAAGGATCCGGAGATACAAAAAACGATCTAACCAATCTAGGGAAAATAGGATGTTTGTAACTAATTGTAAGAGCTTTTACAGAAAAATCAAAGGGGACGGAGCAGAAACCGGTGCAACCCCTAAGTAACAAGAAATAGAGGAGTTCTGGAAAGGAATTTACGAAACTCCCACAGAGCGTAACACCGAAGCAGACTGGATTAAGGATCTAAAGGTCGAACATCAGATATGGAATGGACTCCCCTAAATGAGGCAGAAGTAGCGAATATCTTAAAGAATCTTGCAAATTGGAAGGCACCCGGCCCAGACAAGATACAGAGCTTCTGGTACAAAAAAATGCACCCCATCCATAAGTATCTAACAGCAGAATACATAAAACTACTGGAAGGAGAAGAGTTCCCACCTTGGTCAGCTAAGGGGTGCACGTACCTGATGCCAAAAAACAAAGAAACAGCGAACCCAAAGAACTTCCGCCCGATCACTTGTCTTAACATTATGTACTAGATATACACCGCCTTAATGGCTGGCAAAACTTACAAGTATTTAGAAAGTGCTGAACTTCTCCCTATAGAGCAGAAAGGGTGCCGAAAAGGAGCGAATGGATGCTTAGATCAACTCCTAATACCCAAGACTGCCCTTGAAGACTGCAAAAGAAGGAAGAAAAATCTATACGTAGCATGGCTAGACTACCAAAAAGCCTTCGACAGCATGCCACATAGCTGGATCATACGAGCACTGGAGATAATGGGAGCCCACCCAAATCTAGTCAACGCGTGTAAGAACATGATGAAACACTGGGCAACTGTCATCCAACTAAACGGAAACGCGGACCAAATCGTAACCTCGGAAATCAAAATCAGGCGTGGAATCTATCAAGGAGACGCATTCTCGCCTCTTCTGTTTTGCATAGGACTAATACCCCTATCGAAGAAACTGAATGAACAACAGAACGGATACGACCTCGAGAATGGTTACAAACAACTGACGCACCTTCTTTACATGGATGACTTAGAAACTCTTCAGTAGCAATGAAACAAAGCTTCAACAACAGCTAAAAACAGTAAAAGAATTTCGTGAAGATATCGGAATGAAATTTGGCCTAGATAAGTGCGCCAAAGTGACTTTCAAGAAAGGAAAGTTTTTTAAAGGTGAAAATGTAGTCATCGACAATGAAACCAGCATCAGACAACTACACCCTCCTGGTGAAACTTACAAGTACCAAGGCATGGAAGAGAACTCAGGAGTGCAAAATACAACAGTCAAAGAGAAGGTCAAGAAAGAATACATCCGAAGAGTTAGGGCAGCATTAAAAACAGAGCTATCAGCAAAAAATAAGATTTCGGCCATCGGAGCACTTGCAGTTCCCGTGCTTCAGTACGGATTTGCAATCCTAGACTGGAAGATGACAGAATCACTGATCACTAATCATGTGATCGTAACGTATGAAAAATCAAGGGTTTTGAACTTTGCTGAATGTGCTCTACGAAGAACAGCCTCCAAATACTGAAATAATGGACCACTAGACAAGGTACGAATTTAAGCGATCTGGTACATGTTTCTTAACCAGAATTTCACGTAGAAAACGATCCTCACAACGAAAATCACTGAAACCAACTCCTAAGGAAGATATTAACGTTTTTATTTCACATTGGTTACAAGGAATTTGAACTGCCCGTTCACAAGAAACTCAAAGCTCTACGTGAGCCAAATCGCCCACTACAACGGTTTCAGCAAGCTTCTCAATCGAGCAATGCTCATTTCCCACCATGTGTTGTTCAAACTATTAGCAATTTGCTATAGCTGAGCCAAAGCGTCAAGATTGAGGTTGCCAGATTTTCATATCGCAGAGACTGTCATGATAAACGTTTAGCGCGCGATATGAATCACGTAGAGCATTGAGTTTTCATGAGCGGGTGGTTTGAATTGACGCATCAAGAATCATTAAATATCTTCGTCAGGAGTTAATTTCGGTAATTTTCGTTGTGTGCATCGTGTTTTACGTAAAATTTCGGTTAAGAAACATGTATCAAAATGCTGAAATTTGTACCTTATCTAGTGGTCTATTACGCGGTTTTCAGTGATGTTAGACAATAAAATATGGCAACATAGGGTTTTTTTTTGGGGGGGGAGGCTTTATCCATTAATTTTTTGGAGGAAGGTTATGACCAGCTGCGTACATTTTCCGCCAAGGAATCTATTTCTGGTTTAAGATGAGTCGCCCATTTTATGCCATTTTAAATAATGATGAAAAATAAGAAAATTCTAAGAAGATCGTTTTAACTCTGAGCGCAAGGTTTGCTATCAACGAAAATTGGCCAAAATGACTATCTTACATCCTTAATGAACGTACTTGAAGGACAATATTCTCCTTCGATGATGGGATCGTTATGAAACAGCGTCACGTCAAATGTCAAAAAACCCGCATTTTTTGCCAAAATCGACCTTTAGTCCCATATTTAGGCCAGTATTAGGTACCCATAAATAGACCGAAAATGACAAAATCATGATACATTCCGCAAACTTTAGACTTTAAATGAGCAAGCAATCGTAGAATTGAAGAATTTCAGGGTATGGGCCCAACAACGGCCCTTATCGAAACCCCACCTTTGGCAAATCCCTTAATATCAGTCACTTACCGGTCTACGCCTCTAAGTGGCAACAATGTCGGCAGCCATTTTCGATTTGGAGGCTTAATTTTTTATAAGAGTAAACATCTGATCTCCTATTCGAACTTCTTGACCCAATAAACTTGATTTTTAACGTATTGTTTGTTACAGCTGCCCTATATGGCAGTTTCATCCGCAAGACCGGTGGCCATTTTGGGCGCCATTTTTTATTTTAGGGCTTCTTGAGAGCTGCAGCGGAAAATGGACCTCATTTTCGAACTCTACGACCCTGAAAACCTAATAATTGATACCTCACAATGCATGTAAACCCAAATATGCAAATTAGTACCCGTAAGAGGTATTTTTGGACGCCATCTTGGATTTTGGCCTGAAAATGAACTTTGGGCTAACTTTTGACTCAAAACTCGGATTCTACGATCAAAAATACATAAGAATCGACACCCGACACGACGTAATTGCAAACTTTAAATTTTTTTTACCCCAAAACCGCCATTTTGGCCGCCATCTTGAATTTGGGGGGGTTTGTAGGAAATTTGAGATGGCCATCATCGATTTTCTTTTTCTAGACATCAAAACGAAGAGAATGATGTATCGCACAATATGCCTTCACGAACCTGCAGACGGGAATACGTATGCCCCCTGCCCTGACTAGCTACTGAGTTATGTCTCCTGGTATATTCGGTACCGGCTAGGAGTCTGCAACCTGCTGTGATGTGACCAATCGTTTCAGGACATAAATGACACTTCCTGCACGAGTCACCAACGGTCCCATCTTTAATGACGAACTTCCTATAGTTTCTTGTACAAATGACTTGATCCTGGATGGCAAGTATAAAGCCTTCCGTTTCCGGAAACAACTGCCCGCTCTGAAGAAATTTGTAAGACAGGCTCTTGGAGATATGCTCTTAGTGGACCTGACTATAGTGTCTTCCGTGCAACTCTTTAGATGCCCAGATGGTCTCCTTCTGCTCATCCATGTGAAATGGTGGACACACAGCTCCCTGCGAGATCAAATTCAAAGGCGTATAGTTCCTATTCGTGCAAACGATTGCCGGATGTAAAGGGTGTCCTCTGTTTGCAAAATACGTCCTGAGATCATGAACCTGACGATTACACAACTCGTGGATATCGAGTAGACCTCTTTCGCCTACTTCCCGACCGAGAGTCACTCTCTCTTTGCAGGATTTCGGGTGCAACTTCCGGCTCTTGGTCAACAACACTCTGGTTTTAATGTTGATATTCTCCACTAAGATAGGAGATTAATAGCAAATAATAATTGACAGGTAAAAGTTTAAGTAGTTTGTAGGCTAGTCCTTCTAGGAAGACTCTATCAAAGGCTTGAGCTATGTCCAAGAGGACAAGAGAGCAAATTAACTTATGTTCAAAGCAGTTTTCGATGAGGTCCGTCGTCCTGTGGATCTGCTCTATTGTCGAGTGACGTTTTCTAAAGCCAAACTGGTGTCTGGGAAAAATCTTCCTCTCATCAATTATCGGCATTAAGCGCTTGAGAAAGATTCTTTCGAATAGTTTGCCAATAATTGACAAAAGGGAGATCGGCCTATAAGATGATGCCAGCTCCTTGGGTTATTATTTTTCTTATGAAACATCACAACCCCCGCTGTCTTCCAGACGGAGGGTATCCAGCAGAGGGCCAGTGAAGCACTAAAGATATCTGCCAATTTTTTAATTGCTATATTAGGCAAATTTATAAGCATATCACCAGAGACCAAGTCCAGCCCAGGCGCCTTTTTAACTTTGATTTTATATTTAATTAAGTCAGCTACCTCCCGACGCTTCACTTCGGCAAAGGGTTCAGGGGGCGGTGGGATTATTTTCGCCTGTTCGACTTTGATGTCAATATCTGATTTGATGTTAGCATTGGGTTGAAAGACTTCAGATAAATGCCGGGAAAATTCATTTGCTTTGTCTTGGTGGGTTTTAGTCCATCCTCCCGTTACAAGGGGTGTTCTAAGTGGCTCATTGAAATAGTCAGTCTTTTTCAGATACTTAGTGGTTTTCCACTGTGAGCAATCTGTTGTGGGTGTAGGTGTGAGCTCTTTCAAGAAATTGTATGTTTGTTGTTGTCTGAATTCTGATATTAAATTGGTGGTCTGTCTATTTACTTTATTAAAATATAGTTTGTCTAAGTAATGGCGGGATTTTTGCCATTTAGCACGGAGACGGTGTCTTTCAAGGATTAGGTCGCGGATTTCAAGAGGTAAGTTTAAATGGCTGTTAGTATATTTGATTACAGGAGAGGCGTGGGCGGCAGCTGAGGTAATTATTTCCGCCATGTCTCCCGCTTCTTTTTCAAGTTTATCAACCGAATCTATTGGGCCGAGCGTAATGGACTTGTTAACGAGCTCTCTGAACTTGTCCCAATTAGTTTTATTGTTCGTGATTTGATTTCTCTTTTTAAGAATAACTTTATGATGAAGAGCGAGTTTGATCGGGATGTGATCTGAATTTAATTCTATTTCGGATCCCACTGCAAGATAGTTACGAGAAACATGTCGGATAATAAAAAAGTCGAGAAGGTCCGGTTTTTTAATAGGATCAGTTGGATAATATGTGGGAAAACCATCTGTTATTGTTGAGGCACCTACTTCCTTAAGGGATAGTAGTAATTGTTTACCTCTAGGATTATCTGCACGACAACCCAGTCTAGGATCTTTTGCGTTCCAGTCTCCCGCTAAAATCATTCTTTGAGGGAGATTGTTAAAAAAAATTTGAGAAAGATTCACAATTAGTTTTCACATTAGGAGGACAATATACAGCACCGATGTAAAATTCTCCTATGTTGGTAGTTACAGAAACTCCTACAGACTGAAAATTTTCTGATGAAACATTAAGTTTAGGATCATGCGTGTGTTTAATTGATTTTTTAATAAGTAGACCGGCTCCTCCTCGGCACGAATCGCTGGGGTGGTCCATCCTGTAAAAAATATACCCATCTGGTTTCCCCACATAGTGTTGGCCACTGGCGAGATGGGTTTCGGTGATCATAAAAATGTCAAAATCATTATCTTTAATATAGCGATAGACTTCATTAGTTCGTAGAAGAAGTCCGTTGGTGTTAGCATAGGCGATCCTCAGCGCAGCGTCAGTCATCGTGCTGGACCTGGATGGGCCCCCGCTATTGGACCATTATTTCTAGTAAGGGTAGTTTCAAGTTTAGCTACCCTTTCACATAGGTTATTCATTGTTAGCATAAAACGATTCATAATTGCATTAAAATCAGGGGGTATGTTGAAACTATTCACTAAAGGAGGAGGGGGTTGTGAAAAGTTAGAAGTATGGGGCTGTTGTCGAGTGTCAATTGCTGGATTACTAGAATTCTGATTTTGAGGAGTACTATTTGGATATCTATTGCGGAAGGCGTCTCTGAAGGAGACTCCGGGTTTCAGGTTACTTTTTGCGGGTTGAACTTGTTGACCGAATCTGGCAACTCTGTTATCATTGATTTTTTGTGATAACTTGTTCTTCAGCTGTGTTTTTCGCTCGGCAGTGATTATTTTTGCTACAGTACAGCCACGATAGCTGCCTGGATGTTTATCTCCGCAATTTGCACATTTGGGGTTGTCTATGTATTTGGGTAAGGGACATTCTAGCGTATGATGCGCTTCGCTGTACCTTACCCATTTGGATGGAAAGAAACAGTATTTTGAGCTGTGCAAAAAGCTCTGGCAGTTAGTACATTGGATGGGGATTAATGGATCATTAGAGGGGACAGGTTCTATTCTAATTTTCATGTTAGCTATGTACATAATTTTATAGATTTTTTCAATATTTTCACTGTGAGGAAAGGAAACAGTAAAGACATTTTGTGGCACTAATTTGTACTAGGCGGCAAGATTTTAGTTTTAACAGACTCATTTTCAGTATCTTTGTTGGTATTATCAGTATTTTCAGCATTATCGGTACTATTAGTGGTATTTCCAGTATTGTTTTCTGTGTTATTTCTCTCATTATCTTCATTGGATGGAGTATTTGTCTTTTCATTGTTGTTGGGAGGATTATCTTGAGAATCCATTGAATTGATTGGTTTATTGGTCTTTACTGTTTCTTTTCTAGTAGAATTGTTGGGAAATTTCTTAAGGTTGTTAATAATAGAGAGGGGTTTAAAGCCTTGCTCTGTTAGACTATCTTGAATGTTAGTCAGGGAGGTGGAATGATGAAGGCCTTTGATTAACACTCTGATGGGCCTAGTATTTTTATTCTCGTAAGTGTTAAAGAGAAATCCGTTTTCGGAGAGAATTATAACAATTTTTTCATGAGTGTTATCATCTGCGGCAGAGATTTTGAATGAGTCGGATGGAAAGACCCTAGAATTCCAGAGATTTTTGTCTACATCCTTTAGCACTTTACACAATTTAACAAAATCAGTCTTAACTGCAGTGATAATGGGGGGGGGGGGTTAGGTTTGATCTTTTTGTCTTCTTCAGGATCGATAGTTGATTTATCGTTCAAATTTACAGTTTGCATGCTGTTCTTATCACTATTATTAATTGAAGGTTTCTCACCGGAGTTGTTGGCAGTTTGTTTCTGTCGATTCAATTTGGAGATAGCTTTATTGGTCGCCCGATTAGGGTTGTTTGAGGAACTAAAATGTCAGTGTCCGAGCCAATTGACATGTCATTGATGTCGTCGTCATCCGTCTCTGTGTTATCTTCGCCCTCGTTGAGAAGCAGGTTATAGTTGTTTTTGGTGAATAGTTGCCTGGAAGCAAGAGATTGAACCCTCTGGCTGGTTGAGGGGGTAGAGTTGTGGTTATCCTTCCTGGTATTTTTGCGGGGGGAGATTGCACTTGAGGTGTTGGGGTTCGTTCACTACACTCAGTTTGCTTTTTTTGAAATTCGGTTAGAGATTTTGTTAAAGCTTGTACTTGATCTGAAAGGTTCTTAACTTGAGCTATGAGTTGTGAGTTCTGTTCTTGAAGGTATTTAATTAACGCCTTATCGGTACTAAGTTGAATGTTGTTGTCATTCTGCGAGTTAGTATAGGCATGTTGTTATTTTTAAGGCTATTTCTGCGAGAAGTATTAAGTGAGGAGCAAGATTGTTTATTCAGTGGTTGTGAAAGATTGTTTACTTCTGCAGAAAGGCTTGTAGATTTAATTCGATGGCAGATATTGTCTGAGCAGTCGGTTACAAAATGAATAGTGCACTTACAAATTGGACAGTGTTCTATGGAATGAGCAAGACACTTTTTCATGATGTTGATGATGTTGATGAGATTCACAGACACTTGAAGACACTAAAAGTTCAAATGAATCTACACTGTATGTTCTGGGGGTAAAAACCCCCAGATTATGCTAACTTTGAAGGTATTCACATGTTTACACGATTTGGAAATAGGCCGTATGCTTATTTCTGATATACGTGGCACGGGCACGGAATTGAGTGCAAAGCCGAGATCTGATAGAGAGCGAGAACTGTCACGCGACCGTCTCCGATCAAGGTTGATAACGGACTCCCATATGCTTAATGTCCCTATGCACGGTGCCCCTGAACTCACTTTAAACGCGACTTTGTTGTACATCAAAAATTCAAGTTGGAGGTTGTAGTGGGGTACTCCCTGATGGGTTTTTGGGCAATTTCGAAATAGGTTGTCGGAGCTCCTCGAAAAATAATCGCATTTTTGTGGTTTTTTAGGGGTAAAATAGCAAAATTGGCCTCCGGGCGACAAATTAAACCCCCTCTCCCTCATCCTTGCCTTGACCGATCTGAATTTTTAGTATGTTTTTACCTGGTATAAGATGGGACTTTTCTGAAATTTTCATGCCCATACAAATTTTTTTGCTCCCGCGGCAGCGTTGCCAAGTTGCGGACTCCAAAATATCGAATTTAATGATAAAATGAAGGTTTCGGAGTGTGATTTCCATTCAAAATCAAAAATTCAAATTGTAAGTTGTAGTAGGGTACTGCCTGATGGGGTTTTGGCCAATTTCGAAGTGGAGTGTTTGAGATTTTTGAAAAATAATCGAATTTTTGCGGTTTTTTAAGGGTAAAATAGCACACTGCGCACGGGGCGGCAAGTTGAACCTTTTCTCTCTCATCCTTGCCGTGACCGATCTGAACATTTAGTATGTATTAACCTGGTATAAGATGTGACTTTTCTGAAATTTTCATGCCCATACAAAAATTTTGAGGCCTTACATTACAAAGGCAATTTCGACGCTTTTGAAGCCCAATATTTTCGGGCATTAGCCCGCTGTCGAGTGTTGAAAGCCTCACAAAGCCACTCAGGGCCCTCTGTCCAAATGACAGCAAATTCGGGAGTACCAGTCACTTTGGTCTCTTCTAATTTGAACCCAAATTTGAAACCGCCAGATATCCCGCCTTTTAATGGGAGATTTGAAAAATTCAGACCGTTTATGGAAATGTTCGAAGCGATAATTGTTAATTGATTCGGATAGAGTTTTGACACCGATCCAAAAGTTCCATTTCCTGCGACATTCTCTACAGGGTGAAGCGGAAAAGCTAATTGAAACATTGCAATTTACAGCGAAAAATTATCCAGTTGCTTTAGAAACTTTAAAAAATCATTATGAAAACGAAAAATAAAGAGTATTCGAAATTGTTCAAAGAGTGGCTGAACTTCCAAGAGTTGATTCGTCAGACTTCAAGTCTGTGAAACTTTTGTCTTTTAATTTTTCACAGGCCAAACAACTTGAAAACATTGTTAAATTGCCTTTCACCTTTATCACAGGAGGATGTAAGATGTGCATAACCTCAATCTTGCTTGCTGATAACGGCCATCTTGTTTGTTTATTTACGGCCCTAAGAGCACCGTGTCAGCCTATTCGCTCGCGACCAATGAAAAACCGGAGCAGAAATGGCCATACTCTGTCTATAAAGGTACTCCAGTCTGGATAGGGTGCACATAGTAAACAAAGTACGTAGCATCTTTTCGTTTCAGACACATCGTGCCATCAGTAGAATCATAAAAGAAAACTCACAACGAAAAAGGTACCTAGAGAGAGAGAGAGGGATTCATGAAAAATTAAGAATAGATAGTCACATTTGGAAGCATTATTCCTCGGGCAGCATGAAATTGAAAACGTTTCGTGCGTGCGATAAGAAAACCATTCAAGAAGTTATATTGTTATTAAATTCAGAAATAATATGACAAAGAAAAAGAGACAGGAGCCAGGAGAAATTGAAATTGCAATGCTACTGCTCAAATCCGATCCTAAATTTCCAAACAAAACAATAACCTAACCTCTATCTATGCCAATCTCTCTGCGTAGCCAATGAGAATTAGGCATTACGTCAAGTGACCCAACTTTGTCACGATTTTCATATTGACCTGAGGTTTTTTTTCTGTGACGTACAGGGTGTGCCAAAAATATAGATCCTTCTTATTGATGTCTCGAAAACGAATACAGATAATTGACTTGCGGTTTGAACCTTGGAACGAAACTTCCTTCAAAAAAGATGGGCCGCTTTCGAGTGGGGGGGGGGGGGGGGGGGTCGGGGGTGTGACGGTAATTTTTCCCGTCACTTAAGTTTCGAATAAGTAATCACCTAGGAAATTTTGTTTAATTTTAAACCGTGCCCAGCGGGTCGATTATTGAAATTTAAACCAGCCCGATAAGACATCGAATTGCGAGATATTGCATGGTTAAGATAGGGCTATGTCTTGTCGTGTCGGGCTGACATAGTTTCAATAATCGGGCCGCTGATTTAATGATATGTAAAAATTTCGATGGTTACAGCTGCCGCAAGTGATTGCGACAGTAGCGCATTCTGTAGAGACGGTGAAGTAGTCGGGTACAAGAGGTTCCAGATCGCTCCGCGAGAGCGCTCGAGTGGCGCGCGGCGGCCGACCGGTGTACTGCAGTACTCCGCTACTTCACCGTCCCTACAGAATGCGCTACTGTCGCAATCACTTGCGGCAGCTGTAGCCATCGAAATTTTTACATATCATTAAATCTGGGCACGGTTTCAAAATTTCCTAGGTGATTACTTATTCGAAACTTAAGTGACGGGAAAAATTACCGTCACGGGGGGGTCGTTACCTCTTTGCCTCGCGCCCGAGAACAACTTTTAAATTTAAAATGGGAACTCTCTTTGCCTGATACTTCGTAGAAGTCATACCAAAAATACGCGATATCCTTCCGAAAAAACAAAAATATGATTTTTGTACAAAATTTCGTCCCAATCCAAAAAATGTCACTAATTACAAAAAAATAAAAAAAAAAAAAAAAAAAAAAAAAAAAAAAAAACAGGCACCCAAAAATATGATGGCAATACCGTTTGGATTCATCATTTAAAAGGAAATGATATCAAAACGGCCCAATTTTCTTTTTCATGCCCATGCAATATACCATACATCCCAACATTTTTCAAAAAAAAAAAAATTAAATACCTTTAAGGTATGATGACTTGAACACATTTATTTGATCCATCGCTTTAAAGGGGTATGATATCAAATCGGCCCAACTTCTCTGAAATGTACCCATCTCTGATCAATAACTTTGTCGAGACCTTCCATCCCTGAGGAGACACTGATCATTATTTGACCTTTAGTATATGTCCTTGTTTAGATGCCAAAGAGGTCCTTATGAGAACTGTAATGCATTTTTTTTCTTTAAAGAGATAAAAAACAAAGAACCGTCATATAATTGAAAAAAAATTCGAAGAAAAAAAAAAGGAATGGGCCGGCCGGCACGTACAAAAAAAGCGAGGAAAAATAGATACATGGGTATGCCCCAACACTTTGGCATGGGTGACCGACCCGGTCTTGCCAACATCCATGAACTTGTTAAGAGAGAAGCATTTTAAGTAGGACTTAGTAGGCACATAATATTCGCAATAATACGCCAAGGTTCAGTAGTTTGTAAGGCGTTCTATCAGAAACAAACAAGGAACATGGCATGGCTTGAAAGTTGTTAAGTTGTTCACTCATGTGTGAATATCTTTCAGTCTATCTTTCAATGACGATTTCAAGTAAGACTGATCCTCTTTTTGACGATGATACTTGTTCATGTATATGCAAACGATAATCACCCTACTATCTACCACTCGTATGTACGGCCGGCCGGCCCATTCCTTTTTTTTCGAATTTTTTTTCAATTATATGACGGTTTTTTGTTTTTTATCTCTTTAAAGAAAAAAAATTCATTACAGTTCTCATAAGGACCTCTTTGGCATCTAAACAAGGACATATACTAAGGGTCAAGTAATGATCAGTGTCTCCTCATGGATGGAAGGTCGACAAAGTTATAGATCAGAGATGGGTACATTTCAGAGAAGTTGGGCCGATTTGATATCATACCTCTTTACAGCGATGGATCAAATAAATGTGTTCAAGTCATCATACCTTAAAGGTATTTAATTTTTTTTTTTTTTTTTTTTTTGAAAAATGTTGGGGTGTAAGGTATATTGCATGGGCATGAAAGAGAAAATTGGGCCGTTTTGATATCATTTCCTTTTAAATGATGAATCCAAACGGTATTGCCATCATATTTTTGGGTGCCTGTTTTTTTTTTTTTTTTTTTTTTTTTTTTTTTTTTTTTTTTTTTTTTTTTTTGTAATTAGTAACATTTTTTGGATTGGGCCGAAATTTTGTACAAATATATTTACAAGAAATATTGAAAATAGTTTTTTAAAAATGCTTTTGAAATAAATTTCAAAATACATTTTCAAAATGTATGAAAACTTTTGGTATTAATATATTTTTAAAATATTTTTGAAAATATATTTACAAAACATAATACAAATACTATTAGCTGCTTCAGCTCGCTACGCTCGCTTGCGCCGCTAGGCGGGGGTTTCGCCTCCTGGACCCCCAGTCGCTCGCTCCGCGAGTGAATGTTAGCTAACAAATTTTGCGACAACAAGTAATTGGAGGACTTCCTGGAAGCAAAATGATAAATTCAAAAACAAAGAATAAGAAACTAATAATGATGATTACCTACTTCTAGAAAAAGAAACATCCTTGAAAAATAAAAAAAAACACTCCTGGAAAAGAAAATCAAAAAACTTTGTAAAAATTTAGCGGCACGAAAGGGTAAAGATTAATCACCAATTCTCTTGGAGGAACACATGAGCTGTTGTAAGACAGTTAATTATAAATAAAATCTGTGCTGCCGTAAAAAGGAAGATTATGTATGTATGTATGAGCCGCTTTTACGGTGCGCTTGGGCGATCTGCGACGCCTATTCTCCACAGGAATCTGTCATGGCAGAGATCCTCCGGAAGCTGGCATCTCTCCATCTCTTCATGGATGCTCTCTACCCACCGTTTGGCTGGACGCCCTCTCCGTCGCCTACATGGGGGGACCCACTCCAACACCTTCTTCGGCAACCTGGTATCAGCCATTCTCTGCACATGCCCATACCATACCAATTACTTGGTCATGATATGGTGCACAATCGTCCCCTCAACGCCCATTATCTCTCGGACACGTTCATTCCTGACACGTTCATTCCTGACACGTTCTCTCCTCGAGATTCCAGCCGATCTTCGCCAGAAATCCATCTCGGTCGCCTTGAGCATTTCTTGGGTCCGCTTCTTCAACTGCCACACTTCACTGCCATAGGTGATAATAGGCTTGACAACCGAGTTATAAATTCTCTTCTTGCTGTCTTTGGAAATCCTTTGGTCCCAAAGGATCCCATTAAGCATGGCGATGGCTTTCCTTCCTAGAAGATTACGGTCCCGAATGGCCTGATCCAGCTTTCCATCCGAAGTCAGCTTCACCCCCAGGTACCTACTTCTATTGTTCGCAACTTTCTATACAAGGTGAGCGAAAAGTCCCCGACCCCCCCTCTAACTTTTGAACGAATTGAGCTAAGGAAATGAAACTTTGGGAATGTTCCTACCTCAAAGGGGACCATCTTTTGAGGGGGTCAAAATGTTGGTCCCCCCCTCAGGGGGGGGGACAGGGGCCCCCCAACTTTGTTTTTCAAACGGCAACCCCTATCTTGTGATACCTCATTCGAAAGAGCATAAAACACTAAGAATTTTGGCGCAAACCTCAGATCAATATCTCAATTTTTGACCGAGTTATGATAGGTCAAAGGTCAAATTTGACCTATTTTCAAAAAATCATAACTCCGGTTCAAATTATCGTGAAGAAAAAAATAAAACGGGAAAATTTACCAAATTGTGTTCGCTTTTACGTAAAAATTACAGAAATCACTTCGATTTAATTTAAGGGGGGGGGGCTCGGACCCCCAAATACGTCAATTCAAAGGTCATTCAATTTTCCCACGAAATAAGCCAATTTCCTCTGGAATTGCCTCTACATTATCTCAGTAAGGTCAAAATCAGTTCAACATTACGTTGGAAAGTCCCCAAATTTCGGGAAAAGTTAAAAAAACGAAATTTAACGAATTTGACCGTTTAAATTTCGTTTTTTTAACTTTTCCCGAAATTTGGGGACTTGCCAACGTAATGTTGAACTGATTTTGACCTTACTGAGATAATGTGGAGGCAATTCCAGAGGAAATTGGCTTATTTCGTGGGAAAATTGAATGACCTTTGAATTGACGTATTTGGGGGTCCGAGCCCCCCCCCCCCCCCTTAAAATTAAATCGAAGTGATTTCTGCAATTTTTACGTAAAAGCGAACACAATTTGGTAAATTTTCCCGTTTTATTTTTTTCTTTACGATAATTTGAACCGGAGTTATGATTTTTTGAAAATAGGTCAAATTTGACCTTTGACCTATCATAACTCGGTCAAAAATTGAGATATTGATCTGAGGTTTGCGCCAAAATTCTTAGTTTTTTATGCTCTTTCGAATGAGGTATCACAAGATAGGGGTTGCTATTTGAAAAAAAAAGTTGGGGGACCCCTGTCCCCCAAAATTTTGACCCCCTCAAAAGATGGTCCCCTTTGAGATAGGAACATTCCCAAAGTTTCATTTCCTTAGCTCAATTCGTTCAAAAGTTAGAGGGGGGGGGTCGGGGACTTTTCGCTCACCCTGTATGTTGACCATCCTCCAGGACTATGCTTTGCTGAGCACCTCCGACTGACATCTTTTTTGTCTTACGGACACTAACCTCAAGGCCCCATTTGCGATACTCCTCCACCAACTTCCGGGTCATATACTCTGCGTCATCGTGATCTTGACTTATGACTACCTGGTCGTCAGCAAAGCATAGCGTGAACAGTGTTTCTTGGCCATTCAGAGGGACGCCCATGCCGGCACACTTTCTTTTCCATTCCTTCAGAACGTGCTCTAGATATATCTTAAACAGCGTCGGTGACAGACAACATCCCTGCTTAAGCTCCTTGGTGACAAAAAAACCGTCTGAAAGCCTTCCTTGGCACTTAATTCTAGCAAAAGCCCCCCGATAAAACTGCTTGACTGCCCCAATAAGTCCCTTACTAAAACCAGTTTCTTCTAGGACTTCCCAAAGTTTCACAAGAGGAACACTACCATAAGCCTTTTCAATATCCAAAAACGCTAAATGAAGCTCCTGGCCAACAATTCTCTTCTTTTCGGTTAACTGGGTAACACAGAACAGATGATCAGCGGTAGACCGACCAGCCCTAAAACCTGCTTGCTCCTCCGCCTCGAACGGGGTCCACTCTTCTTCGATCTTCGCTTTGAACACTTTTCCATACATTTTACTTATCGTTCCGGTTACCGCTAACCCTCTGTAGTTCCCACAGTCATCCTTCCTTCCTTTTTTGTGCGACGCTGTTATCCAGGCCTCTTTTCATTCTTTCGGGATGTCATCACCATCAATGCACTTCTGCAGCACCCTGGTAAAAATGATAGGTTGATATCAGTTATAATCAGTAGCGGAAATGAACTGATATTAACTGATTTTAACTGATATCGACGATTACCAACTGATACCAGTTGAAAGTCTACAGATACTTGATGAGTAACAGTTGGCACCAGTAGAGGTTACACTGATACCAACTGATACCAGTTGAAAGTCTACAGATATTTGATGAGAGTCAGTTGGTACCAGTAGAGGTTGTACTGATACCAGATTATACTCAATAGATCTATGTTGAGCCTCAATAGGTAACAGTTGAAATTTGCTACGTATCACTTGAGGTTCAATTGATATCGGTCCAGCATGAACTGACATCTGTTGAACATCAACTGATCCAAACAGAAATTCAATAGACGTCAATTACAAGTTTAAAATTAGTCCAATGAGGCTACGTATGCATTTTAACAGGACGATCTGGTTGGCATGTTTGACAAGGCCCACTAAGCCACTTCATCAAGGCATCTAAACTTCAGGGCCACTACATCAATAGAGATATTTAAGTATATTATTTTAATCCCTTTTCCATTCAATTTTTTTCTACGGTAGGTAAATGCATTATTTTATGGTTTTAAAATCTCGAATACCTAATGCTGATTATTTGAAATTCTACGGCCGTTCAAAGATTATGTCACTTGCTAAAGAAAGGAGGAGTTTAAGGACAGTGCAATACGTAGGTGGGTACCCAGCGCTGCTTGCTGTTACACAAAAATCGGTCCTTCACACCAGTTCCATGGGTTTGTCGGAGCATGGATTTTATAACAAAAATTCTGTGCGATGCCTACTTCGATTTGTTGTGATTTTGATCAGGAGAATCCCCCATGTAAAAGGGGGTATAATGTGTAATTTTTGAGCCGCTCCCATCGTAACTTATCTCATATTACTAGATACTATATTTGGTTGATATCATCCCCAGTAAGAATTTTTTCCCCCTAAAAAAAAGAGATACATTTTAACCTTTTTTTTTTTCTAAATAAGCCGTAAATATCAATACAAAACATGTAATATTTATCCCATGGTTGACGGCTCTTAGAACGCTTTCACGTTTAAAAAAACATAAATTTATATACATTTCTATCTTTTTTACGTAAAAATGTCCTTAGGGCGTTAACCATGGAATCAATTGTAGATCTTTTCAATTTTTTCCTCACGCCTGGTAAAAGTACGTAAAAATATTGGAAATTACAATAACATTTACTTACGTAAAAAATATATTAAAAATAACGTAAAACTGAAGAAAAATAATCTTGGTAAATCAAGTGTTTACATGAATTTCACTTCAAATTCATATCAAAAAATGTAAAAAGAAAAAAGATGTGATTTCGAGGAGACTAAACATTTTTCATATAAAATTTACATGAATTTAAGTAAATGATTTCCTTACCGGCGACAACTTGAGCCTTTTTTTTAACATAATTTCATCACTGCACAAAAAGAACGTGGCAAAAACACGTAAAAATTATCTCGATCATTTTTTTTCTTAACTGATAATTCATATAAAGACATATTATAATTTCTTCAACGCTCACCACTCGCAAATATTTTTTTCCATAATTTACACGTAAAAATTACATGAAAAGAATGTGACGAAAACACATAAAATTACCTTGATCAATTATTTTTTCCACATTAAATTCATATAAATATGTTAATGAAATTTTTTTGACCCACCCGCAATAAAGATTTAATTATTTGTTTTCAAATTTTTTTCATGATTATTTTCAAGTTCTTATAAGTTGATTATTGATTTTTCATCATTTCATCTTTTTTTACATCTTTAATTATTATTTTTGGTTTCGCATTTTGTGTTTCTTAGTCTCATCTTTAAGGAAAACATAACTTGTAAAACTTCACTTACATTTTAAGTGATTAAAAAATAAAATGAAAAAATTAAGTGTAGATTCAAATTCAACACAAAATCATCACTCTCTGTCAAATTGATTCTAGTGGGGGCCCTGAAATGGCGAAAATACGTCTATTTTGATCGCATGCGCGGATAGAGTAGTGGCTCTGTCTCTTGGACGATCACCAAAGTTAAGCAACGCCGAGTGTAGTTAGTACTTAGTTGGGAGACCGTATGGGAATGAGCGCTGCCTGCTAAGCCTCGTGTCAGAAATACGAGAACGGTAATTCCCAGCAGCGCTCTCTGGTCGTCAAATCGTGAGATAAACGTGAGAAACTGAATAAATACGTAAAATTACACAAGCAGATAGTGCGTTTTTAATTTATGTCTTATCAGTTGATACATGGTACCAACTGATACCAAGTATCATTTCAGCAGGCTGATTATTTACTTCCCTCATCTATTGACCTTGATGGATGCGGGCTGCGGATCTATGAGACAGAGATTCCGAGCGATTCAGAACTAATTTCAATAGATCCAGCTATAGATCCACTGATAGATGCGGATCCCCGGCCCTAAGGCAGTAGATGCGGTGACATCTATTAAAACTGTGCTTCTGATTGGCCGACTGGTATTGCCGCGGCGGGATTCGAACCCACCATCGCTCGGGTTGGTAGCGACTGAATATCGACGCCGCTATCCACTGCGCCACGGTAGCTGATAAGACGGAGTTGAGTAAAACACGATAAATGATCTATTTGGAGGTTAGGTTTCCTACGCGCTTCTTCTTCTTCACTCGGTGAATCAAGGTGTCTGATTGGTTAGAACGATTATTTTCATCTCAAAGCAATCGTTCAACACTGTATTCCAATGAGCCTCTAGACAGGGTAAGAACTGGAGGCTCTAAGCACATGAATCTGCATCAGAATTTCGCGTAGAATTCAATGGTACAAACGGGAATTCATGAAACCAACTAATAAGCGAGATATTTGCGTAAATAGACTGCGCATTTTTGTAAATCCCGCTCGCCTAATATACGAATGACGTCACATTTGTAGCCAATAGGATTGTCGCAGCGCTGCGCAGCGCCGACTGAGCATCGGCCATCGAAAACGTCCAACGCTCCCAACGCCGGGATCGTAAACAAACGAAAATTGATAACAGGAAGGACCCAAGCACCCAAGCAACTCGAAATCTTTTAATTTTCATTAATTACAGTCCATGTTCGACTTCAAGAAAGCATTTGACAACCATTTTCCTCGTATTTTATAACCTGGAGCCACAGCCTATCGGCTCATTGTAATGTGCACTCTGAGAATCAGTTCCACAAGTCCAAACCCTGACATTCTTTTCTTTGACCATTCTCTTTTCATTCTCGCCACAATTTAAGTGTTATGCAGTTTCTTTATCTAAAATATGTGGTCTTGAATTCATTCAGGAGTCAGAAGTTTACCTTTCTTTTAGTATTACAGCCCTTTGACCCCTCAAACTTCACCGATATGACCTCATGTAGTTCAAGGTTTCTCTGGCCCGAACCGAGTGATTACACATCTGAGGTGTGTCTCATGGTTCTTCAAATTAGCAGTTTAGAACTAAATTAGGGACTACAGTGACTCAATCCAGTTCTGCTTTCTTGTTCAATGTTTGTCATCAGTGTCTGTTCTTTTACGTGACCAATCTAGTGCATGCACTGTTACGCTATAAGTACAGGTATTATTGCTTTTTTCCTGCTGTCAGACCTTTTTCTTAAGCCTGCTGATTCACCACAGAATCTGCCCTAGTTGTGTAAATAATTTGGTGTGTAGTTATTGAGTTAATACCTCCTTGCGGTGATGCAAACTTTCTCAGATCCGTCATAAGTGGGTATTGCATTTAGACGATCACTCGGACCAGATGAAATCACTGCTTTAGCAGCTTCAAATTTATACTTTGATCTCTGATTCACTAATAAATAACACTTTACGGTGTCATTTATATTTAATCAGTTCAAAGCTAATTCGACAATGAATCATCAATGGTCCGATCGAAAAAGGAATTTTCTGGTGCGTGCTACGGCTGAATCGACATTACCTACAACTCAACTTTCGAAAGCATGAACCTTAGAAAAATTCATCAGGAACTGGTACTTGGTAAGTAATAATTATGTTAGCACTCTCCTATTTCTGAAGGGATGTGTGTCCTGTAAATTTCAGAATATACTCTCCTGCCATATATCTAAAGAGGAATACAACATCTCAAGTGGGTGAAGTTATAAAATTGTGGAAATTGGTCATTTAAAGGGCTTTTCTGCTCGAAGGCATGACTGAACCAATCTGAAAGCTGTGAGTTACCAATGATGGAGGGTCCAAGGTGTCTTCCCTGCTTTAAAAGATAAGGAATTGTGCCTCAGGTCTTAAATGCTATTGGGAATTCCAAACATTGTGAATTCAAATGCACGCTACACTTCATCAATGAATATGGAAATTTGTCTCAGAGAGAATCTGATAAGACCATTCTGGTAGTTATTTATTCCTGGTTTCTTAATTTCAGAATTTTTGTATTCTAGTTATCATCAAATGCTAATCAACAGATATTGCACAAAACAGTTGCTAATTATTTGAGGATTCATTTCTTAATCAGTATGTTTTATGTGTTTCATGCAGCGACGAGCCTTACTGAATTTCATGAAATGAAGTGATCACACCTACTTACCTGCAACATAGTTAGATCATCCTCCAAGCGTTAAGAAAATATTTTTCCTCTCTTTTAAGAATTCAGGGCGAGTAAAACCTGCTCAACAAAAGTTTGTGTAAGATTGTTCCATTCAAAATCACCTAAGAATCATTTCAATGGTAAAGTTGCCAACGATTCCTATTGGAAGTCGTTTGGTTCACTGAATTTTTCAGGTACCGAAAGATGAAAGGATCTTGAAAAGTCATAGAATTTTATCCCACCATGAAAACAAGTTGGGAAAAACAGTTCAGATTGACCAGGGATGACATTTGTAACATTTACTTCTCAAACCAATCTAATGGCCAAACATAGGTATCATTTGCAAAACGTGTAAATTACATATCCTGAATACGTTGCTCAAACTTTCTACATCCAGTTCAGATTTTCAAAGGGAAGCAAGTCAGCATATTGTTTGAATTAATTACTGAATTTTCTGCCCATGTAGAGGAAAAATATCACATTTCAGAGATTTTGTTGAATGATTTTTTAATTGAGAAATTAAGAGGAACAGGAAGTCTGAAACTTTGTGAATTTAGGTAAGTGGTTTCCCAGTTTAGCCTTGTCATTAACATCCTCTTTTTGCCATGAATGATTATCCACAAACATACGCATACTCACACTAACTGTCCAACAACAGATCCGTATGTACCCTGGTGATACCTTAGTAACTTCAGATATCTTACCTTTTGAACTACTTGAATGGTTGAAAAATATTTTCACTTCAAGACGGATGGTCATGTCCTGATCGAAGCTTTCGAAAATTGAATGTAGTGTCGATTCAGCCGTAGCACGCACCAGAAAATTCCTTTTTCGATCGGACCATTGATGATTCATTGTCGAATTAGCTTTGAACTGATTAAATATAAATGACACCGTAAAGTGTTATTTATTAGTGAATCAGAGATCAAAGTATAAATTTGAAGCTGCTAAAGCAGTGATTTCATCTGGTCCGAGTGATCGTCTAAATGCAATACCCACTTATGACGGATCTGAGAAAGTTTGCATCACCGCAAGGAGGTATTAACTCAATAACTACACACCAAATTATTTACACAACTAGGGCAGATTCTGTGGTGAATCAGCAGGCTTAAGAAAAAGGTCTGACAGCAGGAAAAAAGCAATAATACCTGTACTTATAGCGTAACAGTGCATGCACTAGATTGGTCACGTAAAAGAACAGACACTGATGACAAACATTGAACAAGAAAGCAGAACTGGATTGAGTCACTGTAGTCCCTAATTTAGTTCTAAACTGCTAATTTGAAGAACCATGAGACACACCTCAGATGTGTAATCACTCGGTTCGGGCCAGAGAAACCTTGAACTACATGAGGTCATATCGGTGAAGTTTGAGGGGTCAAAGGGCTGTAATACTAAAAGAAAGGTAAACTTCTGACTCCTGAATGAATTCAAGACCACATATTTTAGATAAAGAAACTGCATAACACTTAAATTGTGGCGAGAATGAAAAGAGAATGGTCAAAGAAAAGAATGTCAGGGTTTGGACTTGTGGAACTGATTCTCAGAGTGCACATTACAATGAGCCGATAGGCTGTGGCTCCAGGTTATAAAATACGAGGAAAATGGTTGTCAAATGCTTTCTTGAAGTCGAACATGGACTGTAATTAATGAAAATTAAAAGATTTCGAGTTGCTTGGGTGCTTGGGTCCTTCCTGTTATCAATTTTCGTTTGTTTACGATCCCGGCGTTGGGAGCGTTGGACGTTTTCGATGGCCGATGCTCAGTCGGCGCTGCGCAGCGCTGCGACAATCCTATTGGCTACAAATGTGACGTCATTCGTATATTAGGCGAGCGGGATTTACAAAAATGCGCAGTCTATTTACGCAAATATCTCGCTTATTAGTTGGTTTCATGAATTCCCGTTTGTACCATTGAATTCTACGCGAAATTCTGATGCAGATTCATGTGCTTAGAGCCTCCAGTTCTTACCCTGTCTAGAGGCTCATTCTGCTGATCTATTGCTCATCCATCGGATAGCTCACAGTGTAGAATCACAAATAGTTTGATCATAGATGCGCGATAGATGAGATTTGCAGATCTACAGCCGAGATCTATGAAAGTAAATAATCAGTCTGCAGATCTGTTGATACTTCGAACTGCCACCACTTATCAGTTTAGATCAGTTGAAGCCATCAACTGACCCGATCTCAATTGATGTCTACTGATGCTCCGCGCCAAAACACCGTTGACAAACTCATACACCGTCAACTGATCATTTTTACCAGGGCAAATCCCTGAGATGGTTAACCAACTTGCCAGTCCCACATTTAATTAACTCGGCTGGAATGTTTCCTGGCCCAGGAGCTCTTCCATTCATCAATTCCCTGATTGCTTTGACCACCTCCTCAACTCGAATTTCCATTGAGTGATCCTCGACTATATTTTCAGCATTCCCCGTTTGAAACTCTGGTCGTCCTTCCGTCAATAATTTACTAAAATGTTCGTCAAGCTGTGAGATTGTTATCGGAGACATAATGTCCCGTTTCATGTCCCTTCTTAGGCCTTTGATCAGCTTCCAGCTCTCAGCACTCTTCCTTCCCCCCACCCAAGTAGCATTTTTCAACGTAAAAATTGATATAATGTATCAATTTATAGGTATAAAGTTGTTAAAAATATTGCAATAATATAGCTATAAAGTAGCAATTCTCAGTCAACATTTGGACGATTTTTCCCGATTTCGTCAGGTCAGATCGATAAAAAAAATCTATACTTAATAGCAATGTCATTGCTATTTGTGGCGGTGCCAAATGGTTTTAGGAAAATTGAGGAATTTATCAGTCTACCCTAATTTTTACAACGTTGCAGAATCCATTCGAAAATCCGATCTTGCCGGAATTGACAGGAAATTCATGATTCAATCATCCAGCACCCTTTAAATTCTTCTGTCCGAGGCGGGATTAGAACGCGCAACCTTCGGATTACTGCCGTGCGCCGCCTTTACCGTTTGAGCTAGCCAGGCTACCTGTCGGGTGCCTCACTTTTCACACATTATGTAGCTCCGACATGAAACAAAACCCTTAACGGCGCATTTGCATGAAATAAAAAATTCAAAGAATTAAAAGTAACAAAAACAGAAACGAAATAAAAGGAGGAAAGAAAGGCATGAAAGAAGTAAAATTAAATTTCCCAGAACTTGGTTAAAAGCATAGACGATATTTATTTTGATTGACTGGAAATTCAAACCTTTTAAAAAAGCATTGAAATGTTGAAAGTTTCAGATTTATCGAGTTTGAGCTATTTCGAGAAGACTAAATTGAGGAGAAATGGTTGTTTCATCAAATTGTTGCGATACATTCCTGCATTCATGCTAGAGATTTGAAAACAAGTTACGGAAAGGAACACGCGGGAGTTTTTCATTATACTTAATAGCAAGATTATTGCGATAATTTTTGCGCCTTGCAATTAGCAGATTGGCAACAGGTGACACAACCAATAATCGGAATTTATTGCTACATCAAAGCAACAATATAGCAATAATTTCGGCTCCTTCAAATGAGGGAGTAGGCAATACGCATGGCAAATATAATATAGCAACATTCCTACGATTTTATGTCCTTCTATAGGTATCCTTGCTACTTGGGAGGTATGTGTCAATCCTTGAGCAGTTGGTCTCCCAAGACTCGTTTTTCTTCCTGGTGATTAAAAGCCCTGGTAAAAAAGACGACTACGCTGCGACTATGCTGCGAATACATAGCATAGCCGTGTGCATATGTAAGAAGTCGCAGTGTAGTCACATGGTTGTCAAGGGTAGTCATCAGTAGGCGCAGTGTATTCGCAAGGTAGTTGCAAGGTGGTCACCGGTTAGTAGTCGCCATGAATGTGTAGTTGCAGAGCAATAGTGGGTATCCGCAAGCATAGGTGCATATGTTTATGTACCTACATTTACCCGCTAGACATGTGACTACACAACTCTGGGACACTTAGTTGTGCAACTACATATTAACATCACCTTTACATTATGCCTCAGACTATGATTTAATTACAGCATACCGATGGTGAAACTGCCACACCAGCCAGATAGCACCCAATGTTCTGAGAATATTCCAACAATGTTCCTACATTTTGAGCAGCATTTTAATAATCAGAGAATATTCTGTATCAGCAGCTAAACTCAGAATATTCTCAGAATGTTCATCATCTTCCACTACGCATGTGTAGGAGAATCCTCCAGCTACATTTGCATCATGCAAGGTAACAACGGATGACGTATGTTATGCGAACATGCTCAATAAAATAGAAAATGAACAAAAACCACTCACCAACTAGCTCGAATCAGTAATCCACTGGGTCAGGAAAATCCACTTGACAACAATTAATCCAAATTTCCAATTAGAACTGGTGTTAGTACACAGAGAAACACTTGAAAACACTATGGGTGCATTGTAAAAAAATCTTAAGCACTCTTTAGCGTAAGTGAAAAATTAGCACCATGATTTAATAGCTGATCAATACAGAACAGCACTCTCAGAAAAGCTCTGACACAACACCATTTTTCAGTTTATTTTTACTTCTAGGAGAAAAATGCATTTTTCAAAAGATCCGACATCATCGGCCATCGCTCGTCAGCAATGAATGAGATAAAAATAAAGCTTAAATAATTTCACAATTTACTCCGATCATTGATGATATTAAGGTAGCCATTGATTCTCTACCCGACGTCCTTATCACATATAACAAGGAAGGTCAAGAGCACAGAGCAAATGGCACTAAGCAGCGCGATGCACATGTGATATCGCAAGTTCCGGAAGTGTCGATCTGCAAAAATACAAAGCGAGAAACAGATCATCATATTGATCCACCTACAATTAATGACCGTCAATAGAGACAGACATTCAAATACGTTATAATAAATAAGCCACCATTTGTTAACAGAACAAAGTTTTCGTGAGAGTGAGACCCTTCCGTCTGGAGGGACGAGGACCTTCCTTGGACCTTTCCTTCCGAGAAACACTTAAAAATGGACCACTTTACTACTTACAGGTCTGAGCTGCTGAATGAATTACATTACACTAGTCAATAAAATTTTAAACTCACGCCCTCACCGTCGAATGTTGACGGATGACCTGATCTATCGCTGAATATACATAAGTAGGATGAGAAGTTGGCACATCTGAAAAGCTGAGCGGTCATTTTTGTTTCAGCTCTAGTAGTATTTTAAAATTTAACAACTATCTGTTGCCTTAAAAGGGAAGAAATAAGTGCAACACCAGCGCACCACTGCAAATGTGCGATTTGTCAAATTTCTAGGGATGAGGTGTTTCAAGTTTTCGCTAATAAATTAGCCAGCCAATTCAAGAAAATGACAGAGGATACGCAGTGAGGATGCCTTTCTGTAAGTCAGTATATTGAACGGACGGGTGAAAGAACTGTTGTCTCACAGTAGCTAGGTAACAGTCGGCAAACTATTTGGGCAAGTAGAGAGTTCTCAATTTTTAATTTGAATACTTGGAATCAATAGATGCCATTAGACTGAATTGAAGTACGCAAGGGTGTGATGATGAAAAATTACTTACTGATTGTGCCAATTTTTGAGTAAAAGGACTAAAAGGAAAAAGGTAGAACCAGTAGAGCTCTTTGGAACAAATGTGGGAGATAAACATTAATATTAACAAAACATAACATAACCTAACACTTGTCAAGGTGTTCCTGGTGTTCCTGGAATAATCGTTCCTTGCCGATACTTCAAGGGACGTATATATTTATCAAAATAATTATCAAAGAGAATTATCAGCAGAATAATTCAAAGCAGAGATTAAAGTACAAAAACTGGCATTCTTAAATGCTTTTAGAGGCTGATTTTCATTTTCATACGAAACCCGGATGAAAAGTCAACAGTTGGAACGGTCCACCGCCCAACTATCCGGTATCCAACTTGGAACACTAAATTCAAATTCATTTCAAATTTCAATTCACCAAGCCGACCCGACCCGTACGCAACGGTTACGGTCGACCATGCCGTTACTTTGAAAATGAAATAATTAATCCAATATTTGATCTCCTTAGTTGTTTTCGTGATTCGTATCATCGGCATCCACCTCACTGTACCTAACTTCATCAAACACAGGTAAATACTCTCCCTTCTCCTTCCACCTTTAAACTCGGGACGACGGACACACGAATGAGCCTGTCACCGATTGTCAAGCAACTGATAAAGTAACTTGAGTTGAATTTGCTTTCCCGATTTACGATTCAGTCGATTTAGGTATTCTAACTAGCAAGGTAATTGTGAATTCTATTTTCTCTGTCTGTGTATGCATTTACTACCATGTGCTATTCCTAACTGCAGTTGCAGGCTCTACTTCAAGTTGAAAAGTTTTGTTGCACCCACTTCATCTCCTGTAGGACATCTGGCAGTTATCTAATTTTAATAATATCTAGTACCACTAGAGTTGAAATAAGTATGAACCCCTCAACTTTTCAGATGTGCCAACTTCCCATCCTACTTATGTATATTCAGCGATAGATCAGGTCATCCGTCAACATTCGACGGTGAGGGCGTGAGTTTAAAATTTTATTGACTGGTGTAATGTAATTCATTCAGCAGCTCAGACCTGTAAGTAGTAAAGTGGTCCATTTTTAAGTGTTTCTCGGAAGGAAAGGTCCAAGGAAGGTCCTCGTCCCTCCAGACGGAAGGGTCTTACTCTCACGAAAACTTTGTTCTGTTAACAAATGGTGGCTTATTTATTATAACGTATTTGAATGTCTGTCTCTATTGACGGTCATTAATTGTAGGTGGATCAATATGATGATCTGTTTCTCGCTTTGTATTTTTGCAGATCGACACTTCCGGAACTTGCGATATCACATGTGCATCGCGCTGCTTAGTGCCATTTGCTCTGTGCTCTTGACCTTCCTTGTTATGTGTGATAAGGACGTCGGGTAGAGAATCAATGGCTACCTTAATATCATCAATGATCGGAGTAAATTGTGAAATTATTTAAGCTTTATTTTTATCTCATTCATTGCTGACGAGCGATGGCCGATGATGTCGGATCTTTTGAAAAATGCATTTTTCTCCTAGAAGTAAAAATAAACTGAAAAATGGTGTTGTGTCAGTGCTTTTCTGAGAGTGCTGTTCTGTATTGATCAGCTATTAAATCATGGTGCTAATTTTTCACTTACGCTAAAGAGTGCTTAAGATTTTTTTTACAATGCACCCATAGTGTTTTCAAGTGTTTCTCTGTACTTACACCAGTTCTAATTGGAAATTTGGATTAATTGTTGTCAAGTGGATTTTCCTGACCCAGTGGATTACTGATTCGAGCAAGTTGGTGAGTGGTTTTTGTTCATTTTCTATTTTATTGAACATGTTTGCATGACATATGCACTCCACAAGTTGGGTAGTCGCCAAGACAACCTCTGTGATTAGGAGGGTACGTAGTGGGAACACCCACAGGTAGTTGCACGGCTACATCTAGGTAGTCGCACAGCTACATCCAGGTAGTCGCACGGCTACATCCAGGCAGTCGCACGGCCACATCTAGGTAGTCGCACGACTACATCTAGGTAGTCGCACGGCTACCTACACCGGTTCCATTTATGTACCCTCCTAGTCGCAGGGGTAGTCGTCTTTTTTACCAGGGAGACGAACCCTCGCCTGGGCTTTCCTATACGCGCCGCGGGTGTCTGCAGTCCTAAAAGCCAGATAGTCATGGTACTTCCTACGCTTTTCTTCAATTACTTCATCTACCTCTTTGTCCCACCAGTAGGGTTTCTGTACATCCTTGCTCTCATTACACACACCCAGGGCTTCCTTCGCAGCTGAATGTATACAACTTTTGATGAACTGGTACAACTCTTCTGCAGTATTATCGAAAGTTTCTACTCCCAGTTTCTCACCCAGCCGCTTCCTGTAGAGCGCTTTCACGCTTTCATGCTGTAAGCTATCGATGTTGTAGTGCCCTTGTTCGATCTTCGTTCCTTGTGGCTGGCACTTCTGATGTTGCAAGGTACTCCTCTGCAGCCCATACATAACCGGAAATGCGATCTCCGCCTTGAGAAAATGGTGATCACTATCACAGGAGAACCCCCGGCAAACTCTTACTTGTTGAACCTTCATGGTACTCGTTTGCCTGGTGACCGCGTAGTCGATGATTGACTTCAACCCCCGAGTTTGCTGAACCCATGTGTACTTATGGATATCTCGATGTTGGTAGAATCCGTTCAGTATTTTCAACTCGTTTTGTTCACACATATCAATGATGCGTGCACCGTTGTCCTTCATCGCCTCTTCACCGAAAGGTCCAACAACTTTAGAACCATTCCTTCGTCCGGTTGTACCATTCAAATCTCCCATGATAATGACCTCCCTTGTCCTTCCAACCCGCAGAACCTCGTCGTTGAGTTGCTCAAAGAACTGATCCTTTAGATTGACGGGAGCATCATCATTCACACCATATACTCCTAACAGGGCCACCTTGTGACCATGCAGTGTAAGATGCATTCTGATGATCCGCTGGTCTACTGCTTCCCAAGTAGTTAGCCTGGTAGCACAGGTCAGATTGAAGATGTTTTTAAAATGTGTCATTGATCCGAAAAAATTTCTTTAAAACATTTCAATGAAACATCTTGAAAACATATCATGTGTCCAGACGGTTTTGAAAAGGTTTCTAAAACAACTCTATGTCACCCCTAAATTTCGTCTCACAGATCCGTCCGATAGATGTTTCTCATACCTTTTCAACACATCTCAGAGAGGTATCGGCACCGAGGCTATAAGTATCAAAAATTTTCAGACATTTGTTCTAACTAATGTCGCTGTGGAATTAGAACCATCACAGCAGGCATCCCTTGATACCAACCATGCATGAGGGCTGAATCGTTACACTTCATCATTATCAACCTATCAGAGGGATTAGAACACCTTCACTTTAGAAAAGTATACGCAAAGCACGATGTACGGTTTCAATATTCTAGATAATCCATAACTTGTGAGCTTTTATGGAGATGAACTCGATTCATACAAGGAATTAACTGTGTTAATAACCTTCACATAATTAAATGTCCAAAAAGTATAGCTTGAGACGAAAAATTAAGCTGAAATTTGGTAAAATTGAAAAATTAAACTTCAACGCCCTCTGGTGGATTCAGTTTGAACTAGGTAGGAAAAGTTTTAGAAAGGTCCTAGAAATGTTTCTATGTTATTCAATGAAACATTTCTAAAACGTGTCAAAAACATTTTTAAGTGACGTATAAATTCGAACAAAATATTCAAAAAGGTTTCAAAGACATTATATTTATTTTTAATTGAAAACAAATCCAAAATGTGTCAGATAGGTTGCTGGGAGGTGTCGTTGAGCCGTGCAGGAAAAGTATCTGACAGTACTTTGAAAAGTTGCTTGAAACAATCTGTAGATTAATTTGAAACATTTTCAGAATATTTCCAAAACATTTCACCAAACACTTCAAAATTAGAAGTATCTGAGAACATGTTGGAGATGTGTTGAAAACGTTTTTAAAAAGTGATAGTAACAATTTGAAAACATTTTGAACACATTTTAAAAACGTTGTTTTCACGTTTCTGTAAGATGAAATGAAAATATTTTTAAACTGTGTTCAAAACATGTTGTCTCTGATGAAATATTTTACATGACTCTCAACTTTGTCTTCAAAATGTTTTTAAAACATTTCATTTCCCCTCCAAATTTTTCTTTTGTAAAATGTTTTGGATTGGTTTTCAAAACATTTCTGTTGTGTTAAATGTATCCAACTTGAAAACATTTTCAAAATGTTTTGGATATGTTTCAATGAAATGTTCAAAGTATTTGCGTCATTGAAACATTTCTGAAATGTTTCTAATATGTTTCATCGAGATGAATCAGTTTCGACACAAGTGGAATGTTTCTAAAACCTTACCGATCCGAGCTGTGCTACCAGGGTATAGACGGACGCAAACTTTTCCGGATAAGTATGGCGACTCCTTGCTGTGCGCGTTGATTTTTACTGACACCACTATAGAACAGATCATAAGTTTTCTGATCCTGTGCCTTTCTTTTTCGTTTCTGTTAACACGGCGACATCTGCATTATACTTTTTTAACTCCGATATAACTTCTGTCAATTTATTAGAAATGCCCTGTACATTCCATGTCCCAAAAACCATCGTCCTTTTCCGTAGTTTGTGTCGCAAAATCCGTTTTTTTCCATTATCACCGAGGCTAGCTTTATTAGGCTTTTTAACATTAAGTTTTTTCCGGGTATCGGGGAGTTAGCCCGATGCCCCAACCCCCAACCTGGAGGACCAGGGTTTGATTTTGGAGTACCGTCTCCTAGACAGGCTGCTTTCACCACAGCTATGAGCCCTGTCTGCCCCTCTGATGAGTGGTTCCTACGCCATGAAGCCGGTGACCATCTCCACCCCCCTTTGAGGCAGGGGCTACCAGCTGGGGTCCGCAGGATTGCTAAACCTGTGACAGTACTGAGTGCAGTCCCCCATACGGTCAAAAAGGAAGATTATATCCTGAAAAATACACATCAAAATTAAGTAATTTTAATGTAAAAAAAAGAAAAAATCAAGAAAGCAAAACTCTAGACGCACTGATAAGAAACATGGACAAACCGAGAACTGATTATGAGCAATGCGATGGAGGAAATGCGTAGCAGTTGTTCCGAGTCAGACAGCATGAGGAAGGGAGTGATACTGCCTTAGGACCCATGCCAAAATAGAAGGGTGACACGTGTTGCGAGCAGGTAGGGGTGGGTTTACGTGGAGAGGGAAACGGAAAATCAGATGGTGGGACGTCTCCCAACTATATGACTCTCAACTACTAAATATGTCGTTATCAAATCGAGGTAAATTCTGCAACGTCGGCCGCGCAAATCGGAAAACCAAGGAATGACTGGCACATGTAGAACCTAAGAGATTTCATTTAAAACAAATCCGAAGTAAATCGTTCCAGTAGTTTCCGAGATCGAATTATTACAAACTGTCCAGCGGCAAAGACGCGAATATGTCGTTATCAAATCGAGGTAAATTTTTCAACGTCGGTCGCGCAAATCGAAAAACCAAGGAACGCCGGCACATCTAGAGCCTAAGAACTTTCATTTTTTTCATTTTAAACAAATCCAAGGAAAATCGGTCCAGTAGTTTCCGAGATCGAATTAGGACAAACTGTTCAAACTGAAGGTTTACAATAAAAGCCTTAGGATATTAAATATATAGATTTCAAAAAACATTATATTCAGTGCGAACACTAACAATATAAGAGAACACGCTTTCAGACGGTTTTTTTTGCGAACGGAGGGGGAGATAATCTACTTCAATTCGATATGTCAGTACCTACCGCGCACGGTGACTATAATTTTAAGTTACTATTTCTCAGAATTGTGTTTTTTAAGCTGATTTTGAAAAAAAGAATTTCACGTGTTATAGTATTCCTAGTCGTGAGTGCTGTGTAATAAAAATCTTATACATTTTAAAGTTTTTTTTTCCATGCAACTACTACGTATACTACTTACATAACTAAAGCGTCTCGTCCTTTCTTCCGTCAAAGCACAGCCCTTTTATTCTATTTCTGGATTTCTTTTCAGCTTCGGCTATTCTCTTAAACATTTTCTTCTTCTGACGTTTTGTACAACTGTAGATTCGTCCCTTGCATTAATTACCTAATTAAGCATCGACTAAGTTGCTGTGGCAATCATAGCAGCAGCTCTAATGGACACACAAGCTCCCGCAACGTCCCACTGTCAGTAATTGCAAACCGACGGTGAAACTACCAAACCACGTATCTCGGTTTGCGACGTCGCAGACTTCCTGTCATACTTTGTTTTTTAAATGAAAAACTATTTAACGTCCATTCTTGAAAATTTCTGTGATTTTTCCTCTTCGCGCGGAGAAAATTCTGTGAAAATTTCAAAAAATGATATTGATTTGGTCTACTTACTCCCAAAAAATAAAATGTGAGCGTAGATTTTTAAACACCGCAAACGAGATACGTGGTTTGGTAGTTTCACCGTCGAAACGCATTTGCCCCAATAATGATTTGGGGTTATAGTCTTAGCCACCAAGCTAACAGAGGCCCTACTCCACCTTGCGCTGACTTCAACGTCATGCATTAAATGGATAGTTGTGCCTAGCTTCTGATGATATTTTAGCAGCTAAGAATCAAGAATGGCGGTAGCCACCCCCGGTCGAGGAAAATGACGTCCTCCTAAAGTCCCGATAACAAACGGGTGGCCGACACTCTTGGTCACAGGCAACTCCCTTAATCTGAAAATTGATTCGATTTAGAATGGAATTCAGAGCAAACGGCGGCACAGATCATAATCACGGTTTACTTCGGTAAGAGCGGAAACTTTCTGCCTAAGTTCTCTTGTTGGCGAAGAAACATTGGTCGAGCTTACGTTCCTAAATTTTTTTCGTTCTTTTTGTTTTTACCTTTAGAAGTAGACAACGGTCAGAAACGAAAATCAAAACCTAGGAGGAACAGAACCACTTTCAGCAGTGAACAGCTAAGCGCACTTGAAAGAGTGTTTGAGAGAACACACTATCCGGATGCCTTTGTCCGAGAAGAACTTGCTAGGCTAGTTTCCTTGAGTGAGGCGAGAGTTCAGGTAAGTGTATTGTTTTGCCACATAAACATACCTATTGACGGCCGAAGTGTGACAACACGTATCTTCAAACTTTAGGATGTAAAAATATAGTAATATGCGCTCAAAATTATCGAGGAAGTCAATAATAATTATACTTTTCCATGCAAAAGAAAACATGTTTGTAAAAAGTACATCACAAATCACTGATAAAATCACTGGAATCACTGAATAAGTAAGTTAGCACAATTAGAAACTACTTAAAGAGAAAATAATCGAAAACAAGAGTAAAAGCCTCCTGTGAACTATTGTTTTTTTAACGAAACCGAATATCACGAATCAGCAGAGGAAGACAATGCGTGTATAACTAAGAGGATAAGCTCTAGTTATTTGCCTAGCATTCAGGTTGATTTCGATACCTTATTTGGCTTACCTAGAGGAGCCTGAAGGGAACAGGAAAAAAGGAGCCTTCAGGTAATCGAAATTTAGCTTTGGATTCGGTGCAGAGGTTGTTCCTGTTATTCAGGCCATGGCAACGGGCGAAGCCCATAAGGGTCCCGTTTCAAGTACATAATATGGGTACCAACCAACTTTGCATTTTCATGATAGGCTAGTATTCGGTAAGGCAGCCGTAAGTGCTTTCTTCTGCATTCTTTCGCTGTTGCGCTTTGGACACACAAAAAATACATTTTCAGGTTAGTAATTGGCAAGGGCGGCATTTTACGTAGGAGCACTGTTTTCATTGGCTCTCTGGAGGAAGAATGCTCCTTACGGTTGTTTTATCTGAGACCACGTCATTTTTTGCGCACTTACGGCTCTCTCACATGTGCCACATTCATACAAGGTGGACGAATTTTGATTTTTAGCTACATCAGTAATTTCATCTGGTATAGATATTATGAATTTTGAGAATTTGAGAGTTACCTACGCCTTTCTTCCAATGGGGAGAGGCGGGCAAAGTAGAATTTGGCCTTTTAAAAGATCTTTCCGTCCTATGGCGACTCTGGTAGCTGGAATTGAAACTGTCATGTTCGTGTGGTAACAGATTTGCGTAATTACTGATCGATTACCGACTGCGCCATGTCATGTTTGTGGGATTGTGAATGATGAACACTACGTGTTAGAGAGGACAAGAACAATGTCTTTCATTGATAAGACCCCACGATGATGCTAGATGCTACATGAAAACGAACATTGACAAAGGGATGATCCAACGTGGAGGATCCACAGGGTGTTAGAAAAGTCCCCTCCCCCCTCCATCTAACTTTTTACCTAATTGAGATAGAGATTTGAAACTTGGAGGATGTTCCTAGGTCAACATGAGCTACTGTTTGGCCCCCCTAAAATTTTTGGGGGGTAACGGACCCCAACTTTTTTTTCAAATGGGAAGACCCCCTTTGTGATACCTCGTTCGAAAGAGCATAAAAAAAGAATTTTTTTTGCACTAACTCGAAGTCATTATCCGAAGCCGTTTCAAAATGGCGACCGGTTAAAGTTCAAATGGCCGAAAATTGGCATCTCGACTACTTGCACATGGATTTGCTTTAAACTCGGTACCCAGGGCGTATTTTCGCACGAGAAAAACGAATTTGACGTTAGATTTTTAAAAAAAAACCCTAATTTTTCAAAATGGCGGCCAATTAAGGTCCAAAATGGTCGAAAATTGTCAAACTTGATATTTGGCCGATAGATTCGCCTGAAACTTGATATCTGGAGTAATTTTTGGCACGAGAAAAACGAATTTGACGTTACAACTCAAGTTTGTCTTTTTTCGGCTATTTTGGACCTTAACCGGCCGCCATTTTGAAAAATTAGGGTTTTTTTAAAAGTCTAACGTCAAATTCGTTTTTCTCGTGCGAAAATACCCACAGCTACCGAGTTTCAAACAAATCCATGTGCCAATAGCCGAGATGCCAATTTTCAACAATTTGAACTTTAACCGGCCGCCATTTTGAAACGGCTTAAGATAATGATTTCGGGTTTGCGCGAAAAAATTTCTTTTTTTATGCTCTTTCGAACGAGGTATCGCAAAGGGGGTCTTCCCGTTAAAGAAAAAAAGTTGAGGTCCGTTATCCCCCAAAGGGGGGCCCCCCGAAAATTTTAGGGTGCCAAAAAGTAGCTCATTTTGACCTAGGAACATCCTCCAAGTTTCAAATCTCTATCTCAATTAGGTAAAAAGTTAGATGGGGGGAAGGGAATTTTCTAACACCCTGTAGAAAAGGGGTCACGTGTCCACACCACGGGCGGCAAATATGCAATACCACTGCATCTCCCTCTCACAAATGAAATGCTTGCATTTAGGCTTAGTCTCTGAATCGTGCAGGAGTATTCACTGCTCTGCCACAGCGTGTTGTGGGTACCTACACTGTTATTATACAGGGTGGCCCAGACCTACCGTAGCAGGCCTTTTTTCGGTTAATTTGGGTCGTACGAAGTCCAGGATCACGGGGTTGAATAGGGAATTGACCCCAAGGAATCCGAATTTCATGGTCTCAGAGCCCCCCTGGCGCTCCTTGGGGGTAAAAGGGGGGTCCGTACTTCAAAAGTCAGGGTTTATGTCAAAATTTTAAAATTCTTTCATCGGAATCAGAACGTACAAAAATTTTTACCTTAAATCGACACCAAGAAATCCAAAATCGGCCTATCCATTTCCAAAATACCGACCCCTAAAGGCCCGACAGAGCCCTCTTCCAAAAAAATTCAAGTTCGTTAAATTGACGTAGAGACTCGGAAAAAATGTGTAATCATGGGTAATCGATCCCAAGGAATCCAAATGTGAGGGCCCCGTTGTCCTTAGGGAATTTTCTGATGGGGCACAGGGGTAACCTCCACACCGGTTAAATTTATAAGTTCATAGTCCCCCTGTGCCCCATCAGAAAATTCTCTGAGGACAAAGGGACCCTCAAAGGATTCCTTTGGGTCGATTACCTAAGGTTACACATTTTTTCCGAGTCTTCACGTCAATTTAACGAACTTGAATTTTTTTGAAAGGGGGCTCTGTCCCGCGCCTTTAGGGGTCGGTATTTTGGAAATGGATAGGCCGATTTTGGATTTTGTGGTGTCGATTTAAGTTAAAAATTTTCGTACGTTCTGATTCCGTTGAAAGAATTACAAAATTTTGACATAAACCCTGACCTTTGAAGTACGGACCCCCCCTTTTACCCCCCCCCCCCCAAGGGGCGCCAGGGGGGCTCTGGGACCATGAAATTCGGATTCCTCGGGGTCGATTCCCTGTTCAACCCCACGATCCTGGACTTCGGACGACCCAAATTAACCGAAAAAAAGGCCTGGTACGGTAGGTCTGGGCTACCCTGTATTGCAGGGTTGGGTCGACAAGAGATGGTTGTACAAGCGGGATCGAAGTTCCTGCGTCGAATGGTTTCCCGCAACCCGCCATACATAGCTAAGACGTTCTACCTAGAACGGTTTGCCGCAACCCGCGGTACACACTTATCAACGGCGGCACTGGGGAAATAGTTGCACTCCAGTTCTTGAATCTATACTATAAGCTCCAAGACCTCCTAATTTTGCGAAACTGGTGACGCTTAGTTCCAGCGTTCTACCGGGCCGATTTTCATGATTTTTGCGGTTATTGACGGGCAATTGTCTCTAGATAAGCCAACTCTTTTCAGATTTTGAAAATATGGCCCAGGTTTTTTTATATTACGTGGTAAAGTTGCGAATTCTCCCATATAAACAATGTAAATTTATGTGTTTTGTCATAGTTCGTTTGAGCATTCTACTGGGCCGATTTCCATGATTTTTGCGTAAATCGACAGGTAATAGGCTCTAGATGAGCCCGCTCTAATCAGATTTTGGATAAAGGACCCAGGTTTTTTTAAAATCACGTTATTAAAGTGAGTGAATTTACAGAGTGCTTCGGGACTGCTACCGCTATGCGCGGGAGGATGCGCAGTGTGTAGGTGTGTAGGTGTGTAGCCTGCGCATCAGCTCTACACTTATCTACACAAGATTTCCGCCGATTACTGCAAGACGAGCGGTGGCCGAGTCGTCTACGACGTCGGAAGTGTCCACATTGATCAAGGTGTGGGTTCGATCCCCGCCTCCAGAGATACGTAATAATTATTCGATTTAAACAGATCGTTGTTTTACTGTAATATTTCATCAAGCAGTCATTCCAAAACGCGTCCTTTTGACTTCAAACATTTTATTTTTCTTTATTCATCAAAACCAAAAATTATTTCATTCTATTAAGTATACCTTATATCGAATTTTTTTAGGGGAAAAATAAAACTAATACTAATAGGAGGGTAAAAATAGGGCCGCGAAGCGGACCATTGATGGCGCGGAGCGCCTTCGGGGGGTTGGGCCGCGTAGCGGCCAGGGGGCATAGCCCTCTAGTAGATAAATACGTTTCCTCACGCATTCTACATCTCCTCCGCTCGCGTTTGGCGTGCTTCTGCGTTGTTGATTAAACCGAGAGATACCCGGAAACTATGACCGTAAATTTTATCGCATAAATCGGCTGCTCGATCCAAAATCGTGTTTGAGAGTTGAGGATGATTCTGTTTCGGCGAGTGTCGCTAAGAAAAGATAGAGACCAGTGGCGTGGCGTGCTTTGCGATGTATCGATTGATCTGCCATTTAAACCAATGGAAAAGGATCGATATAGACAGGGTGTTCGCAACGAACATCTTAATAATCGATTCTTTACCATAGCTTCAAATGGAGAGATGTCGATAGTCCACCATTCACGCCACGCCGCACTATGGTCCGAATAGCCGGTTTAAGCGGCAATAAATCGAAAAAGTGAAGTTTGGAAAAAGTTAGATTTTAAGAGGTAGATCGATAGTACATACTGTAGAGAAGACTCCTGTAAAATTTCACTTCGATTAAAGCACTAATAAAGATGTGACAAGCCTGGGAAGTGCGGCGCGCGGAGCACTTTATGAGTGCGATTCCAGTTACCGAGCGGCAGTGCTGTGTTTAAGGGCTTGTTTTCGTCGTTTCACCGTACCTGAAAGTGTTTGGGCACTTGATTCACAAAATACAAGATAAGTTTAAAATGTTTTATGCTGAAACTATTCTTTCTTATCATATCTAATGCTCTAGATTAACCCTTAGACATAGTCAGTTTTATCAATAAAATCGCAGAAGTAGGACCCAAAAAATATACTTAGCACCTCTGAGCACCTCGTAATTTTACCGGAAGTTATTGTCATGACTCTAGACTATCTTTTAGTCTAGTGGCAGAACCATAGTCCACCATAGCCTCAAGTTATTTCTCATGAAAAATGACGTTTTCGCGTTTCTTATCACTTACTACAATTAGCTATCATATGCCAATGACGATGACTTTTATCATGTTCCATTGTCATATTCTAGCAAATCGAATGCATTAGAGCCTAAATCTGCCCAGGCAGAATAATACGAGTTGATGGGGTTGATCGGGACCAATTGAAACTTTGTGCTCAAGAACAGCAAAGAATCGCCT